>NC_136527.1:170213363-170218363 GCF_053919585.1 Euprymna scolopes
TTCTGTCTACATTTCTTATGTCGCTAGACAACTGTGTTTGATTTTGAATATTTCATCCAGTATTTATAAAATCAGCAGCCATGACCAATTAGAAATTTTACGTAAAAAAAAATATTGCTGAATGTTTACAATCGAACCAAGTATAGTTTTTCCTCTAAAAAACTTATAACTCTATTTTTTTGCCTTTATTTCTGAAAAGCCATTAAAGGGAATTAAAAAAAAAAACAACTTAATTTAATATTTTGATATATAAATGTAACGTAAAATGATTTTATTTTTTATTTTGGAAGATGGGATTTGAGCCCACGTGTTGTTAACTATTATGTACTTTTACCCAGTAATTTACTAAAGAAAAGATATTATTAAAATATCGTTTGTCATAACAAATATTGCAAAATATGTCACTGTGACATTTATTTGGTGGCTTTCTGTGAGCATTTTGTTTAGATTTTGATTTTTGAGCGATTACCTGGACTTCCACATAACTGTCACATGTCAGGCATTTTTTTTCTTGTTCTAACATAAGACTCGGGAGTATTTTTTTTCAAAATACATAAACACCTCAAAATTTATTCAAACACAAAAACTTATCCAGGTAGATAGAAGAGTTTCTTATTTTGCATTTGGTAATTGAAGTGATTCTGGAGAGAGGGAGAAAAACACGAGACGAACAGAAGGCTTGGTAGAGCTTAAGGAAGCTTTGTTCAACTAACAAAACATTACATGGTAACATCGTACGTCTATCGAAAAAGTCATTCTGTAGAATATTAGGAAAAGGGGCGCAACTCCGTTATGACAAGCAGAAGGACAGCGCAGGAGAGTTCCATTATTTCACCACATTCTTCGCCGCCCAGAAATGTCCAGGTCCTCTAGTTTCCAAAAGACCGAGTAGCTTCAGGTGTAACAGCTCAAACTAGAAATAAAGGAGAAGAGTCAAAGTAGGTAAGTCTCTGTTAAATACTGACGTATTCGTCGGACTCTAGAAGAGCGAAGGTTAGTCGTCTCCTGCTCTATGTAAAGGCTCCTCAGGTTATCATTCAGAAGCCTAGGTACAGGAGAGGCATGTGCAAGTTTCTAAGTTAGGATCCGTGACGTCTTCCATTGCCTGGTTTTTAGGGTCCTCTAGCAGAAGGAGCGTTAGCTGGTTCCTCCATCGGGGCTATAGGAGAGTCAGACTGGGTAGGGGCTTCCGTCGACTCCAGTTCTAGATGTAGTAGTGTACTGTTGTCTTTCTAACCAAGTGGAGCAATATGGCGAAGAGACACTGTCGTCTCCCCCCGTTATTCAACCGCACATTTGCATAGTTAGGGTTTACATTAAGAATATCAACAGTTTCTATATTTATATCATATTTACTGCCATGTGCATATCGCTTCAGGAGAGCAGTTTTGGACTTAGTTGGCCAAGTTGGTATGGATCCTCTGGAAGAAGATATTCTTTGGAAGTTAAACATCCGTTCATGGGGTGAACAATTGGAGGCAGTGGAAAGCAAATAACGTATACAGTGGAGAGCTACGTCAAGGACTTTCTCCCAGCTAAGAATAGGGAGATTACTAGACTGTGGCGCCAGGTTGACTGTCTGTCAAATAATGCCATTGTATCTCACTGCTTGTCCGTTGCCTTGCGGATTAAACGCAGTAATTCTACTAGTGGCAATGCATAGAGAGTGTAAGAATTCTTTCAGCTCCGACATGAAAGCAGTTCCTCGATCAGAGTGCACAAAAGAAGGGTTTCCGAAAATGGAAAACAGGCTGGATAGGTGTTTCGTTACTGTAGCAGCAGTGAGGTCCGCACAGGTGTAGGCAAACGGGAAAGCGGGAGTATTCGCCAACCACAGTTTAGTATGTACTTGTTACGCGTGTTGGAGGGTAGGGGTCTTGAAGTCCATAATTTATCTCTCAAATGGCTGGCTTGTTTTTATGAGCGTTTGCGGAAAGGTCTTCACAAATCTTGGTTTTATCTCAGAGCAAACTTGACAAGCTTTAGTTATAGCTTTTATGTCTTCTACCGAATAAATCATGTTCTTACTCCTGACAAAATGCAGTATTCGAGTTACTCCTGGGTGGCATAAATTTTTGTGTAGCTCAAACAATTTTTCGGTAGTGGTAGTAGCAAAGCAGAATCGAGATAGTGTATCCGCTGCAGCATTATGCTTTCCAGGCCTATACACGATGTAGCAGAAGCAGGCGAGTTCTAATATCCACCTAGTAATCTTTTCGTTTTTTATTTTCCTTTTACTTATTGGATTGAACATGAAAGAGAGCGATTTTTGATCCGTGATTACCTTAAAATGTTTTCCTAGTAGCAAGTGTCGCCATTTTCTAATAGCTTCTACGATTGCATAAGCTTCCTTTTCCACGGCAGAATGTTTTTGTTCGGCTGAGGTTAGAGTTCCAGAAAAGAAAGCCACGGGCCGACTGTTTTGAGTTAGGGAGGCATCCGTTTCAATTTCAAGCGGTGAATCAGATTCTATACTGGCCAGAGATGATTTAGCGATATCCTTCTTTAGGAGAAGGAAGGCGTCAACCTTTTTTTCACTGACTCTAGTTAAGGGGTATAACTTTTCAGAAAAATTTGATATCCACTTAGAATAGTGCGAGAGCATCCCTATTGCTCGCCGAGAGTTTTTCGGTATCAGTAGGTCAGTCAACCCTTTGAGCCAGTCAGGGTCAGGTTTTACCGAGCCCTTGCTTATGGTATACCCAAGTAAGTCCACAGAGTTAAGAGAATAAAGGCATTTATATTTATTCAGGATTAAACCATATTTAGCTACACTTTCCATAAAGCCTTTCAGGTTTCTATCATGTTCTGCTTGATTATGTCCACAAATAGTGACGTTGTCTATATAAGCATAAGTGTTTCGTAGTTCTTCTTGCTTTATGATATCGTCTATCACCCGCTGGAAGCTCGCTACTCCATTTATCACCCCAAAAGGAATTCAGCAGAATTGGTACAGAGACCCAGCCGCTTCAAAGGCTGTGTATTTATGCTCATCTGGTTTGATGACAACCTGATGATAGGCGCTGGTCAAATCGAGCGTGCTAAATATTTGATAGCCGGCTATTTCGTTCACTATATCTTCTATCTGCGGGAAGGGGTAAGCGTCCAGTAGCGTGAAATGGTTTATCGCCTGAGAGTAATCCACGACGAGCCTTTTCTTGTGGTTTGGGGGCGATATCACCAGTGTCTGTATCCTCCATGGCGATTGAGAAGGTTCTACACTTTTTTCTATCAGCATACGCGATATTTCTGACTGAATAAATTGCATGTCAGGAAGATGATGTCTCCTGGATTTTACAACTATTGGATGGCAGTCGGAAGTTAAATTAGTAAACAGAGATGGATACAGAATATTACGTATAGCGTCAGTCCGCACACAGTAAGGAGAGAGAGTGAACCTCCAAAGGGTATTGTAACGGATGAATGTTGTCGTAGAAAACTGTACCCTAGAATAGCATCACAACACAGGTTCGGCATAACAGATAGCTTCACATCTTTGAACTTTCTATTATTTACATAGAGGGATACTAGACAATGTTCTAGGGTAATGGACGAATGGGAACTGCTGGCCATGAAAATTCTTTCCGGAGTAAGCGAGACAGACCAAGTTCTCCAAACTTATCAGGGTTAATAAAATTTTCAGACCTACCAGTATCGACGAGTATATCTATAGGTTTATCCCTGATAGTTCCACTGAATGTCGAGCGAGATAGGCTCTCAGAGAAATTATTAGCAAGGATGGACTTACCGGGATTGATAGCAGCAGCAGTCATAGTTATAATAGCCATAAGCAACTTACAAAAACGTGCATAAGGTTCCCTTTTCTTGCAGTTCTTGCATGTAGCATTCTGTGCTGGGCACTTACTTCGGTTATGTCTGTTATTACCGCAAAAGAAGCACAGACGCGAGGTAGCGGCTATAACATTTTCTTCATCACCATTCATAGGCGGGGGTCGTCGTCTACTTCTTCCGTCCGAATAGCAGCAATGGAGTTCCGGATGGAGTATGACGCTAGTTGTTTTGGGGCTGTCTCAAGCGTGAGAGCTTGGTCGTTGGCGGTTTTTAAGTCCAGTGTTTTATTCTCGAGTAGTTGCTGTCAAATATGGTTGGACAAAATACCATTTATGAGAGCGTCACGAATATATTCGTCCCTCGCTTGTTCTTCCGTCATGGCTCGGAACTCGCTGTCTTTAACGAGTTTTTTTTAAAGATTCGGACATATTGGGCGACAGTTTCGTTTGGTTGTGTCTCCTCGTCACTAGAAGATGCCTACTGAATATAATATTCTTAGGCTGTATAAAAACATTCTCTAGGATGTCCATCGCCGAATTGTAGTCGTCAATGTCCGAGACAAATTGAAAATCGCCGGAGAAATTAGGTTTATCAATAGATTTAGTTTTAGCCGGTGTCTCTAGAACTATATGGAAGGATTTCTTCCAATGGCGCCACGTGTCCGCCACGTCAGGTTGACTAGGATCCAAGTTAAGTCGCTGGGTTTTAGGTATTTCGCCATGTTTTGTGAGTTGAATAAATTGAAGTGATTCTAGAGAGAGGGAGAAAAACACGGGACGAACGGAAACTTAAGGAAGCTTTATTCAACTAACAAAACATTACATGGGCAGAGGTAACATCGTTCGTCTATCGAAAAAGTCACTCTGTAGAATATTAAGAAAAGGGGCGCAACTCCGTTATGACAAGCCGAAGGACAGCGCAGGAGGGTTCCATTATTTCACTACAGCAATTATTAAGTTACTGATAAGAATATTAAAGGAATTTTAATTATTAAGTTACTACTAATAATTTTAAATGTATTTATATTATTAAGTTACGGATAACAATATTAAATGAATTGTAATTATTAAGTTACTGATGACAAAATCAAATGAATATTAAGTATTAAGTTACTGATAAGAATATTAAATGAATTTTAATTATTAAGTTACTGATAAGAATATTAAATGAATTTTGATTATTAAGTTACTGATAAGAATATTAAATGA
>NC_136527.1:170223363-170618363 GCF_053919585.1 Euprymna scolopes
GGCTTTTCTCCAGTGTGTGTTCTCATATGTATCACTAAATTTAATTTTTGAGGAGAAGAATATCTACACACTTCACAAGAATATGGCTTTTCCTCAGAGTGAGTTTTCATATGTCTCATTAAATGTGATTGTGTAGAACAAGAATATCCACACACTTCACATGAATATGGCTTTTCCCCAGTATGTGTTCTCATATGTATCATTAAATTTTATTTGTGAGAACAAGAATATCCACACACTTCACAAGAATGTGGCTTTTCCCCAGTATGTGTTCTCATATGTATCATTAAATTTTATTTGTGAGAACAAGAATATCCACACACTTCACAAGTATGTGTCTTTTCATCACTTTTGCATGTTTCACTAAAATTGATTGTAGGACAAGATTAACGTAGTTTTGAATATGCCATTTTACTTTTATATTTAATTCTAAATTTATATGTTCTTATGAAGATTACAGAAAGTGAACCTGCTTCATAAGAATATAACATACATTGCTGCTTCTACTTTTCCTCATACAAGTGAGCAATTGTTGAGAGAATGTTAAAAATAAATTATATGTGATGAAGCAGGAACATCTGTAAATAAAAAAAAAGAAATTAAATATTTTTAGTTTTGAAAATCACATATTAGTTTTGTTTTTTATTATGATAAGATAAAACATATTTTAAATGTTTATATAAAGTAAAACAAAGTCGATAATAAAAATAAAACAATTGTTTTATCATCAATCACATATTAGTTTTGTTTTTTATTATGATAAGATAAACCTTATTTTAAATCTTCATATAAATAAAGTAAAACTATAATAATAAAAAATAAAAATTCAAATTTTTGTATCATCAATTATATGTTGGTTCTGTTTTTTATCATGATACATTGATATGATACATTGATATATATATATATATATATATATATATATATATATATATATATATATATAAAATCAAACTTTTTAATTCAAACTAAATCCTTCTAAACAGCAGCTTCCACTCATTGAATCGTTCTAAACTCACCCGAGAATTGTTCTTTTGAAAATAACTGCCAACAATCATTTGTGATTTATTTATGTACATTTATATAATCACCCCAAACATAGAAACTTTCACCCTTCCCCACGAAAACCCAATAGCCAACTACTGCTGAACTGAAACTCGAACACAACACCCAACAAAGCCTTATTCAAAACAATCAGTCACTCCAACTACTGTAAGATATTCTGTTTCATTTGCAATTCCACATACCCCCTAATAAAACAACATTAGCCACCTAATCTATCCAACCCACATACAATGGCCCAACTTCAAATATCCACGATCATATAGTATTTTCCTCTTATTTTATAAAATCTTGCATCGGAAACAACATATTTTTCTCAAACAATAATTCCGGAGCAAAATACATCTAATAAACACTCATAAAAAACCTATGGACAAATAATATTAAGTAATGTCTTTTAATAGAAAGAAAAAAATCAGATTTACTCATTTAAAAATAACCACCCATCTAAATATACCCACCCATCTAAAAATATCCACCCATCTAAAAATATCCACCCATCTAAAAATACCCGCCCATCTAAAAATAGCGCACACAACATCTTCAAACACTTATAAACCTCATAAGCTTTGCACGCTTAAGAAATAATATCTGGATATCATTCACAGCTCAGCCTTCACCTTGTGATCAACTGCTTCCTTTGATTATAAACCACATAGCATGACTTGAGTAAATTCTATTCTAACTGGCAAGAAAATATATTAACTTACCCGTATGATGAGAAAAATAATTTTGAAAGGCTTGAGCTTCGATGACAAGCATTTGACTAAATTCAGTCACAGAAATGGCCGAAACATTTGACAAAAATTGAAAGTTACCTTTTTTTCTTGATATTTAGGAAAATGTTCAAATATGTTATTTTTAATAGACTACATATTTTTTAAACCTAACTTAATGATCCATACGTATAGTGTTGTCTGCATTTTTAGTTTTTTCAAATCACATTCCAAATTTTAAAATGCTTCGACAAATTCGAAAGTGAACGTGATTATCTGTACTATCACATAATTACTAATTCTTCTAGACTATTAATATTTGTATACTCAATAAAAAATGTTTATGGCTGTTTTCAGATTTGTAAGTATTTACCTACTTTATCAAAACTTTCTAAACAAAAACAAAAACGTTGCTATTGAGACGTCAGGAGATTCTATGTGTTAAGAGTGAGCTGTGAATCGATATGTCTGTTCCAATTACATTTAAATTCCATCATGTTCATACCGTCGTGAAAACCTGGAGCAAGGAGAGAGTTGCAATTTTTAAAAATTAATTTTGTTTTTCTTTCCTTGCTTATCAAGTCACAATTAAACTATAAAAAATCAAAATAAAAACACGATTAAAAACATGGAATATATAATACAGAAAACAAATTAAACATAAAACACAACAATTAAATTAATTTTAAACATGTAATTAATAGAACAAAATACGACAAGAAAAGAAAAAATATATAAGCGAGAAAGAAAAAGTCACTGGAAATTCACAAGGCTTTAAAAACTTTGCATAAACAATCATATTGAACTGCAAACGTATCAATGTAGTCATATATTGTTTGTTCAACACTTAATGTATCAATGTAGTCATATATTGTTTGTTCAACACTTAATGTATCAACGTAGTCATATATTGTTTGTTCAACACTTAAGGGATATTTTGTATCAATGTAGTCATATATTGTTTGTTCAACACTTAAGGGATGTTTTGTTTGTGTAACACTTACCATGTATGTCGCTAGAAAAACACTTTCGTTTTATGGCAATAGTTTTGATTTCATAATGAAATGTCTTTAAATCAATTAATATAAAATGATCAGCTCAAATCATTATTATTATTTTAAGACAAAATTGTGTAACGATTTCGGTTTTCTTAAGTAATTTGGAAATTTCTTTGTATTTGATGTTTTTTTTTCATTTTAAACATTTTTTTCTGTAAGGGGATTAACAATTTACGTTTATTTAACGTTTGTCAGTTTCGGTTGGCATAATTTCTAGCAGTACTCAAATCTGGAATTGGGAGGGGGAGCAAAGGCTTAGCTAGATCGTAATGATTTAAAACGCAGGTGTTTTCCTAAGAGAAATAAACATGCAGAATAATATTATGACGTGAATTAACGTTATAAATTATCAGGTTATGAAGCCATTTCTTTTGTTTATTAAATTGTTAAAGTTAGGTACAGAATAGTTAACAACGCCCCCTTAGGTTTAATTGTAATTCCCTCTAAAAATAAAATTAAAACCGTTATGAAAATAGTCGAAATAAAAATTGTTACCTTTATTCAACAACCTTAAAAATATCAACAAAGAAGGAATTTAAAATAGTAAATACCTAAGAATTTAAAATGGGGGCACATTTTCCTATATAAATTCACGTAAAATGAATACTCCTTTCATGGCCAGTTAGCAGTCAAGGAGACAATGGATAGTTTACAGTTTCCAATTACTGTGGTCGGGGTGAAAGCAGTGACTCATATCAGTTATTACTTAACAGTTAACAACGTACGGGCTCTATTCTTCCTTCAAAAAAGTAGAAAATATTAATTTTTGCCCAACAATTTACAACCTCTGGCTTCTACCTCCCTAAAAAAAAAGAAAATAATAACCAATACGAACCTGCCTCTTTCGCCAAAAAAAAATTGAAACTACGAACGATTACATGTCATATTGACCAATAACTGGCCATGAAGTGGATGCTCATTGTACGCTAAATTTGCATTGTTAAATGATCACCCACTCTAAAATCTTAATTATTTATTATTTTTAATCAATTCCTTCTTTGCCGATATGTTTTTAGTTATTTGAAACCTAATAACAAATATATATATATATATATATATATATATATATATATATATATATATATATATATATATATATATATATATATATATACACAAATTTTTAGGGGATGAACTATGCTGAGAAAGATTGCAAAGATTTAGCAATATATTTTTTTTCAACATTAGGTTTCTACTTATTAGTGCTGACCAACAAATGGATGCTCATTTATGTAAACTTTATAAAAGAAAGCGATACTCATTCTAAAAGCTAATATTTTGAATTAAACATAAAAAATCAATAGGGACTGCCAAAACAATGTGGAAAAAGAAAGCATGATTCTGTGATATCAAACTTGTGTTAAGTATACGAACTATGGAAAAGCAGAAGCGAATTTATGATTTTTTAAAACCTTTGTGTATCTTCTTCAAACTGCAATTAATAATTAATCTTTGTTATAATTTTGTTAGGTTTTAACATTTACACAGTTTTATGATTAATAATATTATAAACATTTGTATATTAAATAAATACGGTTTTACTGAATGTGCATTTGGTTACCTACCGGCTTCCATATTTTGTTTGGTAAAAAAAGACAAACAAAATATGAGGGGGGGGGCTACAAAATGCTTAATATTTGTACAATAATATTTTCAAATCAGCTTTAATCTGGCGAGAAAATAGCTGACAAGAGCCATGTTCATATTAAAACTTAATTAAAAAAATTAAACACAATTAATTAAACATCTTTGTTGTAACGGAACATTTTGAAATAATGGAATTTTAATCGTTTTAATCTTTTAAAAAAATAATTAAGGTTATGAAGTTCCTTTTTCTTGACAGTTCATCTGATTATAGTATATATTAATTCGAAAAAACGACATAAAAAAACCCTAATAATATTAAGTTTATATTATTTTTTAATTGCAACTTTAAGGTAAGTTTTTGTTCAATACGTGTATTTAATTTTAAAAAAAATGTTTTACTTATTTGAACTCTTATGTTTTATAATAAATAGAAATTTCGATAAGTTTAAATATATTCTGTTCAAATTTCGAAAAAATAAATATGGGGGGGCGCACTAAAAATATTTTTCCTCGTATATTTGACAGAAACTGCATTTCATTCAAAAATGGATAAGAATCGAAAATTTCACGAAAATCTGACCATTAGTTGATTTTTGCTAGATTTCGTTTTCATGCTCGGAATGCTTACTACATGGGAACGTTGTTTTAAATTATGTAAACACGATTTTCAACTCGAAATTTCATTATTTTCTTACAATGAAAAATTTATTTAAAATTATGACTAGTTTATGTTGCCCTTCTTCTTTTAAATGGTACAAAAGTTATATTGATAATATCAATTTATAATAAAGTTATATTGATAATATTAATTTATAATAAAGTTATATTGATAATATTAATTTATAATAAAGTTATATTGATAATATTATTTTATAATAAAGTTATATTGATAATATTAATTTATAATAAAGTTATATTGATAATATTAATTTATAATAAAGTTACGTCGTTTTACATATGGTTGGGGGTTATTTCTTTGGTGACTTTTGGAGGTTGCTAAAAATTAAACATAAATCTTTAGCAACTGAATAGGGTGTAAACAAGAAAAAGATTTTTTTTTTAATGTGGTACTAGTGCACTTATTGATCCGTGCTGAAATAACAACGTTATTATTTAAAAAGCCATTCTTAGCATGGGAAGGGAAGGGTGTTTTGTAACTATTCTTACAATTGAATAAAAAAAAAAATACCATAAAACTCTAATTAAACTTGGAAATACGATTTAAAGAAATAGCGCGGATCATTAAGTGCACTAGCACTGAAAATGTTATCACAATTAAATGTCGAAAAGTTTTTTGTGCTCAGTTTTTTAACAATTGGACGAAATGTGAATTAAATTATTACTATTCATATTACAATTTATTATTTTCTCAGACGTCACAAAAGTGTTGGTGCTAGTGCAGTGCACTTATTGATCCGCGTTTTTTTTTTTTTTTTTAAGTATTTTAAAATTTTATTAAAGTCTTATGATATCCGTTTTAATAAAATTGTAAGGTTAAATATAATATATTTTCAGAATGTTTTTTTTAATCGGAGATGCAGATGCATACTTCTTTTTTAAAATCACGTCTGTTATAAAGCATGAGGGAATATTTTTATTGAATTGCAATAAAAAATAAACTTAATTTCATATTAAAGATTATTTTAAAAAGTTATCGAATGGATTTTTTTTAAGTGTAAAACAAAAAGAAGAGCAAAAATATAATTTACCTTTCAAGATTCGTTTTTTTTTTTTGTGTTCAAAACAGAAAAAAAGGTTTTGATTTCTTTAAAAAATTAAAACAACTTTTCTTTTGTGTATCCAGTTAATGAAGAAATAAAATATATGAAAATATAAAATGATTACAATTAAAAGATGAAAAATACGATTTAAACGTGAATTTATTTAAATAGAAAATCAACTTCTAAAGAACAATGAATTTAGGTTATCGTAACACGGTGTAATCATTATTTCTTTCCTCGTGTAAAAATATCCGTTTAAATGTATCTAATGTGTTTTTCTATCAGGTTTAGATTATATTTATCAATATTTAAAGTTTGTTACGATTTTTTTCAAATTTATATTTTGTAAAAAAATGAAGACGTAAAAACCATTCGTGTAAAAATGTCTGTTCATTAGTTAAATGTGCCGAATTGTTTTCCTATTAAATGAGAAAAATAATCCATAGGGACTGTCAAAAGTCGCCACAGAATTATCCACCCTATATGTAACAGAATGTAACTTTATGATAAATTAATATTATTGATATTACTTTTGTACCATTTAAAAGAAGAAGGGCAAAATACACCAGTAATAATTTAAAAACAAAATTTTCATCGAACGAAAATAATGAAATTGCGAGACGAAAATCGTGTTTACATAATTGGTGTTTTAAAATAACGTTTCCATATAGTAGACATTCCGAACGTGAAAACATATCCGTATTTAATAAATTTAGCAAAAAGCACCTCATGATCAGATTTTCGTGAAATTTTCGATACTTATCCATTTTAGAATGAAATTACATAGGGAATTCAGTTTTCGTAAAATATACGAGGGGAAATATTTTTTTAGTGCGTGTTCCCCTCCCCTCCCCCATATTTATTTTGTCAAAATTCGAACAAAATATATTTAACTCTATCGAAATTTCTATTTGATATAAAACATAAGAGTTCAAATAAGTAAAAAAAAATCTTTTTTTTAATTTGAATACACATATTGAACAAAAAATTACCTTGAATTTGCAATTAAAAAATTGATATAAACTTAATATTATCGCCCTACCATGGCCTCCTCCCACTTTTCGCCAAAGTATTTGAGACAATAATTAACCAAGTTCTAGGCCATCACCTTACAGATGCTAAACTTCTTACTGACCAACAATATGGATTTAAACAAGCCCGTTCAACAGCAGACATCCTAACTGTAATCTCAGAACGTATATACCAGTCACTGGACAAAGCGGGGGAGGGTAGAGGGGTAGCTCTAGATATATCTAAGGCTTTTGACAGGGTATGGCGTGAAGGTCTTCTCAGGAAAATCAGATCATACGGTATCACTGTAAAAATACTAAACATAATTAAATCCTTCTTAGATAAGAGAACAATACAGGTTGTCCTCGACGATCGTATATCTAAACAATACGATATAAATGCGGGAGTGCCTCAGCGTTCTATTCTTGGCCCTCTATTATTCCTAATATTCATAAATGACCTCCCTGACAAAATTGTTTGTGAGATGGGTATATATGCTGACGAGACGACGCTCTATAACAGACACGACAGGAAAAAAATGAACTCATATCTAAAGAAATGGCAGAAGCACTAGAGGATGACCTCCAATCTGTAGTGGAATGGGGACATAAATGGATGGTCACATTCAATGCTACCAAGACTAAACTCGTTTCCTTCAATAATTCAAGAAACCTTCTCTATAACCAATAGCAATGGCCAATTACTCTTTATCTTAAAGTACATCCTTTAAACTCCTCGGACTAACGCTCTCGGGAAACATGAATTGGAACAATTACATTGAGAGTATCGCCAGTACCGCTGCGAAGAATATAGTTCTCTCTACCGTGCTAGAAAGATACTGGCGCCCGAAAGAATCCTATACCTCTATAAGACCCATGTATGGAGTATTGTTGTCATATTTGGGCTGGTGCATCTGCCACTAGTCTCTCGCCCTAGACAAGGTTCAAAAGATAGTCGCCAATCTGATAGGCCCTCAACTGTCATCTAACCTTCAGCCGCTGTCTCATCCCTCTGCCTGTTCTACAAGTACTTTAACGGTGAATGCTCTGACGAACTGCAAGCACTTGTGCCTCCTCGACGTAAATACCCCCGACCAACCTGACAAGCAGCTAAATCCTACCCCTTCACAGTAGAGATCCCTAGATGTAAGAGAGCCTTCTACTCCAGTAGTTTCTTCCCCAGGACAGCTAGACTTTGTAATTCCCTGTCGGGTCCCTACTTCCCACACTGTACTGACATACAGAAGTTCAAGTGTAACGTGAACCGACATCTTGCTACCCAACTCCCTACACAGTACCCCTGATGCCTTTGTCCCTGATAGTAGCCCCCTACAACAAAGTGGCAATATGCCTTGTTTGGGGTGAAAATGTAATAAAATAAATATTATTATGCTTTTTTTAATAGCGTTTTTTTTAAATTAATATATGCTATAATCAGTTGAATTGCCAAGAAAAAAAATCTTCGTAAACATTAATTAATTTTAAAAGATTAAAACGATTGACATTCCATTATTTGAAAATGTTCCGTTACAACAGAGATTTTTTATTAATTGTGTTAAAAAATTTTTTTAATATTAAGTTTTAATATAAACATGACTCTTTTCAGCTATTTAATCGCCAGATTAAAACCAATTTGAAAATATTATTGCAAAATATTAAGCATTTTGTAACCACCCCCTCATATTTTGTTTGTCTCTTTTTGCCGAAAAAAAATATGGAAGCCCGTAGGTAACCAAGTGAACATTCAGTAAAACCGTATTTCATATTTATTATACAAATGTTTATAATATTATTAATCATTAAACTGTGTAAATCTTAAAACCTAACAAAATTATAACAAAGATTAATTATTAATTGCAGTTTGAAGAAGATAAACAAAGGTTTTAAAATGTCATTAAGTCGCTTCTGCTTTTCCATAGTTCATATAGTTAACACAAATCTGACGTCACGGAAACATGCGGTCAAATCTTCACAATCATTTGGCAGACCCTAATAATTCAACAGTAATCCGAAATGGAGAGTAGATAATACAGTGGATGTTTTATCGGCAGCTCCAGTAACTCTCGCTTCTCCTATTTTGTCATTCAGTCCTCATTCAATGAGTGATTTTTCTGACAAAGGGCGAAGAAAAAGCTGCTTAACGGTCGGTAGTACTTGGTGACCAGTAGTCTGAGGTGTCGGAAATTTTTCTTTCTCTGTCTCTCCTTGTGACCATGTCACTAGTAAGGGTGCTGGAGATAAACGTTTTGTCTGGGCTGACGTTATCCGCCTGATAGTCAGGGACCCGAACCTTGGATTAACCACTAAGGAGGCTGTCCTATCAGCAGGCGCAAAGTACTGGGACTGCTGTATTTCCATTTGGTGAGTGGATCTGGACCATGCAGTAGTCTCTGGTGGGGCCTCCCGATGCCATACTAGTGGGTAATTGTTACGGCTTTACCTTTTCGTGTGCTACAAAAAAATCCTGTCTTTTTCTCTCTTACTTTCCCTCTCTGTACTGCTCTAACCAAGTATGCCGACCTATTCCACAAATCCCAAAACCTCAACATGAAATATCTCCAGAATAAAAACTCGATTAAACCTAGAAACCCATCTTCCAACGTAGACCCCTACTACCAGGTCTCCTTCTCCAATATCAGGGGTCTACGTTCCAACCTTCCAGAGGTTGAAACCCAATTACAGGAGACGAAGCCGGACATATTATTTCTAAGTGAAACTGGAATACGGCCGACCACTTCCCTAGATGAGTTCATAATTAATGGATACTCCAATTAGCAGCTAAATCTGACACCCAAGATCACCATGGGCATGGAGTATGTGCCTACATTAAGGATGGCTTCCCGTGTGGCAGGGATATCTCCAGAGAGGATTCTAATTTACCCTATATGTGCTTCAGGGTTGCACTTGCTAACACCACTGCATTTATATTTGCCCTCTATAGGCCCCACAACAGCGGAGTTACTATCTTTAAGAGCATATCTGAGAAAATAGACCACATACTGTCTTCACATCCCTCCGCTAACATCCACATCTGTGGTGACTTCAACGTCCATAACGTGGAATGGCTGACCAAGTCAAATAAGACAGATGATAAGGGGAGGTTTTGTCATGATGTTGCCATTGCTTATGACCTCACTCAGATTGCTCGCGAACCCACCCGTGTGCCCGATACACCCGATCAATATGCAAGCCTCTTAGAACTTTTTCTCTCAACTTCCCCTGAGCTATGTTCATGTTCCATTCATTCTCCTCTAGGATCCTCCGACCACTCCATCGTATCAGTTAAGATAAAAACGAAATGTTAGAAGCCCCCAGACGTACCCCTCCACCGTACTGTATACCGATACTATATGAATGACTGGGATAGCTTCCGTACATTCATATCTGATTTACCTCTGCACTCCATGTTTAAAAAGGAAGTGTCCTTTATAGTAGCAGATCTGACCGAATGGTTAATTGTAGGCATAGACCAATTCATACCATCTAAAAAATTCCAACAAAAACCTAACAGCCAGCCATGGTTCTCCCCAGAATGTGCTGCTGCTATCGCGCACAGAAATCACTTTTTCCATAGCTACCAACGTAATAGATGCACTGAGACTAAAGCTGCTTTCAGGTCTGCCAGCAACCACTGTAAAAGAGTAATAAAAATGCAAGAGAGCTATATGTCCAGTCTGTTAAATCCAAAGTAGCTGATCAGCGGCTTGGATCCCACCAGTTTTGGCAAATAACAAATAGGATCCTGAACAGAGGTGTGCGTTCTATCCCAACCATTATCAATGGACCAGAGGTCATCTCGTCAGCGTCAGACAAGGCCAAACTATTTGCAAAGAACTTTACAGCTAATTCTACCCTATGCGACGAAGGCCATAAACTCCCCATATTTCCTCCTATAACACAGAACAAGCTAGGTAACATACAAATATCCGTGCATGAGGTTGCCATGCTAATAAAAAATCTAGATTCCAGTAAAGCAACTGCCCCTGATGGCATCCCAATTACAGTGTTAAAAAAGCTTCAACCAGAACTTGCTCCTATACTTACGAAACTATTTAAGCGCTGCCTTAAAGAGAAGTGCTTTCCGACCCCCTGGAAGACCTCATCAGTTTGCCCTGTATTTAAGAATTCAGGTGATAAGTCCTCTCCCTCTCAGTACAGACCAATAAGTCTCCTGTGTGTTATGAGTAAGTTGCTGGAATCCATATTAAATAGAGAAATAGTCAACCACCTCAGCAGGAATAACCTTCTTAGTGACACACAATATGGTTTCCGCTCTGCAAGATCTACCGCAGATGTGCTGACGGTTATATCCCACAGGATTAGTGCATCTCTTGACAAAGGCTTCCTTTCTAGGGCAATTGCTCTTGACATATCAAAGGCCTTCGACAAGGTATGGCATAAGGGTCTACTTCACAAGATTTCAAGCTACGGTATAACTGGAAATGTTTTCTCAATTATTAAAGCATTTCTCTCTGATAGGCTCATAAGAGTAGTGGTAGATGGACAAAAATCGGAGGCCTGCAATATAAATGCTGGAGTCCCTCAGGGGTCAATCCTGGGCCCAACTCTCTTCCTGATCTACATCAATGACCTCCCTAAACACATACTTAAATCATTCGTTGACATCTATGCTGATGACACGAACATCTACGGCAATACATCAAAGGCTGTAAATGACAAAGTTCTCTCGGATTCTCTCTCCTCTGATCTCGAGCGCGTGGTTCAGTGGGGGAAGATGTGGCTGGTTACCTTTAATGCATATATATATATATATATATATATATATATATATATTCTGTGGATTGTAAAACTGTTTTTGTTTTTGATAACATGTATATATATATATATATATATATATATATATATATATATATATATATATATATATATATATGGCGATTAACTACACTGAATATTCCGCGTTTCATCCCCTCTAGGACTCTTCAGGCATATGCGCGAATTTTGTGGTTGTTTGTCTTTTTTATATACGCATTTTCTGCTGAGATTTTAGTTAGCCAATCAGCTTTCTAGTATCCACCACGGAATAATCAGTGTAGCTTAATCGCCATATATATTTTATAACTTACTAACTAGCTCTACCTACGTATTGAGCACTTTTGAAGTAAATACTTAAAGTTTACGCATAAATCTATACTTTCGTATATTGATTTTATGTGAGTAAATTAGGTAGTTATATATATATATATATATATATATATATATATACAAAAATAAATGTTATCAAAGACAAAAACAGTTACTCTTCTATCTATCTGGAAATTTCTTTAGTAGTTTTACTAACTTTAAAAGATTACTCGGTTCTAAATATATATAGTGGCAAGCGTTACATGAGAACAAGAAAAAATGACTTCCATTTAACTCCTAAATATTCAGAGTTTTGAAAGGGGTACGCAGGGGTCAGACGCCAGGGCGAGCGTGTTAATAAATTTGAGTTCTGGCCCCCAGATTCGCAGGCCTGTGAAGGTGCATGTTGCACACATGCAAGGAGCCGGGGATTCCCCGGATTAACGTGTTGAATTCTGATTGGTCTAGCAGGTTTCCCCAACCAACTATTTCTCTTGGAATATAAATGAATGCCCGGGCCCAAATAAGCAGATTGGAGCTAGATCTCGAGGCGAAAACACCTACTCAAGAAAACGTCACCCCCTCCTGTCTATCACGGTAGCCATCGTGGAGAAGGAAGAATAAGATTGCAGATTGTTTTCTGGTATAAACGAACAGAACAATTGTACATATGTAACACACCTGTAATTTCAGGAATTAGTTTTTAGTAGACTAGAAACCCCTGTGAGCAGCTAATTCATTTTCACCATTGGGAACCGACAACGAGACCTGCAACGTAGAAGAATCTTGTAACGAACTCCCAGAGAGGACGATTATGGCCATTGTAGTTTCGACAGCGTCAGAGGCCACATCTGCTGACTTGCAGTGAAAGTTCTTACAAACTCTAAACTCATATGTTTAAAGAAACATTATTTCCGTTAACCGTGAAACCGAGATGACAAACATTTTTGTGTAGGAAGGGATATAGTAGGTTCCACCAGGAACGTCTTTCATGAGGGAATACTATATAGGAACACAAGTTCCACAAAAAGTCTGACTTGTAATCGACCTCACGTGGTGTACGGTACGACTAGTTTGAGTGCAGACATGCATTCTAACATTAAATTATATTAAAACGAAACAAAAAAGTACACCAGTATCTTGGACTCTTATTCAATCTAAAGTGTGCGTCTCATAATATCACATCGCAGACCATTTATTTTATTTGTTTTTTTTTTTACTTCTAACCTCTACTAAACTACTTAACTACTAAAAGCAGGTGGATTATCAATACTAAGTCTTAGATGTAAATTGTGATGAGAGATTACTTTGGACTTGGGCGTTGGATTAAAGTGTTTTATCAACAATACCATTTGTTACAACACTAAAAAAACCCTGCAAAACATATATACAACAAAACCCAAGAAAAGACTCTCCAACTCACCACATTTAAAAAAAACTTGTACAAACTATTAAAACTTTTCTTTAAAGGGTTTCAAAATCTAACTGACGGATCTACCCTTATTCTGTCAATATAATCAACATAAGGAAGGCGATAGTAATTATTGGGCGCAAAGTAATTAACATATTTCATATTGTTAAGATATGCTTATTCCAACAATCACTTTTCGAAAGGGTGCCTCAATATATCGTTTGTTTTCAATAGAATCGTGTTTAATCAGACTGAAATATTTGGTAGAATTTTAAAATTTTAATCTGTAATAATTAAACACAATTGAATTGAATATTAATATTTGATCTTGTAATTGTTTTTGCAATTTATTTAATATAATGAATAGATTTCAATGGTTCTTTATTCTTTTCATAGTATTATTAGAGCTAAGCTAGTAAGTGTTAAGTTGCAATGATCAAATTTTTATCAATAATTCTGAAACTATTTTCTTAGTTATATAATATATATATATATATATATATATATATATATATAATCATATGTACAAAATATTAAAACCTTCAAATAAACTTCACAAGGTACTTAATATTGTCAAAAGATAATGAGAGCCTCCGTCAATATATTGATTGTTTTCAATAAAATAGTGTTTAATTAGACTGAAATATTTTGTGGAATTTTAAATTGTTGAATCTGTATTGATGGTTGAAACAAAGATGCAACTGAGAAAAGTTTGTATTATCAACTTTATTCAAATAAAAGTTTTTTAACTTTCGAAATTTTTAAACAAAAATGGCAACTGCAAAAATTTTGTATCATTCGTTTATATGAGCACATGATAAAGACAAAAATGATTATTAACTAATAAATTAAGATGCATACATATTAGCTTAATTGAACACTTGGAAAACTAGCACAAAATTAGTATAAACTTGATAGGAATAAAAGAAATAAGTTTATATATGATAAAATAATTTTAGTACCAATCTGTTAAGGTTATTTTAATGAAAATACCTGTAAATCTAAATTAAAAATTTAGAAGGAAAACGGGTGAAACAGTGACTGAGATTGACAATGGTAAACATGACAATATACCAATGCTTGTAGATGATGAATTGTACAAAGATACATTATATGCAAACTAGATAAAATAATATAAAACCGTGTAGTATTTGCTGTGACAAAATCCACATTGCATAATATTATATCGAATTATAAGAATATTTAAATTATAAAACGTGTGCAATATATTTTTGATAAGTTAATTAATAACTTAATCGCATAATATTACAATGATTTAATATTTTATCGAATTATGATAAAATATTTATTTTAAAAATGTGTTCAATATATTTCTTGACAATTAAAAAATTTAATCACATGACAATGATTTAAAATTGTATCGAATTAAGATACGAATATTTTAATTATAAAACGTGTGCTATAAATTTCTTGATAATTTAATTAATAATTTAATCACATTACGATTTAATAATGTATCGAATTATTATTAAATTATTTAATTAAAATTGTGAAATATTTTTCTTAATAATTTAATTAATAATTTCATCACATTACGATTAATAATGTATCGAATTATGATACGAATATTTAATTAAAAAATGTCAATAAATTTCTTGATAATTTAATTAATAATTTGATTACATTACGATTTAATAATGTATCGAATAAGGATAACAATATTTAATAACAAAATGTGTTTAATATATTTCTTGATAATTTAATTAATAATTTCATCACATTATGATTTAATAATGTATCGAATTATGATAAGAATATTTAATTAAAAAAATATGCAATATATTTGTTGATAATTTAATCAATAATTTAATCACATTACGATTCAATAATGTATCGAATTATGATAAGAATATTTAATTAAAAAATGTGCAATATATTTCTTGATAATTTAATTAATAATTTAATCACATTATGATTTGATAATGTATCGAATTATGATAGGAATATTTAATTAAAAAATGTGTGCGATAAATTTTTTGATAATTTAATTAATAATTTCATCACATAATATTAAAATGATTTAATTTAATTTAATTAATAATTTAATCACATAATGATTTAATAATGTATCGAATTATGATAGTAATATTTAATTTAAAAAAATGTGTGCAATATATTTCTTGATAATTTAATTAATAATTTCATCACATTATGATTTAATAATGTATCGAATTATGATAAGAATATTTAATTTAAAAAAAATGTGCAATATATTTCTTGATAATTTAAATAATAATTCCATCACATTATGATTTAATAATGTATCGAATTATGATAGGAATATTTAATTTAAAAAATGTGTGCGATACATTTCTTGATGATTTAAATAATAATTTAATCACATAATATTAAAATACTTTAATTTTATTTAATTAATAATTTGATCACATTACGATTAATAATGTATCGAATTAGGATAAGAATATTTAATTAAAAAATGTGCAATATATTTCTTGATAATTTAATTAATAATTTCATCACATTATGATTTAATAATGTATCGAATTATGATAGGAATATTTAATTTAAAAAATGTGTGCAATAAATTTCTTGATAATTTAATTAATAATTTAATCACAAAATATTAAAATGATTTAATAATGTATCGAATTATTATACGAATATTTCATTTAAAAAATGTGTGTAATACATTTCTTGATAAATTTATTACTTATGATAATTAAAGCCACTTATTAGAATAATCGTAGCAAATCCAAATTACATAATATTATTTTTATAATCGTCGAAAATGTTTGATTAATTTTTTTTGTTTTACAAAAAGAGTATAACTCTCACGTTTATATCAACACCATCAATCCTAAACAAATTTAATTGTGAAGTTGTTTATCTCAATATTAAACTTCATTTTGTTATCTGTATTTATTTTATGTCACGTTTCTGAGTTAATCGAGAATTTATTAAAATAATGAAGAGAAAATGCAAAAATGACAGAAAAGTAATTTTTTTGAAAGGATCATGTTGTTTTCAAGTCCTTTCATCATTTTAGTTTAGGTCGAATATATTAATATTATATTTATTATTTTTATTCAAATATATTAATTTTAGCTACGTTTGTTGGAATATTTATTATTTTTATTCAAATATATTTATTTTAATTTTAGCTACGTTTGTTGGAATATATAATTATTATATTTATTATTTTTATTCAAATATATTTATTTTAATTTTAGCTACGTTAGTTGGAATATATTAATATATTTATTATTTTTATTCAAATATATGTATTTTAATTTTAGCTACGTTAGTTGGAATATATTAATTTTTCATCTCAAAAACAGATATATAATGGAATAAAAAGTGGAAATTAATAACTCGTTGAAGTCTTATATCAGGTTTGTCTCCAACTGATCAAACAATTCTACACTATATTATGATGAGGGTAACTAATTTTTATTATATTTATTTACTGAAGGCAAAGACACATAACGTTTATTTTCAAAAAGTTTTACAACGATTATCTCATTTTTTTAATATTAAAGAAATAGGGCAACAAAGATATGACTTTTCTGTCGTTTACTTTGTTTTCAAGATGTTAATAATTCCTGTGTAGCATTTGATGTTCTATAAGATATATTTATATCACATGTTGTCATAATATTCTATAATAAATTTATGTAAGAAGACATTATATCTATGACATTATATATCATTTTAATCTCCTCGTGTTAAGCACATGTTGTCATAATATTCTATGATAAATTGATATAAGACATTATATCGATGACATTATACATTATTTTAATCTTCTCGTGTTAAACACATGTTGTCATAATATTCTATGATAAATTTATATAAGAAGACATCATATCTATGACATTATATATTATTTTAATCTCCTCGTGTTAAGCACATGTTGTCATAATATTCTATGATAAATTTATATAAGAAGACATCATATCTATGACATTATATATTATTTTAATCTCCTCGTGTTAAGCACATGTTGTCATAATATTCTATGATAAATTTATATAAGACATTATATCGATGACATTATACATTATTTTAATCTCCTCGTGTTAAACACATGTTGTCATAATATTCTATGATAAATTTATATAAGAAGACATCATATCTATGACATTATATATTATTTTAATCTCCTCGTGTTAAGCACATGTTGTCATAATATTCTATGATAAATTTATATAAGAAGACATCATATCTATGACATTATATATTATTTTAATCTCCTCGTGTTAAGCACATGTTGTCATAATATTCTATGATAAATTTATATAAGACATTATATCGATGACATTATACATTATTTTAATCTCCTCGTGTTAAACACATGTCATAATATTCTATGATAAATTTATATCAGAAGACATTATATCGATGACATTATATAGCATTTTAATCTCCTCGTGTTAAGCACATGTTGTCATAATATTCTATGATAAATTTATATAAGACTATGACATTATATATTATTTTAATCTCCTCGTGTTAAACACATGTCATAATATTCTATGATAAATTTATATCAGAAGACATTATATCGATGACATTATATAGCATTTTAATCTCCTCGTGTTAAGCACATGTTGTCATAATATTCTATGATAAATTTATATAAGAAGACATTATATCGATGACATTATATAGCATTTTAATCTCCTCGTGTTAAGCACATGTTGTCATAATATTCTATGATAAATTTATATAAGAAGACATTATATCGATGACATTATATATTATCTTAATCTCCTCGTGTTAAGCACATGTTGTCATAATATTCTATGATAAATTTATATAAGAAGACATTATATCGATGACATTATATAGCATTTTAATCTCCTCGTGT
This sequence comes from Euprymna scolopes, assembly GCF_053919585.1. Classification (NCBI taxonomy): domain Eukaryota; kingdom Metazoa; phylum Mollusca; class Cephalopoda; order Sepiida; family Sepiolidae; genus Euprymna; species Euprymna scolopes. The sequence continues at coordinate 170,241,866 of NC_136527.1, forward strand.
TAAGCACATGTTGTCATAATATTCTATGATAAATTTATATAAGAAGACATTATATCGATGACATTATAAATTATTTTAATCTCCTCGTGTTAAGCACATGTTGTCATAATATTCTATGATAAATTTATATAAGAAGACATCATATCTATGACATTATATATTATTTTAATCTCCTCGTGTTAAGCACATGTTGTCATAATATTCTATGATAAATTTATATAAGACATTATATCGATGACATTATACATTATTTTAATCTCCTCGTGTTAAACACATGTCATAATATTCTATGATAAATTTATATAAGAAGACATTATATCGATGACATTATATAGCATTTTAATCTCCTCGTGTTAAGCACATGTTGTCATAATATTCTATGATAAATTTATATAAGAAGACATTATATCGATGACATTATATATTATCTTAATCTCCTCGTGTTAAGCACATGTTGTCATAATATTCTATGATAAATTTATATAAGAAGACATTATATCGATGACATTATATAGCATTTTAATCTCCTCGTGTTAAGCACATGTTGTCATAATATTCTATGATAAATTTATATAAGAAGACATTATATCGATGACATTATAAATTATTTTAATCTCCTCGTGTTAAGCACATGTTGTCATAATATTCTATGATAAATTTATATAAGAAGACATCATATCTATGACATTATATATTATTTTAATCTCCTCGTGTTAAGCACATGTTGTCATAATATTCTATGATAAATTTATATAAGACATTATATCGATGACATTATACATTATTTTAATCTCCTCGTGTTAAACACATGTCATAATATTCTATGATAAATTTATATAAGAAGACATTATATCTATGACATTATATAGCATTTTAATCTCCTCGTGTTAAGCACATGTTGTCATAATATTCTATGATAAATTTATATAAGAAGACATTATATCGATGACATTATATATTATCTTAATCTCCTCGTGTTAAGCACATGTTGTCATAATATTCTATGATAAATTTATATAAGAAGACATTATATCGATGACATTATATAGCATTTTAATCTCCTCGTGTTAAGCACATGTTGTCATAATATTCTATGATAAATTTATATAAGAAGACATTATATCGATGACATTATAAATTATTTTAATCTCCTCGTGTTAAGCACATGTTGTCATAATATTCTATGATAAATTTATATAAGAAGACATCATATCTATGACATTATATATTATTTTAATCTCCTCGTGTTAAGCACATGTTGTCATAATATTCTATGATAAATTTATATAAGACATTATATCGATGACATTATACATTATTTTAATCTCCTCGTGTTAAACACATGTCATAATATTCTATGATAAATTTATATAAGAAGACATTATATCTATGACATTATATATTATTTTAATCTCCTCGTGTTAAGCACATGTTGTCATAATATTCTATGATAAATTTATATAAGAAGACATTATATCTATGACATTATATATTATTTTAATCTCCTCGTGTTAAGCACATGTCATAATATTCTATGATAAATTTATATAAGAAGACATCATATCTATGACATTATATATTATTTTAATCTCCTCGTGTTAAGCACATGTCATAATATTCTATGATAAATTTATATAAGAAGACATTATATCTATGACATTATATATTATTTTAATCTCCTCGTGTTAAGCACATGTTGTCATAATATTCTATGATAAATTTATATCAGAAGACATCATATCTATGACATTATATATTATTTTAATCTCCTCGTGTTAAGCACATGTTGTCATAATATTCTATGATAAATTTATATCAGAAGACATCATATCTATGACATTATATATTATTTTAATCTCCTCGTGTTAAGCACATGTCATAATATTCTATGATAAATTTATATAAGAAGACATCATATCTATGACATTATATATTATTTTAATCTCCTCGTGTTAAGCACATGTCATAATATTCTATGATAAATTTATATAAGAAGACATTATATCTATGACATTATATATTATTTTAATCTCCTCGTGTTAAGCACATGTTGTCATAATATTCTATGACATATATTCTCGCTGAACCTTATTCATTATCAGATGTTCAAACGTTGTAATATCCTTAGTCAAATATAACATGTTGACAGTATTGTCTTTTATTGAAAGTACACATTCATTTATGTGTAATCTTTATATAACTAGTCTTGGATGAATTCATTTTTTTTTTTTTTTTTTTTTTTTTTTTTACAAAGGCATCACCACATTATCAAGGCCCAGAGGCCACTCAAGGATAAGGGTTAAATAATACTTCGGACGATGTTGCTTATCCCAATCTTGATTGTTCCATTTATGGATGCTATCTGTATGTTTTGCAAGCTTGGTCTTCCACATCTTGTTTTTAAGTATTTCTTCAGATTTTTTCATTAGTTGCTTCTATCACAAGAGTTATAATATTGATTTCTTTCAATGTTTGGCCAGTAAGTTTTAATTTTTTCATTAGTTGCTTCTATCACAAGAGTTATAATATTGATTTCTTTCAATGTTTGGCCAATAAGTTTTAATTTTTTCATTAGTTGCTTCTATCACAAGAGTTATAATATTGATTTCTTTAAATGTTTGGCCAGTAAGTTTTAATTTTTTCATTAGTTGCTTCTATCACAAGAGTTATAATATTGATTTCTTTAAATGTTTGGCCAGTAAGTTTTAATTTTTTCATTAGTTGCTTCTATCACAAGAGTTATAATATTGATTTCTTTAAATGTTTGGCCAGTAAGTTTTAATTTTTTCAGAACAAGAATAGTCACACACTTAAAATTACCATGATTTGTCCTTTTTTGTTTTATTTTAAGTCAAAGTTCTGGGGCTAACACTTGAACTCTATATAAGATACATAGATATTCGAATGTTGCATTTAAGTTCTTTATTTCTCAAACACCAAGTTTGTACAGACATTAGGAATATAATTTTTCTCTCCCTTATTAAGCAGTTCCATGTCTTTCGTTTTGCTCTCAGTCTTTCTGGATTCCAGGACAAAAATTAATATAATCTAGTGGAGTATCCAGCTTAACACTATTACTTGAGGAAACATCACTTGGAGAAGGTGCACCATTCCTTGTAAAAGCTAACGCGTGTTAGCCATAGTGAGGAGATCTTATTTGGGCGGCGAATAATATGTGACTTTGAATATTTGGTCAGGATTTACTTCTTTGGAAAAAGTATCCCCACGCCAGGTTGTTCTGACAAATCCCTGTACAGAGAGACCTTAGACACTCGAGGATCGTGTCTAGTAGCCATTTAACTTCTCTTCTTTTCTCTTTTTTGTTTTATTTTACTTCAGTCGAAGCTCTCAGAATGCAAGGGGCCCACAACCTGGGGCTTACACTTGAAGTCTATATGAGATACATAGATATTCGAATGTTCAACTTAAGTTCCCTATTTCTCAAACACTGACTTAATAAAGTTGTAAAAGCTAAAGTGAGTTTGCCATAGAAGGGAGATCTTATTTGGGCGGCATATATGCTATTTTGAATTTTTGGTGAGGGTTTACTTCTAGATAAAAATTATCCTCATGACAGGTTGTTCTGACAAACTCCTATACAGAGAGACCTTTCCTACTAGAGGATAGTGTCTAGTAAGCATTCAAGTTCTCGCTTTTTGTTTTATTTTACTTCAGTCGAAGTTATCAGAAGTCAAGGGGCCCACAACCTGGGGCTTACACTTGAAGTCTATATGAGATACATAGATATTCGAATGTTCCATTAAACTTCTTTATCGCTCAAGCACTGAGTTAGTAATAACTCAGTGCTTGAGAGATAAAGAACTTTTTAGAAATTGAGAACATAATTTTCCTCTTCTCAATTAACCATTTTTATACGTTGTAGCATATCTTTCATCTTGGTCTTACTGGATTCCAGGACAAGAATTTATCTAGTCTGGTGGAGAATCCAGCTTCGTGCTATTACTTGAGGTAACATCACGTTGAGAAGGTGCACCATTCTCTATAAAAGCTAATGTAAGTTGGCCATAGTGAGGAGATATTATTTGGGCAGCGAATACAAAATGTGACTTTGAATATTTGGTCAGGGTTTACTTCTATGGAAAAAGTATCCTCATGCTAGATTGTTCTAACAAACCCATGTACACTTAGACACTCGAGGACAATGTCAGGTAGGCCTTCAAGTTTTCTCCCCAGTGTGTATAATCATATGTCTTACTAACTTTGATTTGTGAGAAAAAGAATATCCACACACTTCACAAGAATATGGCTTTTCCCCTGTGTGAATTCTAATATGCTCCACTAAATGTGATTTATCAGAATAGCAATGTCCACACACTTCACAGGAATATGGCTTTTCCCCAGTGTGAATCCGAATATGAGCAACTAAATTTGATTTTTTAGAACAAGAATATCCACATATTTCACAAGAATGTGGTTTTTCCCCGGTGTGAGTTCTCATATGTGCCACCAAGTTATATTTATCCAAACAAGAAAATCTACACACTTCACAAGAATATGGCTTTTCTCTAGTGTGAGTTGTCATATGTCTTACTAACTTTGATTTTACAGAAAAAGAATATCCACACACTTCACAAGAATGTGGCTTTTCTGCAGTGTGTGCTTTCATATGTTTCACCAAATGTGATCTTTGAGAATAGGAATGTCCACATACTTTGCATGAATATGTCTTTTCTGTAGTGTGAGTTCTCTTATGTTTCATCAAATCTGATCTTTCAGAACAGGAATGTCTGCATACTTCGCATGAATATGGCTTTTCCCCAGTGTGAGTTCTCATATGTCTCACTAATGTTGATTTTTGAGAAGAAGAATATCCACAAACTTCACAAGAATGTGGCTTTTCCCCAGTGTGAGTTCTAATATGTGTTACTAACCTTGATTTTACAGGAGAAGAATATCCACACACTTCACAAGTATATGGCTTTTTCACTATTATATACCTGCATGTTTTACTAATACTGAAAATTGTCAACGTGTTTATAAATGATATGGCATTTTACTTTCGTATTTTAGTCTGAATTCACAGGTGTCTGCAGATTTGAGAAACATACAAGTCAACAATTATTTTAAAAATGCTGATTCCTTAAAATCCAATAAACGTGGAGAGTCAGGAACACCTGTAAATAAAAAACAATACAAATTCAATATTTTTAGTATCGTCGAATACATATCAGTTTTTTGTTGTAAAAATGATAATATAGAACTCACAAACCTTTTATATTTTATCGAAAAAGTAATATGAAACAGAAAAATAATTAGATATTTTCTAACTTCACACAGAACCAGACGATAGCGAAATGTTTCTGATATAGTCGTGTACAATTAACATCCTGGTGAGAAAACAGGAAACAATGATATATATATATTTATTTATTTATTTATTTATATTTTGTGTACAGAAAGTTGTTAGTTGAGACAGATCATTGGTACCGTCGGTTTCAAGCCCGCTAATAAGGCCCGTTTAAGGTATCCTTATCAAGCTCTCTTCAGCCAATATTCGTGAAGAGAGCTTGATAAGGATACCTTAAACGGGCCTTATTAATATAAGTACGCTCTTAAAATTTGGATTTTCCTTTTAATTGAGCACTCTGCTGGAATTCTTTTTCCAAAAAAAAACTAATCATAATATATATATATATATATATATATATATATATATATATATATATATATATATATATATATATATATATATATATATTGTTTCTCCACTATGCCAAATATAGCAAGTGATAATAAATTCTAATAATAAAAATAAGAATAGCCCAAATAAACAAACATTATAATTCAAATTATGACACATTCTGCCCAGTCGCTGGTGCGTGACCGAGCCACATGTTACCTAATTGTTCTGGAAACAGTCCACGACAAAGACCCGTTGATTAGATGTCTCCGTCAGAGGAAAAATCAAAGCATACCTGGAATGTTGGGTGTCGCCATCTCCCATATCAAGGCCGCTGCATTCCCTTCCAGTAATCTCGGTCTGCATTGGACCCCCTTTTTCTTTCAAGCCCGTTTCCTGAGACCTTAGGCAGACATTCAATACAGCATAAATAATGCACAACACAAGTGTAATATATATAATCTTAACTATTTCATTGTTCGATTGTTCATACAATACAATAGCTTAATAACTGTCTCATACAATACTTCTTAAACTAACCTAACTATAATGAGAGAAGGGGGTCCCCTTCCTCTCATCTACAGAGGGACTGGAAACACGTGCTCACCTCATGGCGTCCAGAACGAAAGAGAACGAAAAAAAGGATGAGAAATCTAGTCTGCACATTTATGTATCCCTCCGCCTCAGCCAAATCACAACCTAGCCTTGGAGGGGAAGGGTGCATGGGCAACCCTAACAGTGGCAAAAAACTCTACTTCTCAAAAATGCAATTGCCACTTACCCAAGAACTGCCATCTTTTAAATAACTGCTTACACTAACATCTTATGTATTTATGTACAACATAGTTACTTGCACGATTCTAAAACCAATAGTTTACTATTGCCAAGCTGGCACCTAAACCATCAATCGCCCAAACTACTGTAAGTTATTCTATTACCTCATCAATCCAACCCACATACAACGACCCAACTTAAAAAGTCCACATTATATAGTACTGTCCTCCTATACATTAACACTTGCATTGCAAACATCTCTATCTCAAGCAAAAGTTCCAAAGCAAATCTACCCAAATAACACCCATAAAAAACATACGGACAAATAATATTAAGTACTTTTTAAATCGAACATCCTTAAATATCATAGTCTTACTCATCAGAATATAAATATTTCCTCCTTTGCAACTAAGTATCTAGAGCTATAATTACAGTCCTTTCATACCTAAATATAATTGTAAAAATTGAAATCCTAAACCAATGTTGACACAAAAAAAAAAATTAAATATGGAAATAATATTAATTCTGGTAACAACCTCATAAAAAAGCCGCTAGGTAAGAACTAATCACTGTGGACTATTTTATTATCATATGAATTTATTTTACTTTTGACTGATATCCCATAAATCCCACTAATCTATAAATAGCTGTGCCCATTATATTTCAAACAGTCATAAACTGTTTAAGCAATGCACGCTTCAGAAATCATTTCTCGACATCATTCATAACTCAACCTGATAAACTGCCTCTTTTGTTCTGTTAAAAAAATAATTTTCTATTTTTGTAAATAATCTTCTCTATGTAAAAATTACTTAACTTTTCATAGAAGTAATCGAGGATAAATATCTAAGAATGGCAACAGTAAATATGCTTTCTACTCTAATGGGCAAAAAATGATTTTTTTTAATTGCCATTTCGCGTGTGAAAAGAAAATATAAATTTCACACACATCCTGGCTATTCCTAATTTTGTGACCCCTTGCTATCCGCCTAATCCCTTTCCTGTGAAATCATCATTATAGAAGTGTTCCTCCCCTTATTCCCTACTCCTAGCTATTCCTAACTTCTATAGCCCCTCGCTATCCACCTAAACACCTTCCCTGTGAAGTCATCGGTATAGAAATTTTCCTCCCCCTTATTACAAGCAATAGGAAACTACTCTAGTAGCAATCTCACTCCACTCAGCTCCTTTCTGTGTTTCTATTGGTAAAGTGGAGAAAAAATATAATGTAGAATGGAGATTGAACTCTCCTTTCTACATTATATTTTTCTCCCACTCTGTGAATCAGTGTTACCGCAACTTTCTTAGCATGAATATATAGAATGGGCGTCTATGGACAGATATGGCGATATTTAGTGCTTGATATTTGACCGAGAAAATTGGTTTCAACATTCGCGTCAGATAATTGGAAGTCCAGTATGCACTCACCCAAGGTGTCTGCCTGTTCAACATGGAAATTCTCTTTTTGGAGCTTGTTCATTCCACCATGTTTGTATAGCTCGTTGCATATGTAAGTATATAATTATATATATATACACTGTCTGCCTACTTATGCTTTATATGTCTGCCTACTTTTAAAAGGATCTGACATCATAAACACTTCTGCTTTATATGGAAATTCTCTATCCAAGCGAGAGTAAAACAATAATCCCTCCTTTTTGGAGCTTGTTCATTCCACCATGTTTGTATAGCTCGCTGCATATGTAAGTATATAATTAGATACATATAACCCTACTTGTTATAAAACCTACTACCCCAACATGAACTTATATTGGACTTCGTATATAATTTTAAACTCTCCTGTTTTATGAAAATTTTGTAAGTATCTTCATATCAAGGCTGTATCTTTATGGGTAAGTCACACTCACCCTTTCATCTAAAAATTCTAGAAGGGAGGTGGTTCAAGTTCCATGGCAGGTGCTCGTGTGAACTCCAATCTCTGGTTCCCCCTCGCCAATCTTTTACAAAAAACACCCGTCTAGCTGAATCCACTGTGAAAAAATTTCCCCACTCTTTATCTATGCCTAAATCAAAACGTAGATTCCATGAACAAAGCTTCTTTCTTAAAACTGCACGCCTGTGGAACTCTGTTCCTTCTGCCTGCTTCCCTCCTGACTACAACTTGGATGTCTTCAAGTCCAGCGTAAACAAATTCCTGATGAATCGCCCCCTTAAGTAGACACTCTAAAATATCCACACTAACGTACTGTACTTACAATAACCCTTATCCATGATAAATATCGCATTCATTTTTTTTGCACAAACAGGTAGTTATCCATATTTGAAGACATTTAGTATCCAACGTAATCACTATTGTTTTTGTTCGCGGCCATCTTGCTTCCCATTTAGAAAAAAAACGCCAAAAAGAGCCAAACGGAGCCAAAAGGGCCAAACCATGACCCAAAAAATATTTTTTGGTTTCAAAGCCGAAATGAACCCACTCCCCCCGCAATTCACCCTTCTGGATATTTTTCCACTCCCCGATGTCGAAACAGACAATCTATCTTTCACTTTCTTAATTAGATTATTTTTTTCACTTTTTTAATTATATTCATTTTTTAACTTTCTTTTACTAAAATGCGCACATGTGCATAGTAACTTGACGTTTCACAAGGTGCATGAGTACATAGTGGACATTTTAAATAACAAGAAATATTTTTCATAAAATAAAAAGTTTTCACCTCATTTAACAGTAAAAATATTGCTGTTAGTAAGTTTCGACGAGCGGTTTACAAAGCATATTTTATGTTTTTCGTTCTTTTTTTTTGGAGGGGTATTCAATTATAGAACTTGTGTAGTTTAACAGGTGCTTCTGCAGTTTAATTAACCGTTTTTTCATATATAACGCGCTGACATTTACTGAGTAGAATACTTTTTAACATTTCACAGAAATTCTGTGTTTACATTTGGTGGAGGCAGTGGAGGGGTGGGGGCGGGTATGTTGTGGTGGCCGCGGCCGCAACAACACACCCGGCCTGCCCCTCCACCGCCTTCCCCAAATGTAAACACAGTTCTATAATTGAATACCTCAACCAAAAAAAACAACGAAAAACATAAAATATGCTTTTGCAATCCGCTCGTGGAAACTTAATTTTTTTAAGATCAATTAAAAGGGGTTAATACCTTGCAAACCGTAAATTTGTGATGGATTTGATCATCAGATTTGATCATCAGATTTGTGGCCAGCAACATCGAATATCCCTAAAATAAATAAATTAGTGGTCGGTGTTCTGCTGTTGTGAAAAGGTAATATTTACCTTTTAATTTATTTTAATAAATATTACTCTAAATATTGTTTTTAATTTGTGGTTTTGTCTTTACGTTCTTTCATTTCGCTCAAGATTTCTTGAAATTTCCCCCCCCTCCAATAAACCTTCTTTTTTTTTTTGCACCAACGCCGTTGGTGGGGAAGAGGAGATTCCAGTTACATGTAGTATATTTAGTCATTTTTGGCGTTTTTTCGTTATTGGAAAACAAGATGGCCGCCATCAAAAATGATAGAGATTACGTTGGATACTGAATGTCTTCAAACAGGGATAATTGCGTATTTTCGCAAAAATAAATGCGATATTCGTCCTCAGCGTACTTGAAAACCCACAAAATTTACAAATTAATTTACCAAAAATCATTTTATTTTATTGTTATTGTTACAAATTACGATGCTTTATTTACATAAAAAAAAAGCAAAAATAGTCTTACGTTTTTTTTTATTTATTCCTGAAAACCATAACTTCAGTAAAGGTGTTTTTGTTTAAACAAAATAACACATTTCCACTAACATTTAAATAAAAATAATTAGTTCATTATATTCTGCGATCATTATTTGATAAATACTGAAAATTTTATTAAAATTGGTTAATTCCGTTATTTTGGGTGAATTTTTAAGTAAAGGCAGGGGGTCGGCATTCATTTACCATATTAGAAAAAAAAAGAAAAAAAGGACAATGTGAACTGATTGTTCAACCTGCAAAGGGTATTTAAGGCTGTGTATGATGATGATAATAATAATAATAATAATAATAATAATAATAATAATAATAAAAACAATAATAATAATAATAATAATAATAATAAAAACAATAATAATAATAATAATAATAATAATAATAATAGTAATAATAATAATAGTAATAATAATAATAATAATAAAAACAATAATAATAATAATAATAATAATAATAATAATAAAAACAATAATAATAATAATAATAATAATAATAATAACAATAATAATAATAATAATAATAATAAAAAGAAGTAGATTTAGATTGTAAAGATTTACCAATATTTTTTTCTACATTAAATTTCTGCTAATTGGTGATGGTGGCCAATAAATGTGTGCCTGTTTTATGTAAACTTTATAAAAGAAAGCGATTCTCATTTGAACACCTGAAATACTTGATAAAACATAAAAAAATCAAACAGAATTCTCTAGCGACATAATAGAAAAAGTGTAAATATATTTTTTTAAATGTTAAAACAATTAAATATCGAAAAGAAAACAATTAAATTATTCTGTTTATGACGAACATTACTATTTTCTTCAAAATATCATAAGTTTTACTTAGATGAACTTTTTTGACAAAAATCTAATGTCAAATTAAATAATATATTGTTAGGAGATTTTTTTAATTAGAGATTTTTACTTTTATATGCAAGTCTGTTATAATGCATGGTGGGATCAATATTTTTGTTTTATTGGATAGCAACAAAAAATAAACGGTTTTATAATGTTTGAAAGTAGTTTATAAGTTATTGAATAGAATCTTTGGTGCTAGTGCAGTGAGTGCCGGACGTAAATAATAACGGTATTATTTAAAAAGCCATTCTTAACATGGGGATGGTGTTTTATACCTTACAATTGAATAAAAAACAAACATATCATAAAACTTTAATTAAACTTGGAAATACGATTTTAAAAAAAATAGCGCGGTTCAGTAAGTGCACTAGCACCATATATATCACACCTGATTTTTAAAAAGTACTAAAAAAAAAACCTTACCTTTCATTCCAGGAATTACAACCTGACGGGATGAATTCCTTTTTCGATTGTGTCCAAAATAGGAAACTTGTTTTGTTGTTAGGATGTCTTTAGTAAATTGATACACATTTTGTTTTGTGTGTTCAATTCATTAAGAAATCAAAATATATGGAAATATAAAAGAATCAAAATTAAACGATGAAAACCACGATTTAAACTAGAAATTATTTAAATAGAAAATTAACTGCTACATTTTAGGTCATCGTCATACGGTGAAATCATTATTCCGTTCCGCATATAAAATATGTCCGTTCATTAGTTAAGTGTGGCGAATTGTTTTCCTGTCAATTTCCTGTCAATTTTGTATTATATTTGTCAATGCTTAAGAGTTGTTGTGAGTTTATTAGTAAATCTAACTTTTATGTGTCGAAGTAATTTAAAAATAAAATATATTATGTTTTGGATTAGTCGAACTACTGTTAACATCCAAGATGTTCGAAATCCAAAAAACGGAATATTTCCCATAATTTCAAACAAACAAGAAAACGGAATAGCACAAACGGCGAAGTCAACCAAATAACAAAAAGGTATTTGGTTTAGATTATGTCAACCTCCACCATTTTCTTTAAAATTACGCCTTTTAACGGTTTTCGATTTCGATGCTGAATACGAAAATCGCGTGGAAATTTTGCAGAAATAAGTAGTTATCGAGATATAAAAAAAATCGTATTTTGGCGGTCATCCGCAAATCTACTTATCTACGACTGACACTGCCACCTACCGGAAACACTTTTCTGAGATTGCTCACCCTCTTCCACTTAGTGGAAAAAGCCACTTTTCTGAAACTGAGAATGCCCCCGCTGCAAAAAAATGGTGCCCGAAAAACTCGTCTCTGGACAACTTGTACCCGGAAAACTTATCCCTTTTTGCTTGGTAGAAAAACTGTCCCCTTATTTATTCAATAAGAGACCAGTTTTCCTACCTAGCAAGCAGGGACGAGTTTTCCGGAGACAAGTTTTCCGGGGACGAGTTTTCCTAAATTAAAAAAAAATTGGCCATTTTTATACATTCGGTCCAACAGGACAATTTCTAACCATCATCGCCTCTTCCTGTTAAGTATGTGTTACTAAATGATATTTCACGTTCAAAAGAAAATAAAAATAAAAAAAGATAAATAAATAAAAGGAGAGAGCATTCTAGCTCAACACCTTTTATATTATGGGTTGATACAGGTGAATATTAGTCAGAATCATGTTAGTAATTTGTTAGTGGAGCATTCATTGAAGAGACGAAACGCACGTGGTATGGTGACGAGGAATTTATTTACACTGAATAGAAACAAAGCAGTTTACTACTAAAAAGAGTGTCACTCAACCGTAGTGGGAGGTTGCAGTCAAGAGTGACGGCGGCAGTTACTAAGTCAAATGGAGATCATTCGTGTTTTAGGCACCGCCAAAACTGGGGGGAGGGCAGGTCAGTACTTTTTGACGGACCGTCTTTTTAAAAATCTACCAAAAATCAGGTAATTATCCGATCAATACGAAATTTTCAGCGATTATTAGGAGAAGAATGAACTTTATAACAGTGTACTTATTTTTCATAAACGAGATTTATATATATATATATATTTTTTTTGCTTACAAAACCCCCCTTGTTTTGAAGTGGGAACAAATATGCTTAAAATAATCATCTGAAACTGAACAAAACATATTGTGTTGTTGTAAGGGACAGAACTATATAGATTAAAAAAAAAAATTGTTTCATACCTTATTTTGACGTCTGAATATCAGAACTTCGATTGTGTTTAATTATCTCGCTTTTGAGTTTTGAAGTGTGAAATTCGGTGAATATGTTAAGTAAAATAATTAATTTAAGTTAAGCAAAACAAAAAAAAAAAGATTTTAATATTTATACGAAACAAGCCATTTTAAAATTTTTGATAAATAAATTAACAATTTTTTTTAGCGAGCCGAATAATGCATGACCATTATTAAACAGAGCATGCTTTGAATAATCGATACAAAAAAAAAAAATTCGATAAATATTGTGCCCTTTGTGTTAAAAATAGCATCATTTTTTTCGATCTCGTTTGAAAACGTTTGCCGCCTTTCGACTACGGTGGACCAAACGCGCTGAAATAATTTTTTTTTATTCTGCTTTAAATTGCCCCTCCCCCCATTTTGGGGAGCCTAGCCCCCACACAATCATACACATTAAAAACCAAACTCATACAAATGGTCACCCATCTGGTACTGGCCAGCCTCAGCTTAATAATACATTGAAATTTTCGTCACTGAAAAATAAGTTTTTTGGCCTGTTTGGTCTTCCATAGTTTTCGTCTCAGCAAAAGAAAACGTAAACAGAGTCGATCTGAACTCTACGGCGACGCGAAATATCTGGTTACCTATATGAATAAGTGGAATTATTTTAAATTCAGGTACTTATATTATAATATTTTTGCATATTCTCTTAGAAAATCATCATAAATCTTAGTTAGACAATAAATAAATTAATTAATTATTTCAAAACCCCTTTTTTTTAAATATTTAAGTACGTTTTTTGTGCAAGACAAAAAATATCAATTGTTAACTTTTTGGGAAAATTTAACATTTAAAATTGAATTAAAAATAGTAGAAAAAGTTTTACATTATTCTGTTTTCTTTATGATAAAATTCAGGGTTTTATCTTTCTGGAAAAAAAAAGTTACTCAGAAATAATGGATTTTAATAAATGTAATTTAGTTTTAAAAAACAACAACAACTTCATTTTGCGGCCATTTTTGGCGGTGCCTATGTTTATTCCATATGTAACAACACTCACCTTTTAAATTACGACTTTTATTGGTTTTCGGGTATGCTGAAAACTAACATCACATTTAAACTTTCCACGGACTCCGGGTATTACAATATCTTGGTCAAATAAACCAGCAAATAAGTAACAAACAAGATGTTTTTTTTTTCAGAACAGAAAAAGGCGTAAGAATTGACCTGGAATTGACACAGGCGGATCAGGGCCAACTATCCCTGGAAGGACTGACCAGGCTCCCCTATGAGGTAGAGGGGATGACGAGGCAATTGCGGGCTTATGTGGCCCCCGTTTTTTGTGTAGAATTAATATTGGGATACGATTGGCTAGAAGAAATTGGAGCAGCGGTCACCATTGCTCCACCGACCCTGTGATTGAGGTGGAGGGCTATTCCCCAAAGTGGCCGAATACAGCTAAAGGACCTCCCAGTGGTGACCTCAGAGGATACGGAAATTCCACCCTGAACAATAGTGTCCACAACGGGAAAGAGCGAAGGAAGGGAAGCCCTGGTGGGTACCACGTGATCTTCCTATAATAGGGAGATGGGGACGTAGAGATTCTATAGTGAGTAGACCTGGAACCTTCCTGGTGCTGTTAACAAATAATTCCTGTAAGATGGTATGGGTTAAACGTGGAACCCAGGTGGGATAAGCCTACCCTGTTGAAACAGTTCAAAGAATAGGGACCTGGGGTAGAGAGCCGACAAGGAATCGGAGGGAATCATCAAGAATAAAAACAGAGGAAGTGATAGCACTGATTGAGTACCAAAGGGAGGTAATAAAACTGCTAGAGCATAATCGAGATATTATCGCTTCCGGCGATCGGGAATTGGGATGAACAAACACAGTAACGATGAGTATTGATACGCGAGACCAACTGCCTGTTAGATTGAAACCGTACCGAACCCCGATTCATAAAAGAAAAATTGTAGAGCAAGCGGTGTCTGAGATGTTGGAGGCGGGAATAATTGAACACTCCGCCTCACTCTGGAGTTTCCCCGTGAGGATCCTGGAAAAGAAAGACGGGGGACACAGATTCTGTGTGGATTTCCAGAAGTTGAATGCTATTATCAAACCCTTAGCGGTGCCTTTGCCCCTAATACTGGCTTTGTTGGGTAAAGCGAGATGCTTTACCACCCTACACTTAAGATCAGGTTACTGGCGGTTAGACTTCAATAGGTAGGATCAAGGGAAAGCGGTGTTTGCATGTCATGGGGGACTATTTAATTTCAGAGTAATGCCGTTTGGCCTCTATAATGCAAAAGTGGTCTCCTCCCAGTTGATGTCGATAGTCTTTCGGGGGTTGGAAGGGTTTGCAGTGGCATACTTGGACGATATTCTAATCTTCTCACAAACGCCTGAGGAGCACTTTGCACATTTGACTGCAGTATTTGAGAGGTTACGCCAACATCAAATGAAAATAAAGTTGCCCAAATGTCAGTTTCTTAAGAAGGAAACCAAGTATTTGGGATTTGTGATTCATGAAGCTGGAATAAGACTGGACATAGACATGGTGGAGGTTATCAGGTCTCTACCTGAGCCGAAAACCGTGCGACAAGTGGGAGGATTCATTGGAATGATCGGCTATTCTCGCCGATTTATACCTGCATTTACTTGATTGGCCGCTCCCATAATAGCGTTAACGAAAAAGTATGCCCGTTATAAATGGACTCCAGAATGTCAGAGGGCTTTTGACGCCCTGAAGGAGCATATCCGGACCTAAGTAAGCCTATTGATCTGTATACGGACGCGAGTGACACATGTATAGGGGCGGTGCTGACCCAACCGTGTCCTGAGAAGTAAGGCTCCGTGTTTGGCATACTAGAGGAAATTCTGATATATTTCCTGTCGCATAAGTTATCCAAAACTCAACAGATATATATATTATTGTTGAACGAGATTTATATTGAAAAGCACTCATTCAGACTGGCTTTCTGAATGATGGGTACTGATCCCGAGGTCATATGAAATTGATTTCAATACTCTCTACTATGGCTGTACTTCATATGCGCAATTTAGATCTGAAAATCCGCAAGAAACGGATCGCTGATTGGGTGGATGGATCGTCCACTCCAACCTATGACCTTAATACTCGCTCAAAAACAGAGTGCGCCGAAATCTCGAGAAGGAATTAGCTCTGAAAAAAGCTCCACGACCCCCTCTTTATCCGCCTGAGTGCCATCCAGTGACGAAAAGAGACATTTGTGAATTTAAAATGTGTTAAGAACTGAAGGTTGTATATATATATATATATATATATATATATATATATATATATATATATGTGTGTGTGTGTGTGTGTGTGTGTGTGTGTGTGTGTGTGTGTGTGTGTGTGTGCATGTAAATCTTAAGCGTTTTCTTTTTGACCGCATATACCGGAAATAATTTTGAAACAAACAAAAACAAATGCAAAAAGGAATAGTTTTCTCAAATATAAAACATGCAATAATATAACGTTTTTATGTTTTATTTTTGTTCTTTTACAAAATAAAATTATGTTCTACACAGCATTTGCAATATTATTATTTCTTTGGTATGTTCAATTATAATATTATATTCCTACAGGAGTAGAGTTTATCTCGTGTCCTTGATTTTTATTAACGTGCCCTAGAAAGGAGTACGATTAAAACGCCTCTGGAATTCGGTTACTTTCATGAACACAAATCAATCTTCTAAAAATAAACAAAATAGGATTTAATTTGAACTCTGAATATTGAACGTCTATTAAGTTAACTCTCTTTATATAAATATCTATTCTTTCGAAAATGTTACTCTATACAAATATTCTTTATAAGACAGATGGACATGTCTTGCCGGCTAGCGAGTTACTAATTCCATATTTTAATTGTCTTTCTTTTTTCTTTGCGTGATTCTTTAATTTATTAAGCTTGTTAAGATGCTGAGTGGAAATGCACTTCATTGCACATAGCAGAAATAGTTCATGCAAATAGAAGTTTGGAAGCAAACAAAAAGAAATGCAAAAAACATGTTTATCAAATATAAAAAAATGCGATACGTTTCATGCATTTTTTATTTTTGTTTTACAAGATAAAATTTTATTTTAGACAAAACATCTGCAATAATATTCTTTTTTCTTTGCTATGTTCAATTATAATATTATATTCATAGAGATGTAGAGTTTATCTCGTGAGTCTTTGAATTTTATTAATCATCTTTTGTAGAAAAGTTAAAGGATTATGGTCAGTATAGATTGGAATAGCATGCACAGTCACACTGAAATAAAAGTCAAAGGGTCATAAGGTTGGTAGCACTGCAAAACATTCTATTCTGATTGTAGAGTAGTTCTTTTGGTAAGTTATTAATTTTTAAGAGAATGGCTTTGTCGATTCCTTTATAATTTACTTGGGCGGGTGTTTCAGCCAATTTAACATCAATGACATCGACTTGTAATTTGAATACTTTAGAAAAGATTATACTCGACTTAATTCTATTGAAATGCTCACTGCAATTTTCATTGGTGAGAGGACTTGCTATTGAAAAGAATTTTTAACCAAACCTTCGACAGAATCCTACCATGCCAAGAAATAGCAACAGTTGATTTTTTATTGCTAATGACAGTATCTTTTACAATAGCGTCTATATTTTGCCGAGATAGGCTTCACCCGTCCCTGAGTAATAGTATGGCCGACATAATCCGCTTGGCAGAATTCACGTTTGCTTAAATTTGCATACAGCTTGATTTCTTCAGGCTTCAGACAAAATTGTTTAATGATGTTTAAATGTTCACTGAAAGTTCTGCTATATATAATTATATCGTCTATGTAAACTCATAATCACCATCATCACAATCAATTACATCGTCTATGTAAACTCATAATCACCATCATCACAATCAATTGCATCGTCTATGTAAACTCAAATCCTTGAATAGTATTTTAATAGGGGAAGCATCATTTTGTGAAATTTTGCATGGGAAATATTTTTTCATTTAGCCACTTGCTCCTATCACAACTAGTTCTTTCAAGCTAGTTCCATATGCAAGTCTGGTTTAATGGTTTCATATGCAACGTCTGGTTTAATTGTTTCATATGCAATGTCTAGTTTAATTGTTTCATATGACACGTTTCATATGCAACGTCTGGTTTAATGATTTCATATCCAAAGTTTGGTTTAATGGTTCCATATGCAACGTCTGGTTAAATGGTTTCATATGCAATGTCTAGTTTAATTGTTTCATATGACACGTTTGGTTTAATGGTTTCATATGCAACGTCTGGTTAAACGGTTTCATATACAACACCTGGCTTAATGCTTTCATATGCAACGTCTAGTTTAATGGTCCCATATGCAATGTCTAATTCAATGGCCCCATATGCAATGTCTGGTTTAATGGTTTCATATGCAATGTCTGGTTCAACCGTTTCATATGCAACGTCTGATTTAATGGTTTAATTACTTTTTTTGTATCTCTCTGCCTGTATTTCTTTCAATTAGAACTTGATCACTGTTCCTTTCACTTTTTAAAATTTATTTTACTTAAGTAAGTTTTAAGATATCAAGTGATTCCCTCCTGGAGCTAACTCTTAATTCTGTTATGATTTAAATTTATATCCGAGGGCTCTTTTAAAAATAGATACTGTTCCCTTTATGGCTGCTATCTGTATTTCATTACAGCTTGGTCTTCAATGGATCGCTTCTAAGTATTTATGAAGATTCCTTTTTATTAAGCCAGTTGCTCCCATCACAACCGGTATAATGTTTAATTTTTTCAGTCGTTTTTAGATTATATTTTAGGTCTTGGTATTTTGTTATCCTTTCCCGTTCCGCTCTAAAATCATTTGGGACTGTGACATCGATAATGAGACCAGTTCTTTCAGGCTTGTTCCATATTACAATGTCTGGATTGATGGCCTTGTCTTTTATGTATATGCCCGCCTGTATGTCTTTGTCATAGAATACGGTCACTTTTCCGTTTGATATTATTGGTGGTGGTTCATGTTCCCAGATGTTGGTCGCTCTGTCAAGTTGCATCTCTCCACAGATTTTCCTATGAAGGTACTTACATACTGTGTTGTGGCGGAAAGTGTGGAGGCCATCTGCCAATAAGATTGGACATGTAGACAATAGGTGGTATGGGCTCTCAATTGCTGAGTGGCAAAACCGGCATTGGCCATTTGCTTGTAGGCCCACCATTATTTTCAATCCATTTGTGAGTAAGCCCTGATCTTGACTGGCTATAATGAATCTTTCCTCATCAAATGGAAGTCTCCCGCTCTTGAGCCATTGGAGTGAAGCATCTTTGTCTATATATTCCTGTTTAAGTTCATCTAGGAATTTTCCTGCTCTTTTATGTTGTTCCCATCCTTGTTTTTTGTGTCTATTCAGATTTCGGTGTATTTTTTCTTTTTTTTCTTGCAATCTGTGTGGCTGGTTCATCATATACCTTGGCGGTATTTTCCAGTATGACACCCCCAGTTTTCAGCAAGCTTTGTGACTGAGGTTGGTTGGGGTAGGCGTTCATGGTGGTGCCTCACTATTTCTATTGACATATCTGTTGAGCTTTTAATATACTACCCCATGCTTACTATAGTGGCTCGATATGCATGGTTTATTTCGGTGAGACCGAGGCCACCCTCTCTTCGTGGAAGGTATATCCTGTCCATACATTGGTTTCGATATATTATTTTATGTAAGGTTAGGAGTTTCCTGGTCTTTGTATCTAGCCTATTGATACTGTATTGGGGCCAGTCAATAATACCAAACCCATATGTGATGACAAGGATTGCAAGTTGATTTATGGCAGTTATTTTGTTTTTCGGGCTTAATTCGGATTTGAGGATCTTTTTAAGGCGTGATGTGTATTCTTGTTCCACCTTGTGTCTCATTTTTTCATGCTCCACAGTTACATTTTCCTCTATACCGAGGTACTTATATGTGGCATCCTCTCCTAGGTCTTCAATCAAGCCATCATTGAACCGAATATTTTCGGATGCCGTCTTTTTTCCTTTTTTTATTGTGCATTTGGCACATTTGTCAAATCCAAACTCCATGCAGACATCCTCTGTAAAAGTCTTTACATTTTCAATCAGAGAGACAAGCTGTTTTTCTGTCTCTGCATAGAGTTTGAGATCGTCCATAAAAAGTAGATGATTTACTCTTTTACTTTTTTCTTTTTTCCTTCCCCTACTAAGACTGTACCCAGCATCACATTTTTTGAGGAGCTTGCTGAGTGGGTCAATAGTAAGGCAGAAAAGCAATGGTGACAGGCTATCACCTTGAAATATACCTCGCTGGACACTGAGATTTGAAGTTTGTATTGTCCCTTCCATGTGGTGTAGAGCCATTGATGTTTGCCACATGGTCATTTGTTTTTTAAGGAATGTCCTTATGCTCTCATCAACATTATATATCTCCAAACATCGCAGTATCCAGGAGTGAGGCACACTATCAAATGCCTTCTTATAGTCTATCCAAGCCATTGATAAGTTTCTTTGACGTTTTTTGCAGTCCTCCAGGATGGTTTTGTTGAGGAGCAGTTGGTCCTTTGTACCAAGTTTATTCCTGGTGCATCCCTTTTGTTCGTTTTCAAGGTACTCACCCTCGGTCAGGTGTTGATAGATTGCATCTGCAATCATTTCTGTAAGCCACTTGTATGTGGTTGAGAGGCAGCAGATAGGCCTGTATTTATTGGGCAAGTGAGTCTCTTGGCTCTTGGGTACCAGAGTCGTTTTACCAAGACTTAACCATTCTGGTGGATCTTCCTCACCGCTGACAACACGAGTAAATGCCTGTGTATAATGTTCATGAAGTGCTGTGAGTTTTTTAAGCCAGAAATTTGGGATCTTGTCAATTCCTGGGCTTTTAAAGTTACCAAAATGGGTGATTTTTTTCCTTAGAGCATCTTTCGTGATTTTTAGTGGTGGCATATTTTGTTTGCCCTTGACAGCCTCTTTAATTGTATATATCCACTCCCTCTCTTGGTGTTGTTTGGGATCCTCATACAGTGGCCTCCAGAATGACTCCACTTCTTCCTGTGACGGTGGCGAATTTACCTTGATTTCCTCTTTAATTAAATTTTTCCCTGGGCTGTCACATAACAGAAAGGCAGATATCCGGGATATTTCCTTTCGGAGTTTTAATATTTTCTGTTGAAGCCTACTTTTCCAGACTGGTTCTTTTGTTTTGGCCTCAAATTTTCTCTCTTTTTTCTCTTTATGCTGACGTAAAAGTTTCCTCTGCATAAACCATGCTGCCCCAAAAGTTGCATGGTTTATTTCAGTTTATGACGCATTAGTTGGGACAATTTTTGTGAGAGCATCATTCACTTTCGTAACAAGGATCTTGAAGGCTTTGGTACAATTTATTTTCACTAGTCTGGGTCGATCTCCAACAGCCAGGCATCGTGCCATTTCTATTTTATTCGCCAGTTCTTCCTCCAGCTCCATCTGGTCGGCATCCAGTGTCATGTTTACAGGTGGGGCATTGCGGTGTTGTTTTTGCCCATGTTTTAGTTGAGATATTTTCGGGGGTGAGTCTTGAGGAGAGTTACTGTTGTTTATTGGGCATTGCCCTTGATAATGCGTCTCCTCTGTCAATGTTAGGTCTGAGACCATGTCGGGTAGTTGAGATGAAATGGGTTCTGGTGTAATATCACTGGGAAGAGGGATGGGGTTGCTTATTGGACAGATGTCATCCTCAATCATCAAGTGAATGTCTCTAATCATGCTGGAAATCTGCTCCGTAGAGAAAGCATTGTTCTTCATGTAGTTAAACTTCCGGCATGTGAGTTTTTCTCTTGCGATGCCTTTTTTTATTTGGGCAATGATGCTTAAAGATTTTTTGCCATTCTTGGCATCTTTCTTTGAGTTTTGAATGCTTACTTTTTGCATATTCCATCGCCCATATAAGCATCCATTTATCGTCCCTGCTCCATTGAGTTTGCGCAAACTCAGTTGTGTCCCTTTGGCTAAAGTCCTCCTCTGCCTCAGCAAGAGCCTTTAGCTCTATTACATCTCTTATATCTTTGCTAAGATATTTGCTAACCTGTGACACGATCGACAGTAAGTTTTTAGTTGTTGTCTCTAATACCTTTTCCTTTGGTAAGAGAGACGATTTTATTTGGGCCTCGAATATAGAATATTTTTTTCTTCCCCATTTTTCATATCTTGAATATGCAAAACAGTGAAGAATTATTTTCTTCTCCTCAACAGACCACTTGATAAGACTATAGTTCCTTTTATTGGTGGTCCTTGCTTGGTTTTGCCGAATTCCAGGACTAGAGTTGGTCTGGTCTGATGGAGTATCCAGCTCAGAGTTGTTACTTGTGGTAACATCACTAGGAGAAGTTGCACCGTTGCTTTCCTTGTATGACCCAGTGCATAGCCATGCTGAGGGGATCTTTTTATTCTGGGCGACATCCTGCCAGTTTGTAGATTTAGAAGTTTGCATTTTCATTTTCATTTTCCCCAGTGTGAGTTCTCATATGTCTCACTAAATGTGATTTTCTAGAACAAGCATATCCACACACTTCACAGGAATGTGGTTTTTCCCCGGTGTGAATTCTTATATGTGTCACTAAATCTGATTTTCTAGAACAAGCATATCCACACACTTCACAAGAATGTGGTTTTTCCCCAGTGTGAGTTCTCATATGTGTCACTAAATCTGATTTTCTAGAAAAAGCATATCGACAAACTTCGCAAGAATGTGGCCTTTCCCCAGTGTGATTTCTCAAATGTGTCACTAAATATGATTTTTGAGAACAAGAATATCCACACACTTCACAAGAATGTGGCTTTTCACTTTTGTTTTCTCCAGTGTGAGTTCTCATATGTCTCACTAAAGAAGATTTTCGAGAACAAGAATATCCACACACTTCACAAGAATGTGGCTTTTCTCCAGTGTGAGTTCTCATATGTGTCACTAGTGCTGATTTTTCAGAACAAGCATATCCACACACTTCACAAGAATGTGGTTTTTCTCCAGTGTGAGTTCTCATATGTGTCACTAAATGGTATTTTATAGAACAGGAATATCCACAAACTTCACAAGAATGTGGTTTTTCTCCAGTGTGAGTTCTCATATGTGTCACTAAATTTGATTTCATAGAACAAGAATATCCACACACTTCACAAGAATGTGGTTTTTCTCCAGTGTGATTTCTCATATGTCTCACTAAATGTGATTTTTGTGAACAAGAATATCCACACACTTCACAGGAATGTGGCTTTTCCCCAGTGTGAGTTCTCATATGTGTCACTAATACTGATTTTTGAGAACAAGAATATCCACACACTTCACAAGAATGTGGCTTTTCCCCAGTGTGAGTTCTCATATGTGTCACTAATGCTGACTTCATGGAACAAGAATATCCACACACTTCACAAGAATGTGGCTTTTCCCCAGTGTGAGTTCTCATATGTGTCACTAACGATGATTTTCTAGAACAAGAATATCCACACACTTCACAAGAATGTGGCTTTTCACCAGTGTGAGTTCTCATATGTGTCACTAATGCTGACTTTTTGGAACAAGAATATCCACACACTTCACAAGAATGTGTTTTTTTGCCAGTGTGAGTTCTCATATTTTTCACTAAACAATATTTTTGAGAACAAGAATACCTACACACTTCACAACAAAGTCTTTTTTTCCAGTGTGAGTTCTCATATGTATCATTAAGGACGATTTTCGAGAAAAAGAATATCCACACACTTCACAAGAATGTGGTTTCTCCCCAGTGTGAGTTCTCATATGTCTTATTAAAGAATATTTTTCAAAATAAAATATCCACACACTTCACAAGAATGTGGCCTTTTCTCACTGTGTTCCTGCATGTTTTACTAAACTTTATCCCAGTTCAATATTATTTATTCTGTAATGAATATTACAGAATTTCACTTTAGCATCATTTCGAAAATATTCTCCTTCACAAGAATAAAATATTTTTTTTTACCTATGGAAAAGCTATTTAATGGAATCGAATATTGTACAATCTTGTCTTTTCAAAAGCCTCATACTTTTCTGTGATTTGTGATTATCTTGTTTATAGCTTTACATTCGTTTGAACATTAATCACATATACCGCATATGTGAATATTATCTTCAAGGTGTGATTTTCAACACTATTTCCAATAATTATTTTTAATAGTAGTATTCGCATACATATATGTGTTGTCTTTTATATCAATAATTTTCTATAGTAAAACATACTGATCCATGAAAATGTAATAATATATAATGATATATATATACATATTCGCATACATATATGTGTTGTCGCATGTTTTATAATTTGACACAGAAAGAGTCGATACCAGTGTTTTTGACATATACTTGATAAAGAGTTACACGGGATAAGTTTTGTACTTTGGATGTATTTTAAAGTTTTATTCCGTTCGAAAAAAATGTAGTCTCGAGTTGCAGAGTTAAAAAGAAAATATTACCAACAAGAACATGCCGTCTTTGAATTGTCATTACTGGCTTAAAACTCCCCAAACAAACTAAATACCGAAAGAAATTGATTCAATAAATATCACCGCATACATATATGTGTTGTCGTTCATATCAATAATTTTCTATAACAATCATCAAACAGGAACATCTGTAAATAAAAGAAATAAATGAATTTCAGTATATTAGTATCATCGTTTATATATTGTTTTTTATCAAATCTTGTTTACTCAAACCTTAATATGATACACAGAAGAAAATAATCGCATGTTTTATAATTTGACACAGAAAGAGTCGATACAGGTGTTTTTTAACATATACTTTAGAAACAGTTACACCTAGAATTTTATATGATATTCATCATAGTGAAAACATAAGAAACATTGATATATATATATATATATATATATATATATAGATAGATAGATATTGATATACATATATATATATATATATTGATATACATATATATATATTGATATATATATATATAGAGAGAGAAATATTAGTATGTCTATAGATACAAAGAAATCCCTTCCCATAATTCCCTTGCTATCTTTCTTTCTATTTCCTGCACTTCCACCATGAAGTGAAGACACATATTCTGTCTCTCCATAAATTGGGGAGCACTCCACCCTTAATACTAGTTAGGTTAGTAAGCTTTGAAAAACCTATTGTCCAGTTTTTAATAGTAAAAGTTTTTGTAAAATATATTTTAAAAAAATAGTTATGTTTTATATATATATTACAATTGTGAAGCGGTCTGGAAAATGAAGAAAGAAAATTCCAGTCAGAACGTCACCAAGGGTGAAGACGTCAAGACGTTTCCTGGGAGAAAGAGGAGCAACACAGCACATTCAACATCTCAGGTATGATTTTCTTGATACAAAGACCCTAATGACTGGCCCATCTTTACGCCCACCCGAGACCACTTTAAGACATTTAATATAATACGTATGTCGGTCATACACCTCAGTGACCGGCTGATAGTGGTATAAGAGTAGCATATCGGTTGCAGCTTTTTACAAAAAATTTTTATAAACAAAACGTTTGTTACGTTGTTGGGAGATTAGAGCCCACATGTTGTTAACTATTCTGTGCTTTCACCTAACAAATTAATAAACAAAAGATACGTTTTTTATGTTTTGGTAGATTAGAGTTTACATGTTGATAACTATTCTGTACTTTCACCTAAAAAATTAATAAACAAAGGATGCGTTTGTTACGTTGTTGGAAATTAGAGTCTTCATGTTAACTTGTCTGTACTTTCATCTAACAAATTAATAAACAATTTAAAAGTCACAGTGAAAAATCGTTAGATTTTTTATTGTCATCATACAACATACATATTTAAAAAATTATTTGGTTGAATGTTAAATGCACATTTAAAAGTCAAAGTGAAAATTTGTTGGGTTTTATTATTGTCATCATACAACAACTGTATTTAAAAAATTATTTGGTTGAATGTTAAAGTCATATTTAAAAGTCAAAATAAAAATTCATTGGATATTTTTATTGTCATCATACAACAAACGTATTTAAAAAATTATTTGGTTGAATGTTAAATGCACATTTAAAAGTCAAAGTGAAAATTGATTGGATATTTTTGATGTCATCATACAAACATATTTAAAAAATATTCGGTTGAATGTTAAATACAAATTTTAAAGTCAAAGTAAAAATTCGTTGGAATTTTTTATTGTCATCATATAAAAACATATTTAAAAAATTATTCAGTTGAATGTTAAATGCACATTTAAAAGTCAAAGTAAAAATTCGTCGGATTTTTTTATTGTCATCATACAACAAACGTATTTAAAAAAATATTCGGTTGAATGTTAAATACACATTTAAAAGTCAAAGTCAATATTCGTCATGCTGTGGACTTTATATATGTAATCTAAAGCTGGACTTTGGGAAATTGATGCTATTGAGAAGTTAAAAATGCATTCAAAGCTGGGACTTGTGATTATTTGTCGGACTATAGAGAATTTTTTATTTGCACATGCAAGTCAAAATTTGAAAATTAAACATTCTATAAAAGTTACAATGGTAATTCGATTGTGTGATGCTGGAATTCGGTTACATTTTTAATTCGGTTGTATTTGAACAAAAAAAAATTGTTGCTGTTAAAAGAACTTTCAATGCAATCCAGTTGACTTGTATGGAAAAAGTCGTCGATTTTAAATGAGAAATTTAAAAAGAAATTTTGTTGCATCTGCTGAAAAATGTTGTCGCTTTTAAATGAAGTAATTTAAATTTGTTTTAAAATGAAGAATTTTGAAAATGTGATTCAGTTTTGTCGTATTAAGGAGGAGTCCTCACGTATTTAGCTGTGTCTAGCCAAGTATCGTGGGCAAGGAAGCACGACTAACAGGGATACTTGAGGGGACTAGGAATCAGAAAAGGCAGGGATATCTGAGTGGGTAAAGAAGCAAGATTAGAAGGGATATCTGAGTGAATTAGGAAGCGAGACTAACAGGGATATTTGAGTGGGCTAGGAAGCAAGATTAGCGGGAATTTCTGAGTGCATTACAAAGCGAGACTAGCAATGATATCTGAGTTGGCTAGGAAGCGAGACTAGCAGGGATTTCTGAGTTGGCTATGAAGTGAGACTAGCAGGGATATCTGAGTGGGCTAGGAAGCCGGACTAGCAGGGATATCTGAGTGGGCTAGGAGGCGAGACTAGCAGGGATATTTGAGTGGGTTAGAAAGCAAGGCTAGTGGGAATATTTTATTGGCTAGGAAGCAAGACTAATGGGAATATTTTATTGGCTAGGAAGCAAGACTAATGAGAATATTTTATTGGCTAGGAAGCAAGACTAATGGGAATATTTGAGTGGGCTAGCATGCAAGACTAGCGGGAGCATCTGAGTGGGCTAGGAAGCGGGACTTGCAGCGATATTTGAGTGGGCTAGGAAGCAAAACTAGCAGGGATATCTAAGTGGGCTATAAAGCGAGACTAGCAGGGATAATTGAGTGGGCTAGAAAGTGATGGAACTTAGAATGTCATCTGAATACTGAAAAGTTTCCAATTTTTTTATTAGAATTATGTGGTATTTTTCCACTGTAGAGTGTCGGTTATCTTAGGTTTGCCACAATGGATTGTTGTGATTTGTGCCGTAGGTAACACAAAAAGTATAACCTTGTCGGTCTGCTTATGTTAGAAAAGATTTCATCTCCACTGATCATAACTCCAGAATGATTAACCACACCTTCAGTCTGATCATGTGACTTTTTGTACCCAAATTATCCAATCAAATGAGTGTGACGTAATGGATACCTCAAGCATAAAAAGAATCAACATTCCCCAAAACATTTTCTTTGCTTAAGCTCTTCCAGACATGTGGGTTTTAATCCTACCTTCGTAAAATCAAAACAAAAATCGATACAAGCAATTCCCTCTCCCTTTTCCTGCCATAAAACTTTGACACTGCAAACGAGTACATGTCTAGTTGACTGCAATGTGAGCAGGAAGCAGGTGCTTAATTCATGTTAAATTTTTATAACAAAGTCTTAAATATTTATAATTTATAATTTTTTTATTCTATTTTTCGTGATATTTTTATGGCTTTTCAGACGCAATTGCAAACAAAAAGTAGATTTTCATTTTTTTAGGATTAAAACTATGGTGGCTTCGATTGTAAACATTTACCAATTATTTTTTTTCATTAAATTTTAGTTAATTGGTGATTGCCAATAAATGGGTGCTCATTTTTATGTAAACTTTATTAAAGAAAGTGTTGCCTATTATATAAACTTAAGTATTGAATAAAACATTACAATTCACATGGAAAACAGTAGATTGAAAACTGTTTAAAAAAAATAAAACAATTAAATATCGAAAAAGCAGTTTAAACCAACTTTGAATTAAATTATTTTGTTTATGGTAAACATTATTATTTTACTAGAAATCACTTACTGAAATTTACTGAAATAAACACATTTTTGACAAAACGATCTAATAGTCACATTGAATACTATATTTTAAAGGGAGAATTACTCCACTCTCGAAAATTCCTTTAAAATTGCCACTCTTATAGGTTTTCCGGGTCGCTGAAAACGAAAATAATGTTTTAAATTACGGCAAGTAAGTAGTTTCCAAAATATGAAGAAATGTTAGTTTTTAAAAAGTGGGGGATTATTTTCTTTATTAATTTAACGTAAAATGAGCACCCACTTTGTGGACACGGTTTTTTTCGGGGAGGGGGGACTTTCTTTCCACTCTCGAAAAATCCTTTAAAATTACCACTAACTTTTAAAATTCCAAGAAACAAGTAGTGTCTAAGATATGAAGAAATGCACTCACTTTATGTTTACCTTTTTTTTTTAGGGCGGAGTGCCGGTTTGTTTTTCGTTCATTTTTTGGGGGGATATTCAATTATAGAACTTGTATAGTTTTTTAATAGGTGGTTATGCAGTTTAATTAACCGTTTTAACATATGTAACACGCCGACATTAACCGAGCAGAAGAACTGTTTAATATTTTACAAAAATTCTGCTTACATTTGGTTTGAGGTGGTGAAGGGAGGGGGTGCTATAACCGCCACAACATCCCCGCCCCTCCACCGCCTCCCACTAAATGGAAACATAATTTTTTGTAAAATTTTAAACAGTTCTGCGGTTTCAACAAGTTAATTTCCGAGGATGGAAAGAAAGCCCCCCCCCCAAAAAAAAACTCATGGCCACAAAGTGGGTGCTCATTTTACGTTAGATTAATATAGAAAAGTGATCCACTAACTTAAAAAAAAAAAAAAACTAACATTTCTTTATATCTTGGAATCTACTCGTTTGCCATCATTTTAAACATTAATTTCGTTTTCAGTGACCCCGAAAACCTATATGAGTGGTAATTTTAAATGAATTTTCGAGGGTGGAGTAATTCTTCATATTTACCGGAAGATTTTTTTTATTTTTTAATCGGAGATTCGGTACTTGTACAGTTTAACCAAGACATTAAAAAAATGAAAATATCGAAAAATGTTTAAATTGTATGGATCCGTTATGGAACAAATTTCTAAAAAAAAAAAAAAAACAAACAAAAAAACAATAAATAAATAAAAACTAACTTAATTTCATCAAGCAGTGTTTTTTTATTTTAATTATTTATTTTTTTTTTTACAGCGAAAAAACAATTTGTTATGATACCGACTAAACGGTTCGATGTTTAGGAAGAAAAGCTAGTAATAAAAATGGAGAGGGGGATGTCAGTGCTTTAACTAGAGTTATCTCCCCGTGGCGTGTTCAATAAATTTCACAATGGCTGACTTCAACGCGCTCTCATAAAAACGTGTTTTTACGCTGTAAAAAAAAAAAAATAAATAAAACTACTCGATCAAATTAAGTGAAATTTTTTTTCGAAGATCTTCAGTCCAAAACGGATACGTACAATATAACCTTCTTTTCAATATTTTAATTTTTTAATGTCTTGAGGGGAATCAATAATTTTATTAGATTGCAAAAAAAATAAACCATTTTTAATTTTTAAGATTTTGTGTAAAAATGTCCGAATTGTTTTCCTATAAAGTTTAGATTATATTCGTGAATTCTTAAACCTTTTGGGTTTTTTCTATTGTAAATTTATATTTCGTATTAAATTCATTAAATTTTAATTTTTTTATGTCTGATTAAACTGTACAAGTATCGGAGATTCATATATTTTCATTCAAGTTTGTTATAAAGCATGGCGGAATCAATATTTTTATTGGATTGCAAAAAAATAAACCAAGTTTAATTTTTAAGATTTTGTGTAAAAATGTCCGAATTGTTTTCCTATAAAGTTTAGATTATATTCGTGAATTCTTAAACCTTTTGGGTTTTTTCTATTGTAAATTTATATTTCGTATTCAATTCATTTTTTTTTTTAAATATGAAGCTTTAAGAATCAGGGTTTTTTTTTTTTAGATAAAACATTTCATTATTATTTTGATTAGTCGAATTATTGTAAACGTCCGAAATGAGAACAGTATTCCGAATAATAATCCAAATAATGTTCATATTAAAAATTGTAAAACTAAATATTTCACATAAACAAATCCAATAAGAGGAAGGAATTGTACAAACAGTGAAGTCAGTCAAATGATAAAAATAGATTTGGTCCAAGAAATTAAACTATGACGTCATGATTACGTAATGGGACTTGCAACTTATTGTTATCAAACTTGATTCGATTAAACTTGCGAGGACCTTCACTCATTATTCCAGACTTAAACCTAAAGCTTATTAGTCTGCCGGTTTTACATAAAATCAGCATTAAACGAACAACGATGAAAGTGTAGCACCTGTTTTAATTTGTTTGTTCATTCCATTCATGTTTTGCGTTATCATCCTTGTAGCTAGTTCAAGAGAGGCTTTATTTGTCATGGGTTGTGCCCTCCTCCCATGCATTAACACCTTCTTTGATAGAGAAGTGGTTTAATGTTGTAAAAATGATGCACCGGCTCCCGGGTGTGAATATGGTAGAGAATAGAAAAGGACACAAATCAATAATTTACAATCTACTGCTCGCCGTGTGACTTGCTCAAACGCTTTTTTATTTACCTTATATATTGTTTCAGGGGGAGGTAACTCTTCTGGGAGTTATGCCCCTTTAATTGCAAACATTGGTCACCGGATATACGAGAAGAGAGACCCTCCCTGGACTGAACACGATAAACACTACACATTGTCTCACTGTAAATACGTTAATAAACTTCTCTTTTTTTATTTAAATCTACAGACCCTACCTGGACTGAACCGAGGCCGCCGAGATATATTATTAACATTAAGGCCGGTCAAATATGAAATGTGACGTCACATGGGAAGTTTACGTTGAAGTCACGTTGAAGTCACGTTTTGGAACTGGGCCGTATCGAACGGCCATTTTGTTTTATTCCTCGCTCTAATAAACACGTGCCAATTTGTTTGCTTTTCTTTTAAAATGCCTAGTTGTTGTTGTGGACCAGGACCACTATGCAAAGGTAATTACGCAGATGGACCCAAAGTGAGTGTATTTAAATTCCCTGACGATAAGGATTTACGTGATGAATGGATAAATGCTATCAAGCGAGAACATTTCGAGCCTACAAAATCAAGCGGGTAAGTGTTGTTTACTTTTTCATTTTGTAAAAAAAAAAAAAATGTTTATCTTTCTTTTTTTTTTCATTTGTTTAATTTAAAAAAAAAAGTAATTCTATGAAAAAAAATTGAGAAGTTTTTAATATATAATTATTTCTAATAATTAATGTTTTTATATATAATTATTTTTATTAATTAATTTTTTATATATATAATTATTTCTATTAATAAATTTTTTATATATAATTATTTCTATTAATTAATTTATATATATATATATATATATATATAATTATTTCTATTAATTAATTTTTTATATATAATTATTTCTATTAATTAATTTTATATATACATATATATAATTATTTCTATTAATTAATTTTTTATATATAATTATTTCTATTAATTAATTATATATATATAATTATTTCTATTAATTAATTATATATATATAATTATTTCTATTAATTAATTCTATAGTTTTTTTATATCAATGAGTAAAATTAATAGAAATAATTACATATAAACAAAAATTAATAAACTTGGTGCACGTGGAATTAGTGCATTTTTAATAATGTTTTTTTTTAACATTTGCTTAATCGAATTCTATAATTTTCGTACTGTACAATTCTATAATTTTTCCGTATAAATTACAAAAATTAATAAAAACAATTCTTATATAAACAAATTTAATTAATAAATATAATTATATATAAACCAAATTATATATAAACCAAAACAATGAAATGTAGTAAGAAAATATTTTAAAACTCGACCGTATTGAATTATTCCTTTGATATATTTTTCACCATACTCTTTAAAATTTAGGAATGATTGTTTACGTTTTTAGCGTATAAAAATTCTTTCAAATAAGTGTTCTATACAATTGTAACCAAATCAAACTTTATTGCGGTAGTAAACCTAAATCCTATGAAAGTAAAAAAAAATCGGTTCAAATTCTGTAGAAGTACATTTAAAAGTTAACAGTCGTGTAGCACCCCCCCCTAATGAACTATACTCTCTGGCGGATCAATGCTTCCCTGTAAGTTCTTCGGCTATAGACTGGCCAATCGACAGGCAGGGTGCATTGATCCTGCTATCCCCAAAAAGAGTGGAGGGGACATCCAACAGTCAGCACAGAGCCGCGAGCGAAGACACACCTTCCTCTCCTCCTCGACCAGCACCGACAGTCCGACGTGGACCTGACTCAAGAACTTCGAGCTCCACCACTATTATCTCGTGGAATAAAGACTTGTAAAGTTTCAATGTTAAAAGGAGTTTGTCATTTTTTTTATAAAAGATTAGCTGGGGTACAACTACCCCACTAAAGTCGTTTCTCTCCGATTGCGTTTGTTGTTACTATTAAAGTTAAAACAAACTTCAACATTCTCTTAAAAATTAATCACTAACAAATTCTTGATGAATATTTTTTTTTGATTTCGTTACATTAATAACATTGCAAGATTATATAAGCGTGTAGAATGATGAACATAAGAAATTTGAAATGTTGAAAACAGGTACAACTCTTTATATATATATATTTCTTTTAATTATATATATATATATATATATATATATATATATATATATAATATTTATACATCTATATTAAACTGGTTTTCAGAGAAGACACCATGCTATTCTTTAAATGGTATTTTGAAGTCCACGTTTTATGGTACCTTCGTTAATTGCATTGTTAGGTGAAAGTATAAAATAGTTACTAAACACATTCTACTTCTTCATGTTAAGAATATATTTCTAAATAATAACGTTATTTCAGAACGGTACCTTCTGTGCATGAGTACAAAAATAGTATAACTGTCTAAGAATTTTTAAAAATAGAGGTTATTAATTGTTAATCTTGAAATTTTAAGTTCTATGACTAAACATTTTTTACATTCCCATCAGTGTTTTAAATTTATTATTTTACCTAATTTAATGCTATACTCATTTACTGTATAACTTATCACTTATTTATTATTTTTTTAGGTATGTGAACTGCATTTCCTTCAATGTGATATAATGCATGAAACCTCATGTTACGACCCCAAAACTGGAGTGACTCTTGCTGCAAAATTAATCCACCCTTGCGGAAAGATGCAATTGCACAAGTATGTGTAACCCAACTGTCAGCATCTAACAGAGAGTCTGCCAATGCCAAAAGAATGCGGCTAGAAAATGAGGCCGTAAAACATGCTTTGGCTGAAAGCATTGCCGACGATGTGGCATATAAAAAGAATATTAAGTTTGAAAGCCGTGAAGAATTGGAAGGAAAAATTACATTTCTGGACCAGATGTATTGGACTGTAGTTAAACATGACTAAACACGCATGATATGTCACATCACGAAATCACCCAATCCCAAAATAAGTCTTTCTATAGTGATTGAGCATGATTGCTCAATACAGGTTTTCTGTAATGATGTGGAAATGCATATGATAGGGCAAGATAAAATTCCTACTCATGTAAGTGACATCATCACCTTAGAAAATATCCTCAAAAACATGAAAAAAACTGGATATAGAGGAACACAGAACCAACCTTCCAAATGTACTTACCTCATTGACTCTGATAATTTCTTTTTTAACATTGCTCATAGATCAAACTGAAAAATATTGTGAAGTATTAACATTTATATGTGAACAGTTACAACTGCTGACACAGAATAGGTTTGATTATTCTGCATAAATGTTGATATTTTGTTCACTATTTTATAACTGCTCTCCAAAATGAAACAAACTTTTAAGAGACAGCAATAAACTCATCTTACCCTGTCCTTCTACCATCAGGAGGTTAACTTTATCAAAATACATGGATCCTGTAGTTGAGCAACATGACAAATTCTTGATGTACATTAAGAATAAATTTAAATTGTTATCACAATAAGATGAGACAGTATCGTTACTTGTTGATGAAATTCATTTAAAGCCATACTTTGACTTTAAAGGAGGGAATATTGTTGGATCAGCATATAATACTTGTGAGGCTGCAACAAGTGCTTTTGCTTTCATGGTGAGCAGTATCTGTTCAAAATATAAAGACGTTGTGCATATTATGCCTACTAAATGCCTAAAAGCACAATCTTTATTTGAAATTCTTAAAATTTAATTTCTTTATATTTGATTCTGTGCACATTTTAAAGTGCATAAGAAATGATTGGCTCGGTCAAAAAGATGCCAACAAATGCATGATATTTCCTAGCTTTAACGAAAGTAATCAAACAAATGATATTTTAGAAGCCCCATTTACAACTTTGCAAGACATTAAAAATTTTGAAGCAAAATCACTCTTAAAATATTGCTACAAATTAACTACAGAGGCCCTTTCACCTACAAATCTAGAAAAACAAAATGTAACATGTTTATTCAGCTCGAAAAACATACAGTGTTTACCGATGTATTGGAAAATTCAGAATGGCGCCCGACTTTCTCTTTAACACAGTAAGTTTAGAAAAAGGTGTTATAAATAATAAACTAGACAAAATACTATTAAAAACCCACCGAATATATGTCAACCTATGCCACGGTAACATATATTGAACGAGTTTCTTACAATATTTTGTCTAGTTTTATATTTATAGCACCTTTTCCCAAACTTACCGTGTTAAAGGGAGAGTCGCGTGCCATTTTGAATTTTCCAATACATCGGTAAACACAGCATGTTTTTCGAGCTAAATAAACATGTTACATTAAATAAAAACACGGAAAACATATCCAGTTAGGTAGAAAAGTAACTTATCTTGCCTTTGATAACATTTATTTGTCATATATTTGTTTTTTGACAACTTTTTCGAATCTATGTGTACAGTAATACAAACCCAATTTTTTTTTTATTCAACATAAGTAAAAATAAGTTGTTTTAGCTGTTTTGCATTTCACATTTGTAAAAGAAAACAAGAAAACTAAAGTTCAAGCCAAATTGAAATTGAATTTTTTTTTTACGTTTGAACAAAAAAAATTATCAAAAACAGTCGTGTTCTCGTCTAGTAAGTTTTTTTATTCAAGAAAATGAAAGGTACTCCTTAAAAAAAACTCCTCCCTAAAAAAACAAACAAACAAACAAACACGGTTAATATATATATATATATATATATATATATATATATATATATATATATATACTAAGAAAATAAAACATAACGAAAAAAAAGGCCAGTTGTCAATTTGGTTTCATTTCGTTTTCCGGTACACTCGATCTGACTTTTTGATCACCCGTCTGGTCGGCCATATTAGATATTCATCGTTAGTTATTTACACGAGACATACACATTTAAATCATGATTTTCTCTAGTTCAGATGGGTGCAGTAAATCAACTTTTAACTCGAAATGACCCCTAATGTACTAATGTATAACATAAGACACAGAAAAGAAACATTTATAATGCGTACAAAGCTTTATTTTCTCACATAACCACCATACGCTCTCAATGAATATTACCTGCATGTTATATGTAATTTCATTCTAAAATGGATAAGTATCGAAAATTTCACGAAAATCTGACCATTAGTTGATTTTTGCTAGATTTATTAAATACGGGTATGTTTTCACATTCGGAATGTCTACTACATGGGAACGTTATTTTAAAGCGCCAATTATGTAAACACGATTTTGGTCTCGCAATTTCATTATTTTCGTTAGATGATAAAACATTTTTTTTAATTATTACTGGTTTATTTTGTCCTTCTTTTAAATGGTACAAAAGTTATACTGATAATATTAATTTATAATAAAGTTACATCGTGTTACATACAGGGTAATTCTGTGGTGAATTTTGGCAGTCCCTATCGATCTTGGTTGTGATAACTGATTTTGAGACATCTTTTTAATATTTGGATTGTGTAGATGGACTAGAAAAACGTGGCATTAATATCGTAACACCGGCTATAATTGCCGACTTAAATGCTTTATGGAATAACCGTGATACTCTTCGTTGATCTGGTCCCTATGCGCAATAGAACTGCTAATAATTTTAACAACATACAAAAATAATGTAAATGCAAGACAAAAATCGTTCCTGTGTATTGATGTTTTTGAAGCCATAGACATACCCATTTTTAAGAAATCTAAAAAAAAAATTCATGCATCCTCTACATTGGTTATGCATTTTTGGTACCGGGTTATTTGTGAATAGTGTTTTCCGTGATTCTCGGTAGGCAACGTCCGGGGAACGATGGAAACCGGCAGATTATAAAGACTGCGCAAAGAGAAACGAATACGAGCCAACAGGCGATAAAAATAATAAGAAAAATGTAAAGGAATGATTTTAATAAGAAAAAGAAGAATATATATAAAAAAGGGCAGAGTATCATTGTGTCAACGTATTATAAACAACCCCCCATATTAAGAAGAATTAAGAAGAATTAAGGCTTACGGAATAAACACCACCAACCCCAGAAGCTGCTCTTAACACAGAGAGGTTGGACTGTGTTCCTTTTGAAAGCCGTTCTTAACATGGGGGGGAGGTTGGATGTGTTTATACTACGTAAGAAAAATAGAAGTAACTTTGCATACACAAGCAAAACAAAAGAATATTATTATTGCGGAGTTATTCTCATCTTTATTGGTTGTTGTTTCACGACGTTTCGCCCAACAATTCCTCTGGCCTTCGTCAGGTGGTAACCGCGACGGATAGAAACGTCGAATCTCCGAATTGCATTCTCAGCAATCCCTGCCATCTGTAGTTATTGTCGTCTCGCCACGTTTTGGTCAAGTAAGCCTCTGGCGGGCTTTGGGTAGGATTGAAACCGCTATCTTCAGACAATGCTCATCTGGAACCGTAGTCTCTATCAACTGGGCCACTTGGCCAAAACGTGGCTTAAAATTTAAAATGCAAAATCAAGTATCATGCTTCACTCGTGATCTAAATAGAATCATTCATTTCGAACGCGCCGCAGTCACGTCAAAGAACGACTGTTGATTTTATGCGCCGGACCTTTCTGCTTGGGTGGTGATAATGGCTTGAATTTAAGTTTAATATACAAAAGACAAATATCTTGGTTCATTTGTGCTCTGAACCGAAATATTCATTTTGTCATATCAAAGAAACGCTTGGTGTTTTTATATGTCGATCCTTTCTGCTTGTGCGTGAATTAAACTTGCCACATCTCAATAATGAATTCAAATTAAAATAATATATAAAAATAAAAATTGTAATACTGACCCCCCCCCCCCTTCCGAAAGTTAAAATGGCTTTGTAACTAAAAACCAATATTATTTCAACACCAAAAATACATAAATACCCAAAATTGTACTTTGTATTATTCAACGCATTTAACATTAAAAAAGAACATGTACTCATTTTCAAACTTCGGTACTTCTGCAGATTTAAGTAGGGTCTTTTTTCCGGGATTCTCTTTAGGCAATGTCCAGCGAACGACAAAAACCGCCGAATTATATTAAATTATATCGATAGATCAAAAAATAAACGCGAACGCACAGACGTTAAAAAAAAATTAAATAAAAAGCAAAAGAATGATTTTAATAGGAAAAATAAAAGAAACGACAGAGTATCATTAAGTCCACGTATTACTAAAAACCCGAGCCTCCCTATGTTAAGAATGGCTGTCGGAATAAACACCTCCCAACCTCAGAAGCCGTTCTTAACACAAGGAGGTCGGGCTGTTTATTTCATAAGCGGTTCTAAACCTGGAGTGGTTGGATGTATTTATACTTCGGTTGGGCAAGTCGTAAGAAAAATCCACAAATAATTTTGCATACACAAATAAAAAGAAATAAATGGAATGAAGTTAATTGTCACATGAATTTGTCACAACAGTAAACGTGTTTTTCCTGTATATTTTTGATGTTTAATTGATAGACAAATGTATAAACATTCTTGTAAAAATAAACTATCCCCGTTGCATGTGATTTAAAAAAAAAAAAAATACTCAACATGTTTTTTTCCAATATATTTTTATTTGCTTTATAAATGTATAAATAGTCTTTTAATAATAAACTTTAATAAAGTTTATTATTTTTTTTGGGGGGGGGGGGATCAACGGTATGCCAAACAAAATTTCATCAATGCAAAGTCAGTTTCGTTTACGAAAAAAAGCCAACTCCATTCTCGTTGTATAATTTGGAATTTTAACGCAAGTTAAATGTGTAAACATTCTTGTAAAAATAAACATTATTCAATTTCAATCCTTATAAAATACAATGCACCGGTAGGACAGGCAGAGCTTTATCACACAATTATTTTTGATTTACAAGCGTAAACATTGATGTCAGCTCCGTTAAAAATAAAAACGACTTATTTCGCACCGTATCTCTCACTCCAACTCTCTGTACCTCTACCTCTCTATCTGTAACTGTCGCTCCCTCCGAGTGTCTATAAACAGGACTTGTATCGCGTAGCTGGTCAGCATTTATGTTTTGGGAGTGTAACATTTTCACAAGTAAATAATAGAAGTTCAGAGTGTAAAAGCGGAACAAATCCATGAATAATAAATAAAACGTAAGATTATTGTGCACGTACCGAAAAATGGCGGCGTGTTTAATACTTGATAAGTGTTCGTTTATTTGATGGAATAACCGAATGTTGGTATTGTAGAATGAATAGTTCTAATCCAATCAGCGGCGCCGGATATTTAACAGGGAGAAATCATTATTTTGTCCGATTTAAGGGGTAAGAAGATGCGTATGTGTAATAAATGTGTAGTCGTGAAAAGTATGTAAAAGTATAAAAGTACTCGGTGTAGAATGGTATCGTAAGAGTTGTCGGTGAAGTGAGGGTGATATTTTAGCTACTTTCTCTTAAGGTTAGGAGCAGGATGGTCATGGCGCTCGTAGGACTTAATGTAATTTTTTATTATAACGAACTAATGTGTATGTAATTGCGGTCTATAGTTAGATAACGTAATTGCTAATAATGTAAACGTGGTAAGTTTTTATGTGCCATCTGTTGTCAATCTAATGTAGTTTCATCCAGATAGGGAAAATTGCGTCTCTTATATTATTTATATACAAGATAATGAAATAATGTAGGTTCTCTTCTGTAGCCGCCTCAACGCTGTAAGAGGCGATAAATTGTTTTAGCTGCAACAATTTCTTTTCTGCAAAAATTCATCCGATTCTGCAGCTTTCGTTATAAATATGTGGTCTTGTTTTTTGTTTGTTTTGTTTTTTGCTCAGGACGGCCTTTGATTTTTTTCTTAATTGCGAGACTCATAATTTAGAGTACTGCAGCTTAAGATATCTGGTTAAGCTCCAGATGAAGTGTGTTGTATGTTACAACTTTGATAGCATCAGAAACTCTTTATTTCTCTCCTTATAGTTCTCGTAGTTTGACAACCGAGATCTTCTCTACATTCCTATACTCTGGCCATCGACAATCGGGTTTCGCAATTTCTAAGGTTACTGTCCAGTTGTTTGCAATTGCTTTGGCATTAGAAGTAGCGAGGATCAACCAGTGAGCGATCGTTTGGGAGTTTTTCATAATTGACTGTTGATGATAAGGAACGTATAGGGGAGTCAATACACAAATAAAATCATGGTTGTAAGTGATGAGATGCCATGGTGAAAACTGTTCAAATGAATCAGCAAATGAATGGTAGCGTAGTTTAAGATGTGTTTCTGATGCATTGTTGAATGAAGGCAACTGTGATTCTCTTTTTTACTTATGGGAGATGATATTTGTGTTTTAATTAAAAACCAATGTTAGTAAATGGATCGAGAATGAGGGAGGTATGTTAAATCATTTTGGAGACGCGTTGTTTGCAATAGCTTTGCCACTGATGGTAACGAGTGACGATGTGATAGTTTTCCATTATAGCTGCATTATTATTATTATTAAGATATTGATTACGGGAATTTTAATATTAACATTGTTCACATGAATTTGGTTTTC
The DNA here is from genome assembly GCF_053919585.1 of Euprymna scolopes. Classification (NCBI taxonomy): domain Eukaryota; kingdom Metazoa; phylum Mollusca; class Cephalopoda; order Sepiida; family Sepiolidae; genus Euprymna; species Euprymna scolopes. Next base: position 170,282,383 of record NC_136527.1, read on the forward strand.
ACATTTTATGGTGTTTCCTATGTTTCGTCAGATCTTTTCTACTAAAACATGAATATACACATATTTTACAAGAATATGGGTTTCCCCTAACGTGAAATTTCATGTGGTTCGCTAGACTATGTTTGTATGCACATGAATAATCACATAGTTTACAAGAATATGGTTTTTCTCCAGAGTGAGTTCTTTTGTGTCTCTTTAGCTCTGATTTATTTGAACATGAATATTTACACACTTCACAAGAATATGGCTTTTCCCCAGAGTGAGTTCTTTTGTGTCTCGTTAGATTATGCTTATATGAAGATGAATATTGACATTGTTTGCAAGAATATTTCTTTTTACCAGTGTTAGTTCTCATATTCATCGCTGGATTTGGTTTCTTAGAAAATGCATTTTCCCTTTGTTCCCAAGAATATGGGTTTTCTCCAGTCTGAGTACTCATATGCATCTCTGGATTTGGTTTCTCTGGATATGGATTTTCTCCAGGGTGAGTACTCCTATGCATTGCTAGATTTGGTAGCTCAGAACGTTAATATTGACCTTGTTCACAAGAATACGACTTTTCCCCCGTTTGAATACTCATATACATCGGTAGATTTGATTTCTCTGAACTTGAATATCGATATTGTTCACGAGAATATGGATTTTCTCCAGGGTTACTACTCATATTCATTGCTAGATGTGGTTTCTCAGAAAAGACATTTCCCATAGTTCCCATGAATATGGGTTTTCTACAGTGTAAGTACTCATATGCGTCGCTAGATTTGGTTTCTCTGAACTTGAATATTGACAAATATGAGATTGTTTTGCCACAGATGACAGTTTATATCTTCAAACACGAATATGATTTTCTCTGTAGGAAATATTAAAGAAAATATAGACTCGTTCAGATTCAACACAAGCGTTCAAGCAGGAACATCTGCAAAGAAAAAATAAATATAATTTTATTGTTGCCAATATCATTTTAAGTGATTTGTATTAAAATATTTGAAATTTTCATCGTTATGGAATTTGTTTGACTGTTTAAGAACAATTATTTTGAGATTTCGCTTTTATATTAATACAATCATAACTACGTATTATGTCTTTTATATTGATACAATCATAACTATGATGAATATCTTTTATATTGATACAATCATAACTACGATGAATATCGTTTATATTGATACAATCATAACTATGATGAATATCTTTTATATTGATACAATCATAACTATGATGAATATTTTTTATATTGATACAATCATAACCACGATGAATATCTTTTATATTGATACAATCATAACTATGATGAATATCGTTTATATTGATACAATCATAACTATGATGAATATCTTTTATGTTGATACAATCATAACTATGATGAATATCTTTTATATTGATACAATCATAACTACGATGAATATCTTTTATATTATACAATCATAACTACGATGAATATCTTTTATATTGATACAATCATAACTACGATGAATATCTTTTATATTGATACAATCATAACTATGATGAATATCTTATGTATTGATACAATCATAACTATGATGAATATTTTTTATATTGATACAATCATAACTATGATGAATATCTTTTATATTGATACAATCATAACAAGGATGAATATTTTTTATATTGATACAATCATAACTACGATGAATATCTTTTATATTGATACAATCATAACTACGATGAATATCTTATGTATATGTTTATTAAATTTTCACCCCAAACAAGGTAGAGCGCACCTTTTTAGTAAGGGTTACCATCGGGGACATAAGTTTTAGGGTATTATGAAGAGAGATGAGTGGGAAGGCTTTTTTACACCTTTTGATCTCTACTTTGAAGGGATGACATTTAGGTGCTTGCCGCGTTTGTCGAGGGTGCTCACGTCGAGGCGTACAAGTGCTTGTAGTTCGTCAGAGCATTCATCATTAAAGTAGTTTTAGAACAGGCAGAGGGATGCAACATTTCGTCTATATGACATAGGTTATGAACTGTCATCTAAGCTTCGGCATATCAGGTTTGCGACTCTCTTTTGAACCCTGTCAAGAAGTAAGAGCTTAATAGCAGATGCACCAGCCCAACTGTGAAAACAGTACTCCATACATGGACGAATGGTGGCCTCATAGGGGTATAGGATACTTTAAGTCATAAGTAGTTTTCTAGCACGGTACAGAGAGCCCACTTTTTGGCAGCAGCCTTGGAAAAGCTCACAATGTATATATTCCAGTTCATGTTCCCTGTAAATGTTTGGCCGAGGAGTTTAAAGGAAGTACTTTAGGGTAATGTGTTTTAAACATTGCTGTTGGTGGTAGAGAAGGTTTCTTGTAGTTATTGAAGGAAACAAGCTTAGTCTTGGCAGCATTGAATGTGGCCCTCTATTTTTGTCCCCAGTCCACTACAGATTGGAAACCATCCTCTAGTGTTTCTGCCATTTCCTTAGATATGTGTTCATTTGTTTTTCCCTCGTGCCTGGTATAGAGTGTGGTGTCATCAGCAAATATACCCATCTCCGAAACAATTTTATCAGAGGTCATTCATGAATATCAAGAAAAATAAAGGTCCAAGGATAGACCCATGAGGTACTCCCGCATTTATATCATACTAGCAAAAGTACCCGTCGTTGACTGGATTCAAAAACAGCCTACAGAAAACGGACTGATTTATTAAAGTACTAGCGGGGGTACCCGGCGTTTCCCGGGTGTTTGTATTTTAATAAGAAAAATATATAAAAAAAAGGGCAGAGTATCATTGTGTCAACGTATTATAAACAACCCCAACCTCCCCTATTAAGAACGGCTTACGGAATAAACACCACCAACCTCAGAAGCCGCTCTTAACACAGGGAGGTTGGACTGTGTTCCTTTCGAAAGCCGTTCTTAACATGGGGAGGTTGGATGTGTTTATACTACGTAAGAAAAATAGAAATAACTTTGCATACGCAAGCAAAACAAAAGAATATTTATTGCTGACTTATTCTCATCTTTATTGGTTGTTGTTTCACGACGTTTCGCCCAACTATTCCTCTGGCCTTCGTCAAGTGGTAACCGCGACAGATAGAAACGTCGAATCTCCTAACTGCATTCTCAGCAATCCCTGCCATCTGTAGTTGTCGTCTCACCACGTTTTGGCCAAGTAAGCATCTGGCCGGCTTTGGGTAGGATTGAAACCGCTATCTTCAGACAATGCTCATCTGGAACCGTAGTCTCTATCAACTGCGCCACTTGGCCAAAATGTGGCTTAAAATTTTAAATGCAAAATCAAGTATCATGCTTCACTTGTGATATAAATAGAATCATTCATTTCGAACGCGCCGCACTCACGTCAAAGAACCACTGTTGGTTTTATGCGCTGGACCTTTCTGCTTGGGTGGTGATAATGGCTTGAATTTAAGTTTAATATACAAAAGACAAATATCTTGGTTCATTTGTGCTCTAAACAGAAATATTCATTTTGTCATTTTTTGTCATATCAAAGAACCGCTTGGTGTTTTTATATGTCGAGCCTTTCTGCTTGTGCGTAAATAAACTTGCCACATCTCAATAATGAATTCAAATTAAAATAATATATAAAAATAAAAATTGTAATACTGACACCCCCCTTCCGAAGGTTAAAATGGCTTTGTAAATAAAAACCAATATTATTTCAACACCAAAAATACACAAGTACCAAAATTGTACTTTGTATTATTCAACGCATTTAATATTAAAAAAGAACATTTACTCATTTTCAAACTTTGGTACTTCTGCAGATTTAAGTAGGATCTTTTTTCCGGGATTCTCTGCGAGCAATGCCCAGCGAACGACAAAAACCGCTGAATTATATATAATAATTATATCGATCGATCATAAAATAAATGCGAACGAACAGACGTTAAAAAAATTAAATAAAAAGTAAAAGAATGATTTTAATAGGAAAAATAAAAGAAACGACAGAGTATCATTAAGTCCACGTATTACTAAAACCCCTAGCCTCCCTATGTTAAGAATGGCTATCGGAATAAACACCTCCCAACCTCAGAAGCCGTTCTTAACACAAGGAGGTCGGGCTGTTTATTTCGTAAGCCGTTCTAAACATGGAGTGGTCAAATATATTTATACTTCGGTCGGGCAGGTCGTAAGAAAATCCACAAATAACTTTGCATACACAAATAAAAAGAAATAAATGGAATCAGTAAACGTGTTTTTTTTTGTATATTTTTATGTTTAATCGATAGACAAATGTATAAACATTCTTGTAAAAATAAACTTTCCCCGTTGCATGTGATTTTGTAAAAACAATACTCAACATGTTTTTTTCCAATATATTTTTATTTGCTTTACAAATGTATAAATAGTCCTTTAATAATAAACTTTAATAAATTTTATTATTTAGGGGAGGAAAAAAATCAACGGTATGCCAAACAAAACTCAGTTTCGTTTAGCAAAAGAAAAAAGCCAACTCCATTCCTGTTGTATAATTTGAATTTTGACCGCTAGTTAAATATGTAAACATTCTTGTAAAAATAAACATTATTTAATTTTAATTCTCATAACATACAATGCAGCCATTAAAAATAAAAACGGCTTATTTCTCTCAGTCTCTCTCACTCCGGTACGACAGGCAGAGCTTTATCACACAATTATTTTTGATTTACAAGCGTAAACATTGACGTCAGCTCAGTTAAAAATAAAAACGACTTATTTCACACCATATCTCTCAATCCCACTCTATGTGTCTATCTGTAACTGTCGCTCCCTCCGAGTGTCTATAAACAGGACTTGTATCGCGTAGCTGGTCAGCATTTATGTTTTGGGACTGAACATTTTCACAAGTAAATAATAGAAGATCAGAGTGTAAAAGCGGAACAAATCCGTGAATAATAAATAAAACGTAAGATTATTGTGCACGTACCGAAAAATGGCGGCGAGTTTAATAGTTGATAAGTGTTTGTTTATTTGGTGGAATAACCGAATGTTGGTATTGTAGAATGAATAGTGCTAATCCAATCAGCGGCACCGGATATTTAACAGGGAGAAATCATTATTTTTTCGGATTTAAGGGGTAAGAATATGCGAATGTGTAAGAAAGCTGCAGTCGTGAAAAGTATGTAAAAGTATAAAAGTACTCGGTGTAGAATGGTGTCGTAAGAGTTGTCGGTAAAGTGAGGATGAAATTTTAGCTACTTTCTCTTTAGGTTAGGAACATGATGGTCATGGCGCTCCTAGGACTTAATGTAATTTTTTATTATAACGAACTAATGGGTATGTAATTGCGGTCTATAGTTAGATAACGTAATGACTAATGACATAAACGTTTTATGTGCCATCTTTTGTCAATCTAATGTAGTTTCGTCCAGATAGGGAAAAGTGCGTCTCTTATATTATTTATATACAAGATAATGAAATAATGTAGGTTCTCTTCTGTAGCCGCCTCAACGCTGTAAGAGGCGATAAATTGTTTTAGCTGCAACAATTTCTTTTTTGCCAAAAATTCAGCCGATTCTGGAGCTTCCTTTATAAATATGTGGTCTTGTTTTTTTTAGTTTTTTTTTTTTTTGCTCAGGACGGCCTTTTTTTTTTTTTAATTGCGAGACTCATAATTTAGAGTCCTGCAGCTTAAAATATCTGGTTACGCTCCAGATGGAGTGGGTTGGATGTTACAACTTTGAATAACATCAGTAACTCTTTATTTGTCCTTGTAATTCTCGTAGTTTAACAACCGAGATCTTCTCTACATTCCTATACTCTGGCCATTGACAATCGGGTTTCGCAATTTCTAAGGTTACTGTCCAATGGTTTGCAATAACTTTGCCATTAGAAGTAGCGAGGATGAACCAGCGAGGGAGCGTTTGGGAGTTTTTCATTATTAACTGTTGATGATAAGGAACGTATAGATGAGTCAATCCGCAAATAATATCATCGTTTTAAGTGATGAGATGCCATGGTGAAAACTGTTCGAATGAATCAACAAATGAATGGTAGTGTAGTTTAACATGTGTTTCTGATGCATTGTTGAATGAAGCAATTGTGATTCTCTTTTTTTTTACTTATGAGAAATAATATTTTTGTTTTCATTAAAAACAAAGATATTTTAGTCGACGACAGTTTATTTTGGGGTCGAACCAGTGAATTATTTTTCTTTTCAATGACATCACTTTCTTTACTTTTCTCATCCAGGATTTTATTTTATTTGCTACAAATTTGGATTAGTGATAGCAAAACACTTTCTTTTGATAAAAAAAAATCCATGGGTTTTATGAGTTCTTAATTCTCTATTCTTTGTTGCTACAACTGATGGAAACACATGGATCTGCATAGATTTTATCAAGACTTTATATCTGAAATCGTCTCATTTCTGTCCTTTATCTTGGGTGCCAGCATTTGTTTGTGTTTTTTATGTTATTTTTATATGATTATCTTATGATGTTTTTGATTAATAGCTGATTTTATTATGAGAAGTATCCGCATTGCAAAATAGCTGATTTTAAGTATCCGCATTGCAGGCTCCCACAAAAATACATAAAGAGAGCCTGAAGACAACTTATTTGAGGACAATGTTAGGTAAGCATTTAAGTTATTTCCAGTAAGCATTTATTTTTTCAGAGTAAATTTTTATGTTTCAATAAATATGCTGTATAAGAACAATATTAAACTCATTGTTTACAAGATTATCAAGTGTGAGTTCTGAAATGTGTTGAAAGATTTTGTTTACGAGAAATTTAATATTAATATTGTTCACATGAATATCGTTTTCACATTTTATGGTGTTTCATATGCATTGTTAGATGTTGTTTAGTAAAACATGAATATACACATTTTTCACAAGAATATGGGTTTCCCCTAATGTGTAATCTCATGTGATTCGTTAGATGTTGCTTCTCTGCGCATGAATAATCACATAGTTTACAAGAATATGGTTTTTCTCCAGAATGAGTTCTTATATGCGCTGCTAGATTTGATTTATATGAACATGAATAATCACATAGTTTACAAGAATATGGTTTTTCTCCAGAATGAGTTCTTATATGCGCTGCTAGATTTGATTTATCTGAACATGAATATTGACATAGTTTACAAGAATATGGTTTTACTCCAGTGTGAGTTCTTATGTGTTTTTCTAGATTTGATTTTTTTGAAGACGAATATTGACATTGTTCACAAGAATATGGTTTTTCTTCAGTGTTAGTTTCCATGTCTTTCGCAAGATTTTGTTTCTCAGAACATCAATATTAATATTGTTCACGAGAATATGGTTTTTTGTCAGTGACAGTACTCATGTGCACCGCTAGATTTTGCTTCATATTGACATTTTTCAGGGGAATATTGGTGTTCTTCAGTGTGAGTATTCATATGCATGGCTAAATTTGGTTCATCAGAATGGAAATATAAGAATTTGAGATATGTTTTTGCCACAGGTATCGGTTTATATCTTCCAAACACGAATATGATTTCATCTGTTGCAAATATTAAATAAAATATAGACCCGTTCAGATTCACTACAAGCGTTCAAGCAGGAACATCTGCAAAGAAAAATAAATTATTAAATTTTTTTATTTTTTGCCAATATTATATTAAGTGATTTGTGTTCAAATAATTTTTAATTTTCATCGTTATGGAATTTGCTTGGCTCTTTAAGGAACCTATTTTAGGATTTATTTTATATAGATACAATCATAACTATGATGAATATCTTTTATATTGATACAATCATAACTATGATGAATATATTTTATATTGATACAATCATAACTATGATGAATATCTTTTATATTGATACAATCATAACTATGATGAATATTTTTTTTTATATTGATACAATCATAACTATGATGAATATCTTTTATATTGATACAATCATAACTATGATGAATATCTTTTATATTGATACATCATAACTATGATGAATATATTTTATATTGATACAATCATAACTATGATGAATATCTTTTATATTGATACAATCATAACTATGATGAATATCTTTTATATTGATACATCATAACTATGATGAATATATTTTATATTGATACAATCATAGCAAAGATAATACCTCCGATATTTGCCTTCAATTTTGAAATATTCCAAATTTATCATCAGCTATTGCTGGCCTTTCTCTCGAACTTGGTCTGCAACACCTAGAAGAGGACCGTAAGGCATGTGCTTACCTGTCTCTTTTGGCTTGACTTTATAGCCACAATACAGTCGTTAATTTCAACATGTTCAGTGAATTATAATGTATACATTATATTAATCATTGTAATAAACACAGAATATTCCGGGTTTCCTTCTCGTGAGAATTCGTCAGGCTTATACGTAACTTTCTAGTTAGTCAATCAGTTTCCTAGTGGCCAGGGCGGGCAGTTACATGACATAAGGCATAGTTTACGTCCAGTTTACTTCGGATACATATATATATATATATATATATATATATATATATATATATATATATATATATATATATATATATATATATATAGAGAGAGAGAGAGAGAGAGAGAGAGAGAGAGAGAGAGAGAGATGGAGAGAAGAGAGACAGCCTTATTTATGAATATATGTTTACTTTATTTGATTTATTTCTCTTTTTATTGCCAATTTTAAAATTTATTTTGTATCGCTATCCTTGAGTAAAGTTTATCCTCTGCTTCTACAGTTTAATACATATTTGTACTTGCTTGTCTTTGCGTTCCCAGTATTGGTTTGCTAGTTCTGCTTTCTTTCTGTTATTTTAACGTAATTTAAGGTCATAATACCTGGTTTTAAATCTAATGTCGGTCATACACGACATAGGAAACTGACAAATTCAACAAAGTTTTGTAGTTGAATAAATTAATTTATAAAAATCACTTGAAAGTAAAATATTAGTTTTCAGTGACATTTTCAAACATAAGAAATTAAAGATACTGAACAAAAGCCTTATCTCTACAAAAATAGCTTAATTAAAACCCCAAAAGCCAAAGTTTAGTAACACCCAACGTTTTGCATTATCGAAATAAACGAAAGGATTCCGTGCATAAATTGTACGGAAACCGAGAATGTCAGAAAGTGAATTTATTTAAAAATTTATAGAGGAATTGAAACATTAGAAGTTAATTTAAGTATTTTTGAAGATTATAAAACATTTGTGTCGAATTTTTGAGGTATGCTTTGATGTAATTTTTACATTAATTTTTTGATACTGCTTTGGAGCAAAACCCGGAGAGATAAAATATCTCACAAGAGAAAGACAAGGGTTAAGAGAGTTCCCTTCGTAACAGTATTTTAGATGGTCACAATGTAGGTGTTCAATTTTGTAGAACGTTATAAATTAAAACTACTCACGACGATAAAGTCATTAGCATTTTTTTTTAAATCGGAAAATTAAGTAATCGGCGAGCTAAACATGGAACAAGAATTATAAAATTTAGTGAAATTTAGAAATGGAGGTAAGTTCATAAACGTCCGCCATTTTGTGTTCTTGTCCCGGAAAAAAAAACAGAAAGAAAAGTTTCTTCAGTGCTTGTATGAATTGATAATATTTTAAATGAACGCATTTGAATTGAAAACATTACGTACATACAAATTATGTAGAAATTAATGAAGTATAAATTCCAGAAATTATGCAAAATTTATTTATAGAAAATAATTACAAAATAATATAGCGTTTGTGTAGATTAGTAGTCGTTTAAAACCAACGCATTTCAGATAAAGAAAAACATTACGTACTTACGTGTCATATCAAAATTAGCATAAGTTCTTAAAATTACCCATAATGATCCAGTAAATGTGCTAGATGTATTTGTAACAATAAACATCCACAATTACGTTCTATTTGAAAAAAGTGAACCCTTTAATTTTAGGCAATGTATGTCAAGTGTTTGTATTATTTAATTGGTCTCATAACTCTTCCACATTAAAACATACGATAAAACACATTAATTCAAGAAATGCTATTATACTTGAAATCATTTTTTTAATAGATCATTTTTCGTAACTTTTAATTCATAATTATTTTGACATGACAGGTAAGTACGTAATTCTGTTATCGTCTGAAATGGATTAATTTATAAAATCCCTAATCTACGCAATAACCAGTGTGGGTTTGTATTACTGTACACAGATTCGAAAAAGTTGTCAAAAAACAAATATATAACAATTAGATGTTATCAGATGCAAGATAAGTTACTTTTCTACCAAACTGGATATATTTTTTGTGTTTTTATTCAATGTAACATGTTTATTCAACTCGAAAAAACTTGCAGTGTTTACCGATGTACTGGAAAATTCCAAATGGCGCCCGACTCTCTTTGACACGGTAAGTTCGGGAAAAGGTGTTATAAATAATAAACTAGACAAAATACTATTAAAAAACCACCGAATATATGTCAACTTATGTCACGGTAAAATATATTGAGCGAACTTTCAACAGTATTTGTCTAGTTTATTATTTATAACACCTTTTCCCGACCTTACCGTGCTAACGAGAGAGTCGGGCGCCATTTTGAATTTTCCAATATATCGGTAAACACTGTATGCTTTTCGAGCTGAATAAACATGTTACATTGAATAAAAACGCGAAAATTATATCCAGTTTGGTAGAAAAGTAACCTATCTTGTTTTTGATAACATTTATTTGTTATATATTTGTTTTTTTGACAACTTCTTCGAATCTATGTGTACAGTAATACAAACCCACCAGTGTGACTTTGTTAATGTAGGGGAATTCTGCCCCCCAAAAAAAAACATTTTTATACCAGAAATATAAATGTTAAATTGAAAATGTTTCATTCACTATTGTTGGCAATTTTTTTCTACTTTTGAGTACCTAAAAATTTGTACTCTGGATTATAGAAATAATAATTATAATATTTTTGTTTCTATAACTGGATCCAAAATAAAAACATTCATTTCAAATTTAACAAATATTTTTCTCAAAATTGTTTATAAAATCTCTTATTTTTGTAAACAGAATTTTGCAGTTGATAAGTTGATTTTTTATTAGATTTAAATTCGAAATATAAAATTTCAAGTAAATCCAACTGTATGCACTTAATTACCATGTAACAGTAACGGACATATCCAAAAGTAGAATATTAATGAAAAAATGTTTCGATTACAATTAACGAAAATTGAAATTTGCTAAAAAAAAAAAAATGTATCCGTAACTAGGAAGCTATTTTAGAAATAAAGCTTCGCTAATTATTTTCGAAACTTGTTTTCAATAATAATAATTTTTTTACTTTATTGTTTTTGGTGATTTTTTTTTTCATTACTGCGACATGACTATAAAGTAGATTCCATTGGTTTTACTTAAAATTCAATATTTCCATTTAAAAAGGCGCCCATATGACAAATATATATTGTTTTTTTTTCATTTTTTTCAACAGATTATTATCGAAGGGTCACAGATATAATAAAAAAATATCAATTCTTCGTTTGTAGATGATAATATCCAAAAATTACGAAAATCGAGAAAGTAGACAAAGAAAATAATACATAGAATTTGATGAAAACGATCATAAACACACATTCTTACTCATGCAGAGAGTGCCGTTCTGAAATAATAACGTTATTATTTTAAAAACCATTCTTAACATGGGGAGGAGAGGTTGTTTTCTACCTATTCTATACCTTACACAATTGAATAAAAAAAAACATATCATAAAACTTTAATTAAACGTGGAAATACGATTTAAAAATAGCGCGGACCATTGCATTAGCTCCAATCTGTAGTGGAACGGGGACAAAATTAGATGGTCACATTCAATGCTGTCAAGACTAAACTGATTTCCTTTAATAATTACAAGAAACCTTCTCTGCCACCAATAGCAATGGCCAGTGACTCCCTGTCTAAGAGTACATCTTTCACACTTCTTGGCCTAACGTTCACAGGAAACATGAGTTGGAACAATTATATTGAAAACATTGCCAGGGCCGCTGCGAAGAAGGTAGGCTATCTCTACCGTGCTAGAAAACTACTGACACCTGAAAGTATCCTGCACCTCTATAAGGCCACCATTCGCCCATGTATGGAGTATTGCTGTCACATTTGGGCTGGTGCATCTGCTGCTTGTCTCTTGCTCCTAGACAAGGTTCAAAAGACAGTCACCAATCTGATAGGCCCTGAACTGGCATCTAAGCTTCAGCCTCTGTCCCATCGACGAAACGTTGCATCCCTCTGCCTGTTCTACAAGTATTTTAATGGTGAATGCTCTGACAAACTGCAGACACTTGTGCCCCCACGACGTAGACACCCTCGACAAACCCGACAGGCAGCTAAATCCCATCCCCACACAGCAGAGATCCCTAGATGTAAAAGATCGTTCTACTCCAGTAGTGTCTTCCCGATAACTGCTAGACTCTGGAATTCCATTCCAGGTCCCTGCTTCCCCAACTGTACTGACATGCAGAAGTTCAAGTGTAACGTGAACCGACATCTTGCTGCCCAAATCCCAACATAGTGTCCCAGAAGGTAGACAAAGAAAATAATACATAGAATTTGATGAAAACGATCATAAATTTCGGTACTCATGCAGAGAGTGATCCGTTCTGAAATAATATTATTTAAAAAGCCATTCTTTACATGGGGAGGGGAGGTTATTTTGTACCTATTCTGTACCTTACAATTGAATAAAAAAAACATAAAACTTTAACTAAACGTGGAAATACGATTTAAATAAAAAAAATAGCAGTGCTCACTGCATTAGCACCCAAATTTTAAAAAGAAGAGGTATTTTTAAAGTTCGATTTAAACAAGATGGTTGCAATTTTTCACCTGCTAACTAAATTAAAGTTGTTTTTTTATAGGTCATTAATATTCAGGTAATTTCGACTGCATAATTTTTAAGCTACCATTGTAATTTAATAAAACTGACAAAAAAAATCAGTAAAAAAAACAAAACATTTTTATCTGAAAACTACATTTATTGACTACAAAATTTCGTTCTATACTGTAGAAGTTCCATCTTTTTTAAAAAGCTGTTTGACCTTAAGAAACTGCCAATAAAATGCTAAATTTGGCCAAAAATGTCGATGCTTCCAAAATGGCGTATTTATTTACTAGAACATTGTATTAAAAACGGATCTCACCTTAAAAATGTTAAATATTGATTTTTATTAATTTATTTTGGATAATCTGGTAGATTAGTGACCATTCGATAAAAAATAGGTTTAACAAAATAATATTTAAAAGACATAAATAAAAAAATATATATATATTTCAGATGTAAATAAATTTTTTAACAAACTTTTTCGTTTAAACTTCTGCAGTTTACGAACCGGGTTATTTTTTAGGTAGGAGTGGACAGTTAAATTCAAATTCATAGTATTTGAGCAAATGTGTATTTAGGCGGCGAAAATGATTTGACAGACAAAAATTTATAAAAATTATTTGTTTTTATATAAAACACATTATTAGACCCTAAGGCTAAAATAAAATCCGAAAAAATGTTTTTTTCAACACTTTTTTATTAGACTAAATGTAAAACCATCGAGACCGCCATCTTGTTTTGAAATTTTGACTTTTCTAAGTCTGCAATGATTGGCCTTTTTGATGTCAAATTTGGCCTTTTTTTTAGACTATTGCATTTATTGTTAGATGAAAGTTCAATATACTTAAATGACACCTCTTCTGATTTTTTTTTATAATAACGTTATTATTTCAATTCAGCAAATTGTTTCGTAATGTTTTTCTTTATTTGCATAGAACATTACCTCTATAATAATATATACGAAATCTGTAAAAATCAAAATATATTTAAGCATATTTTACGGCCGGGCGTCTCTGCTAGCTTAGATAAATACTTTTGCAGTTTTAACAAAAGAGCTACAATACCAAAGCCTTTCCATTTACGCTGAACATCTACAGAATTCCAACATCAATATATAACATTTAAATGTGTCCCTTCTGGAATTTCCACAGGTCCGGCTAGTTAATTTAATAAGTAATTTTCTACCTCACTGTTTTTCGTAATTTTTTGGATGTTTATTACTGTGACTTGACAAATTAGGTACCATTGGTTTTACTTAATGTTCAAGATTTTTATTTTCAGATGAAAAATAAAGAAAAATTAACAAACTTTTCCTTCGGAACTTCTGCAGTTTATGAATCGTGCTATTTCTTAGAGATTTCGGGTTAAATTAAAATTTAAAGTATTTATTATTAGATGAAAGTAAAAATGGTTAAATAAATCCCCTGTTTACTTATTTTTAGCTATGTTTAATAATAACGCTATTATTTCAATTTAACAAATTGTTTCAATTTATATAATTAATTATTAAATCTATATTTTCTTAAACAGTAATTTTAGATTAAAAAATTCGTAATATACTTTTTAACACCTCATAGTAATACAGTATTTTATATAATATTTTCCTGAATTGTTTTTTTTTTCATACGATGCCGCCATTAATTTCTGTAAAAAAATACTACCTCTTTCTTTAGCACATGCAGAATAAGGACCGGACTAGTTTTAGTTCAAATTTTCAAGCTAAATCCAGATTTTTAGGGTTGCCATTCTTTTTTTGGTGTTTTTTTTCTCTATAATTCGATGGAAAAAAAAAGAAAATGCTAACTTTCCTTCAGAACTTGTGCAGTTTACAAACCGTGTTATTTCTTAAATAGGAGTTTGGGTTGAATTCAAATTTATCGTATTTTTTGTCAGGTGAAAGTACAAAATAGATAAATACCCCCCCTTCTGAGGTTTTACTTTCTAAATAATAACGTTATTATTTCAATTTAAAATTTTTATAAAAAGCATTTTTCCGAATTAAAAGAAAAAAATCATGTGATTTTATTTAATTCGGAAAAATGCTATCGATATAAAAGCCAAGAAAATCCAAGGATGGAATACTGTTGCCATATCTGGGCAGGAGCTACAAAAAGCAGCCTATTCTGCCTTGACAGAGTATAAAATAGACTTCCTGGCTTAGTGGGGGATGCCCTTTTCTCTACCCTGCAACCTCTCTCCCACAGAAGAGACGTTGCGAGCCTATCCTTGTTTTATCGTTATTTCCATGGCAGGTGCTCGTCTGAACTCCAATCTCTGGTCCCCCCTCGCCAATCTTTCACGAAAAACACCCGTCTAGCTGAATCCACTGTGAAAATTTTCCCCCACTCTATATCTGTGCCTAAATCAAAACGTGGATTCCATGAACAAAGCTTCTTTCTTAGAACTGCACGCCTGTGGAACTCTGTTCCGTCTGCCTGCTTCCAACCGGACTACAACTTGGATGTGTTCAAGTCCAATGTTAACAAATTCCTAATGAACCGCCCCCTTAAGTAAACACTTCAAATCTCCACACTAACGTAATGTACTTGCAATAACCCTTATCCCTGAGTGGCTACGGGCCTTGATAAGTGGTGATCACTATAAAAAAATGCTGGTATATCTATCACCTTATAGTAATGCCGTATAATTCCGTATAATATGAATTCTGTAAGGGTTGCCGTTTTTTATAGGACTTTTCTTTTAATGTAAATATATTTTAAATAATGTTTTTATTAAATAATTAAATTTTTTAATAAATAAAATCTGATTTTAAAAACAGTATTTCTCAAGTTAAACATTTATCATTTACTGTTTTTAACACCTCATATTATTTCCAATATTAATATTTTGTATGTAATTTTTTTTATAATATTGCGCTATCTTAGATAATTTATTCTTAAATATTTTTAGAAAAACAGCAATAAAATTACTTTTTTAAAATTACCTTTCTCATATAATATTCTTAAATATGTTGTTATATAAATAGAAATAAAATAATTATTTTAAATATATTTATTTCATATTCTTGGACATTTTAATAATCAATATATTTTTAAACACTGTACTGTACACATAGCATATATGTAATTAAAAAAAACACTTTATTTAATTAATAAAATGATTTAAATATATTTAGGAAGAGAAACCTACAAATAAAAAAGAAGTCAAAAATTAAAATCTAAACAACTAAATATGGCCAAAGGCAAAATAAATTATTTCATCTACCTTGATAAGATTGTTGTTGTAGAACATATTTTAAAACATTTAATTCAAAACATAAGTAGCGACAAATTGGTAAGTTAGAACAAGATGGCCGACATTCAAACATTCAATTGGAATGCTTCGATAATTGATCAAATCATGAAAACAAAACAGAAATTTATACTTGCCGGACATGTTTAATTTTTAACCTTGCAATTTAGCATTGCTTGTTTTTCGAACCAAATAACACATTAAAATACGTTAGAAAACATTAAAATACGTTAAATTACAATTCCGCTATGTAGAAGAGTAACTTTGTCTTATATTTGTTTGTTATATTTTTTAATTGTTTAACTTTAAATTGTTTTTATTTTTTTTTTTGTTTGTTGTCTTCGTTGCTAAATAACTTTAAATTTTTATAAACTTTTATGATTGTTCTTTAAGAATGGGAAACACTTAGTCACAATCGGACCATTTTTTTCATATGAATAGTTTTTTTTTGTTTTACATATTATATTGCCTTTTACTTTAAATATGATGTTTTTATTCATATATAGGAAACACTGATTCGAAAAAGTTGTCAAAAAACAAATATATAACAAATAAATGTTGTTATATAGTTATTATTACGTGAGTTCTTATTAGTAATGATATGAGTCTTAGTGAGAGTTCTTGTCTTATTACATATGATGTTGTATCTTAGAGAGATATGTGTATGTAATGACATTTTATAACACAGACATATAATAACAATACAATTTACCTTTTTGTAGAAATCACAAACACAAAGATGAGCTTTATCCAAAACACATGGTGAATTTATTTAATACGACCGGTCGGGATTTCCTCATTAAGAACTCAAAGTTTCACATCTTAGTTTCTGAAGTGACGTCTCGCTTCAGACGTCCGCCTATCTCTGTCTCCCCTGACTGTCTCTCTGACTCTCTCTACGACCAACTAACTCCCATCTCCTATATTGAGAACTCCATGCATCCCGGCCACGTGAGCAAAATTCACGTGTCTCAACATGCGCGACTTTGCACGTTTTCGACATTGATTTCCCAATAACCTATTTTTCTTGTGTTGTTTCCACAAAGGAATTTAACCTACATATCTAATTTATTTAACCATATTTTATTATCCACATTCTTTTAACAATTGAATAGTTTATTTATTATTTATTTCATCCGAATTAACAATTTACTGGACATTCCATTTAAACCTATTGTTCTTTAAAACTTATGTCCAGGGTTCGATTTCTGCTTTCTCTTATTTCCATTTTAACTAATCTCTCTATTTTTATACTTACATGAACAGGGGACAGCCCTTATCATGTAACATCCCTCCCTTCCATATTTCACAAAAAAAATGTATGCCTTTTTTAACTTTAGTACATTTTTTTTTATTTTTACATCTACACAACCACACAGCTAGAAAGATCAGGCTAAAAAAACACACAAAAAAAAATCTCTTTCAGTCAGCCCTTCACAGCCGACTTCACAATTATTTATTTTTTTATAAGATCAGAACCTTTCTGATCTTTGTGGCATTTACTTTTTGGGTGTAGGATATTTACCTATGATACACATCAGCTATTTTCCAGCCACCCATATGCCGCAGACTAGAGGTTTTCACCTTTATCGAAATGGACGACTTCCTTCGTCTCAAAAGTGTTCTGATCTCTCTTTCCGCATGGTTAGTCTTATCAAGTATGGCTTTGTTTTTTTTTAATTCTATAACTATCTCATACGGGACATACCAAAGCTCATATACTTAAATCTTTGTGGTTGGCTTCAGAAGTTTAAGATATACCTTTTTTTCTCTCATACGGATTCACTCGGGTTTCCTTGCTTGGATTCTTGAAACTTCGACGAGGATTTAGAAATATCACCCCTAACTAACTAACACATTTCCTGCGACCAACAACTTAATTGCGCCTAAATTCTATCTAATTGCCCGATTTTTTTGTGATTTTTGCTTTTCTCTCACCAGGGCTTCCAAGATCCAGCAGATATATCCCACATTCATGCTTCTCTAAAAAAAAAAAATACAAGGTTATATCTTTCTTACGTAATCTACGGCATATTTTTGCCTGTCTCTTACTTCATTAAGCTATATGTGATTGCCTCGGGACTACCTCTCATCGGTTTACTGGTCCCCTTAAGAATTTTCGTATTCTTTCCAACGCCTGTTTATTAATTAAGCCAAGACTTACTACTTTGCTTGGAGTCGTTAATGTGCAACCAGCTTATTTTAAGCACTTAATTAACCAGGTTCCCAAATTTTTCGTATAGGGGCACTTCTTGTGCTTATCAATCCCTACCAAGTAACTTTTCTTGGAGAAAAATTTTTAGGATCTCTAAAAAAAAACAACAAAACCAAATGCTAAAACAAAACACCTTTCTTACGGCTTATCACATCTAAAAACTCCAAATACCCGTTTACGTAATTTTAATTCTTGTCCCCCTTCTAAAATTCTAACTGAATCTGTAAGCCAACCATACGTCTTAACTTATTTTCTACTAGATCATTTTAATCTAATGTATATTTACGGATAACTTTGAATTCTTGCTGTGAAAATCATAACATTACATACATAAGACAATTTACAATATTTGTTCAACATCATAAAAACATTTAAAAAAAAATACCTTAATACATTTAAACATTTTGCAACAGTTATAACTTTTTTTTAACAACAACAACAAAAAATCATCTGTAACAAACAACAATTCAACAGTCTGTCCAAAACAATTGTCCCTTTTTTTTTCAAAAACAAAATAAATGAACACGCAAAAGCCGAAAAGTTCACTATGAACACAAAATGCATTTCAAAACAATTTACACGCTGTTTCATAGAGAGTACATGCGACCTTTGAAATTCCTGTTTTGATTGACAGATTAAATTCAACAATTCGTCCAAACGATTTCATATTGACAGATTTTCTAATGACACTTCTACAAATTTCAAAACAATAATAATGGATGACACAATCTCTGCCTTCGCGTGTATGTGTGTGTGTGTTTTTTTTTTAACAGACCAATTCATTTATCAATGAATTACGCATGGTGACTTGTTTACTATTTTTTTCCATTACTACGAATTTCTTTTTACGGCATATCGGCCTTTTCTTCTTTTTTCTTTTTTAATATTTCTTGTATCTTTTGTTCTCTGTGTGCGTGTATGTTCAATTTTTTTTTTTTTTTCATCATTTTTTTTTCTTCGCATTTCTGTGATCGTGTAATTTTTTTTCTTTTTCCGTGGTATTATTTATTTATTTTTTTTTTTTTTAATTATGTTGGACCCTTTTAAAACGTTGTGTTTCTTTTTCTTTTTCGAATTCTGTGATCGTGTGATTTTTTTCTTTTTCCATGGTATTATTTATTTATTTTTTTAAATTATGTTGGGCCCCTTTAAAACGTTGTGCTTCTTTTTTTTCAGGCAAGATAAGTTACTTTTCTACCAAACTGGATATAATTTTCGTGTTTTTATTCAATGTAACATTTATTCAGCTCGAAAACAATACAGTGTTTACCGATTTATTGGAACATTCAAGATGGCGTCTTATTCTCTCTTTAACACGGTAAGTGTGGGAAAAGATGTTATAAATAAAAAACCGGATAAAATACTGTTAAAAACTCGCTCAATATATGTTACCGTGACATAGGTTGATATATATTCGGCGGGGTTTTAATAGTATTTTGTACAGTTTTTTATTTATAACACCTTTTTCCATACTTACGGTGTTAAAGAAGGCGTGAGACGCCATCTTGAATTTTCGAATACATCGGTAAACACTATGTTTTTCGAGCTGAATAAATATGTTACATTGAATAAAAACAAAAAAATATATCCAGTTTGGCAGAAAAGTAACTTATCTTGCCTTTAATAACATTTATCTGTTATATATTTGTTGTTTGACAACTTTTTCGAATCTATGTGTACAGTAATACAAACTCGAAACACTTAGTCAGAATCGGACCATTTTTTCATATGAATAGTTTTTTTTTTTTTACATATTATATTGCCTTTTACTTTAGATATGATGTTCAGATTAAATTCAATTCTTATGGCCTCTGTTTATTAAATTTTAGATGAAACGTTGGCATAGTTTTATTTTTTGTTGTTGTTTTTTGTCACAGCTCACCATGTTAAGCATGAGTTTCTAAATAAGGACGTTAGTATTTCAGCACGGGCCGTGTTTTGTATAAGTACCAAATAGTTAAATTGTTATTTAAATCGAAAGATGCAAAAGTTTATACAATTAAAGTTAGTTCAATTTCGCATGCATTTATATAACAAGTAGATTTTTATTTTCCCAATAAAATTGTAAATAAAAAGGAACATTTTTTACAAATAGTAAATTTATTTCTATAAATCCATGTACATTTTTTTTTTTTTTGGAGCGAACGTTGAAGTGACTTCAGTCTGCAGCCATTTTTAGTGGAAAACTACGAATTTATCATTTAAATTTTGTTTTTGTTTAAAATAAAAATTTAAATCAATGCAAGTCATTCAATAAAGCGGAAATACATAGAATTTGATGAAAATGGTCATAAACACACATTTCGGTACTTATGCAGAAAGTGATCCGTTCTGAAATAACGTTAGTATTTAAAAAGCCATTCTTAACATGGGGAGGGGAGGTTGATTTGTGCCTATTCTATACCTTACACAATTGAATAAAAAACCCCATAAAACTTTAATTAAACGTGGAAATACGATTTTAAAAATAGCGGATTACTGCATTAGCTCCAATCTGTAGTGAAATGGGACAAAAATGGATGGTCACATTCAATGCTGTCAAGACTAAACTGGTTTCCTTCAATAATTACAAGAAACATTCTCTGCCACCAATAGCAATGGCCAGTAACTCCCTGTCCGAGAGTACATCTTTCAAACTGCTTGGCCTAACGTTCACAGGAAACATGAGTTGGAACAATTATATTGAAAACATTGTGACTTCAGTCGGCAGACATTTTAGTGGAAAACTACGAATTCATCATTTAAATTTTTTTGTTTAAAATTTAAATTAAAAATTTAAATCAATGCAAGACTGTCATCCGATAAAGAGGAAATTGTGAATTTCATAGGAATACAATTTCAAAAACAAACTTTATTTGAAATGCATTGAATCGTTAAAAGTTATGGAAAAAATACAATAATTTAAAAGGCATTGGATTGTTAAAAGTTAGGAAATAAAATATCGAAAAAAATCTTACCTCTAAATTAAAAATGAAGCAATAAAAATCGGATGAATTTTTTTTGTGTTCAAAACATGAACTTTGGTCGATTTGTATTTCTTTACTAAATTGAACCAAACGTCTATTTAAAAAAATAACTGAATGAAGAACGTAAGGATACAATGAGTATATAAAAATATGAAGATTAAAAAAGATTAAAAGATAACAAAAAAATAAATAAAAGATTATAATAAGACGTTGTCAATTTTTAAAAGTTCATTAATTACGTGTGAGGAAACGTTTTCATATCAAGTTCAGAACGCATTGTCCAATCATAAAACTATGATGAATAACGGTGGTAAATCGAATACGTTAAGGCATCTGTTCTGCGTTAGTTATATGCTAACGGTTAACAAATATATATATATATATATATATATATATATATATATATATATATATATATATATATATATAAATATATATATATATATAAATATATATATATATATATATATATATATATGTGTGTGTGTGTGTGTGTGTGTTTAAATATGTAAATATATGTATTTAAATTAAATGTGTACAGTATATTTGCATATATTTTAATATATATATATATATATATATATATATATATATATATGTGTGTGTGTGTGTGTGTGTGTGTGTTAAAACATATACTTATTTATATATTCAGATATATTATAAGGTATATTTTTATAAATATACATACATATACATATATTTAAAAATATATTTATAGTTGAAAAAATATTCTTATTTCGTTTTTTCCCCAAACAACGCATAGTGTCACTTTGACGTGGAGAGCTGGGACATAATTGAAAGAATACTATGTAGGGAGCTGAGCAACAAATTCATGTACATATTTTTGAACGCACCAATTTAAAATAGAAAACAGTCTGCAGGAATTTTGAATGGAAAACTAAACATTTTAGCGTTTAAATTTCTTTAAGTAAGGCTGTCTACGGGCAACGGGGAAATCGAGATTGACATATAAAATTACACTGATTTAAAATGCATTGAATTGTTAAAAGTTAGCAAATAAAATATTGAAAAAAAATATTACCTTTCTTTGTTGGCAATTCAATACAAAAATATCGGATGGTTTCTATTTTGTTTAGATCGGAAAAAATCTGACGAGTCGCACGACGATGTTCACTCTACACAGAACACTTCTTTCTTAAAACTGTCCGCCTATGGAACACTGTTTTGCTGGCTTGCTTCTTGACCGACTACAATATCGTTGACTTCAAGTCCAATGTAAACAAGTTCGGAAAACTCTGACGATGTTAAGTCTACGCCAGTCTGGACGCTTCTACCCCCCCAAGCAACCGTCTTTTAAGCATATGTTTCTTAATAATAACGTTATAATTTCAGTACGGTCCGTGTTTTGTATAAGTACTAAAAAATTGAATTGTAATTTAATTTGAAAGAAGAAAAAAGTTTTTTTTTAAATTAATGTTTGTTCAATTTCATGCCCATAATTTATGTTTTCATAATAAAATTGAAATAAAAAGGAACATTTTTTTTAGCAAATTGATTTCTATAAATTCATGTATAGATTTTTGGAGAAATCGACTTATGGTCTATGTTGTTTATTAAATTTTAAATGAAATGACAGAATAATGTTTTATGTTCCCTCTCACCATGTTAAGCATGTGTTTCTAAATAATAACGTTACTATTTCAGTACGGTCCGTGTTTCGTATAAGTACCAAGAAGTGAAATTGTAATTTAATTTGAAAGGAAAAAAAAGTTCGTTAAATTAATGTTTGTTCAATTTCAGATCCATTTATAAGACACAATTATTTTATTTTCATAATAAAATTAAAATAAAAAGGAACATATTTTCTTAGCAAATTGATTTCTATAAATTCATGTATAGATTTTTGGAGTCACTGATTTTAAATAAAAAAATTCAATAAAAAAATCGGATGAATTCTTTTATGTTTGAATCGGAAAAATCTGACGAGTCGCTCAACGATGTTCACTCTACACTGTTCTACTGGCTTGGCCATATCGAGGCCTTCAAGTCCAATGTAAACAAGTTCGAAAAAGTCTGACGTTGTTCTCTCTACACAGGTCTGAACGCTTCTTTTTGAGAACTGCCCGCCTATGCAACACTGTTCTGCTGGTTTGCTTCTCGACCGACTACAATATCGTTGGCTTCAAGTCAAGTGTAAACTTGTTCGAAAAAATCTGACGATGTTCTTTCTACATTATGTTTGAATCGGAAAACTCTGACGATTCCCTCGACGATGTTCATTTTAAACTGTTGTACATGCTTCAAGTCCAATGTAAACAAGTTCGAAAAAATCTGGCGATGTTTTTTCTACATTATGTTTGAATCGGAAAACTCTGACGATTCCCTCGACGATGTTCATTTTAAACTGTTGTACATGCTTCAAGTCCAATGTAAATAAGTTCGAAAAAATCTGACGATGTTCTCTCTACATTATGTTTGAATCGGAAAACTCTGACGATTCGCTCGACGATGTTCATTTTAAACTGTTGTACATGCTTCAAGTCCAATGTAAACAAGTTCGAAAAAATCTGGCGATGTTCTTTCTACATTATGTTTGAATCGGAAAACTCTGACGATTCGCTCGACGATGTTCATTTTAAACTGTTGTACATGCTTCAAGTCCAATGTAAACAAGTTCGAAAAAATCTGGCGATGTTCTCTCTACACAGTTCTGAACGCTTCTCCCCCCCCCCAGCAACCTGCTTTCATGGTGACATGACGCACCTCAAAACCACGTGTGAGACGTGATTTTTCGGGAACTGTACGACACCATGGGCATTAAAATTATACAAAATTGTATTTTTACTAAAATGCGAGTGGGGAATAATATTGTTTTTAAAATATAATTATCCACTAACACGCGTTTGGTTGTCTACCAGTCATCAGAGTGGCTGAATGTAACGTGATTCGAAATCACGACCACCCCCATTATAAGAAGCGTAAATCTCTACCATCGCGTTTTTTTTAAATGTAGATTTTGTTTATTTTTTTTTTGTTTGAATTTATTGGAAAATTATTCCAAACAAACACAAATAAAACATCTACAGAAAAAAAACGCGATGATCCAACAGTCTTGTGCGATGGTCCAGTGGTAGAGGTTTAGGCGTTTTTCATGGGGTCCCGATTTCGAGCCACGCTAGATTCAGCCATACTGATGAGTCGTAGACGATGAAATACGTGCCAGGGGAACAGGAACATGTTCTATATATATGTTTAGTCAGCTGGTGCACGTTAAAATGGCAACGTGTTGACAGTTCATTTAGTTCGCAGTCACCTTCATTCAGAATCACATCTTTGCCCTCAGAAACAGTCATCCCCTTTTCGAACTGGAGTTTTATCCAATCTATATTAGCTCCTTGTAGATAAAGACTAAACATGTTATGTCCACCTTTGCCTTTTCTTTGATTATAACTGTAGCAGCAGCAGCAGCAGCAGCCGAAGATTCTCTGGAAAGCAATGACATGCAAATGACCATGATCGATTTGATGTGTTGTCTGTCATAATTGAAGGAGGGAATTGGCTGATTGGTTGTAAGAATGAGGTTGAAACAATATCTTTGTAAGCTTCTGGGCTTGACCTTTACTCCTGATCTTAAATGGAATGCGAACATCAAATCTGTTGCCAAGGCCGTTGGAAAAATGGTCGGATCCTTCTATCGATCCAGTAGATATCTTACTACTGGTGCAATTCTCTATCTATATAAGAGCCAGGTACGTCCAATCATTGAATACTGTTGCCACATCTGGGCAAGAGCTGCTAGAAAGGACTTGTTCTGCCTTGATAGGGTTCAAAATAGACTTCGTGGCCTCGAGGGAGATGTTCTTTTCTCTTCGCTGCAACCTCTATCTCACAGGGTGTGACGAATGTTGTTCTTGCCAGGAGTGTCTGCCGCTCCTACTGCCTGGCCTGGGCGTTTCCCGAGAGACGTTTCTTCGTATATGAACATGGCTGGTGGCATCGGTAAGCTCTTTCACCAAAACGCGCGTGGTACTTGCAGAGCCCACCGCTGTTCTGAGTGCTGCTAAATCGCCGGGGATGGACTTACTCATTGGGGTGCTTATGCATTTTTGGTTTGAGCTCGAGGCCACGTAACTGTTCACTCAGGTCGTGAATCATTTGAGCCTGTCGCTCTAGTTCCTTGCGTATATCCGTGGAGAGGTTTGCGACATTAGGCAGGTCATCGTTAGAGCTGTGCGTGTGAACTGGGGCTATGGAAACAGTCACGTCCATAATTTTGTCGGCTAGGTCTGCTAGCTCCTCAACGGTTGTGGAGTCATTCGAAGAGGCGTGTATCATTTGAATACTCGATGGCAGTCTATTGACGAAAAGTTGTTTAAGTATGTCCGGTGGTAGTGAGTTCTCACCCATCAACAGCTTCATACATCTGAGTAACTGAGACGGTTTCCGATCTCCGAGTTTTTCTTCTACGAGAAGTTGACGAAGGCGTTTCTGCTGTGAATCGGTTGTCCTACGAATCAATTCTGATTTGAAATAATCGTAGCTGATCGATCCAGGGGGTGACATGATCAGGTCGCAAACCTCCGCCATTACTTCATGCGTTAATGTGGCCACCACGTGGTTGAATTTCGTCACATCGCTCAGGATCCTTTGCGTGTAGAACTGGGCCTCTACATGTGCGAACCATAATGTTGGATCGTGCGTCCAAAAAGGAGGAATCCTCAAAATAGCCTGAGTAGCCGTCGTTGAAGGAAGCGCCTCACTGTCCATCGTGGGGAATGCATTGAAGAGAACGATGACCGCAGAAAATCTCCATGAGATCCTTTACGCCTAGAAAAACCGATGTGCCGCTAAGGTCGACATGTACGTCATTCGGCATGCGCGTGGTCGCTGAGAAATTTCCCTTGTGTGATTACAGGTAATTCTTCCTTATTGATAATATCCACAATTCCTTGCATGTGCTGCCAAATTCTCACGAAAAAAAGGGGTTACCAGTGAAGCGAGGTGCTCGCTGGGCAAAACAACAAACAGCTCACTTAAAATTAATTTTTCAAAAACATTAATAAGAAAACAAATATTTAGAAAAATTAATTAAAAACAAATAATCAGACTTGGCTTGTTGTAAGAGGTGTAAATTTATTTGCCCTGGTGTATCACACTCCTGTTTATTTTGAGTCCAAAAAAAAGAAGAAGAAATCCTTCCCGACTGGTCAAATGTTTTTGGCGTTAAGTTGGAAAGAAACGATAAATTAATTTTCTTTAGAAAACCCGTTCGGGTAAGGAGTGGAGTGAATAGATAATAAGAATGTTTTTCTTTTTTTTTGGTGTGGTTTCACCATTGGAACCGGCACAGGGTGTGTCACGCACGAGCGACAGAGCGTGGCAGTAACGCGTCTTACTCTTCTGGTGTTCGCGAGCAAAAAGAGAGCGAGAGACTCCTCGAATTTAGTGCCACGGCTTGTATTTGTCATTTTTTGGAGCTCTCCGGAAACGGTGAATGTTCAATGTCATTGTCAAAATTAGTTCCGGGGTAGATGCTACATGGTCATCATAGGGTGGGGGGAGGGGCAGTTAAAGAATCAGCAACTGATAAATTTAAAATGTTTAATTGTAAATATTGAAAAATTGTGCTAATTTATTTTTGGTACTGCGGTTTTTTTCAAGTTAAATTAAAGTTTCACGATATCGTTTTTTTATTACCCTCATCTCCCCATGTTAAGAATGGCGTTCAAAATAATAACCTCATTATTTCAGCGCGCATCCAAAATACGTAAGTACTGGAAAATTTTCAAGAAAAAAAAAAAGAAAACATGAGACTGGCTTAACCGAATAACAATATCAATTGGCCATCTTGCAGTTTAAGGAAACAGAAATATGAGAAAGAAAATGGGGCATAAGCGCGGCTACTGAGAGAGGACGCTGGTGAACATGACAGCGTTACATCATTACGAGATCAACATGTAGGTAAAGGGTGCCTAACGTTTCCTGTGTTCAACCACGTGCCCATAAAAAATATTTTTCGTTGCCTTAGAAAATGAGTGTTGTAATTTTATGAAGGTAGTCCAAACGTGCATGTTTTTTCTTCTCCCAAAGAGAAAAAAATTCTCCATTTGGATAATGTTGGGATCATTTTAAATATAACAATAAATGAACTTGTTTTTTTAACTTTTATGTCTAGCGAAGAAAGTCGAATATTTCATTTTATTTATTTTTTAAAACTGCAAAAGAAACAAATTTTATATGAGAATATTCTTCAGTCCGTTCTTTTAATAATAGACATGTGAGTATTTCCAAATATTTTAAAGTTAGAAGCATTTTTCACGGCAGTTATTTTTTGTTTTATTTTTGTTGTTTTTGTTATTTTAAAACTAAAACGATCGATGAATTCAATATTTTAGCACCGGGTATAATTTATTTCTTTGAAATATATTTAAAACTTTTCGTTTTTTTATATATATATATAACATTTTATTAGTAAATAATTTACATGATGAATTGGAAAATAAAATAGGAAATTTACTATTCTCTCTTGAGACATACAAACACAAATCCATCTTAAAAATTCATTAACTAATCAGTTTTTAATTAAAGTTTTGATATGAGCTAAAAATAAAGAGTACATTAAATGTTAGTTAACATATTTTCATACGTATATTATATAAAGAAATATTGTTTAATATTTGTGCTGTGTACGCACCATGCTGAAATGATAATGCTATTATTTAGAAAGCCTTCTGAACAGTAGGGAGGTTTCTAACTATTCTGCACATGCACCTAACAATTTGATGAAAAAAAAGACACCATGAAAATTTAATTTAACTTGGAAATACTATCTAAAATATAGCACAGTACTATCTAAAATATAGCACAGGGCGTACACTGCACAATTATTATTATTATTATTATTATTATTATTATTATTATTATTATTATTATTATTATTATTATTATTAACGACAACAACAATAATAAAAAAAGGTTCTTCAGTGGGAACAAAAGGTTTTCATTGGTTTATTTAATCAAGAAAAAATTTTGGAAGGTACTATTTGAGGTAGAAAAAAAAGGCCAAAAGCATTATTTGCATATGTATGAAAAAACAAATGCAAAAAAAAAAGATTTTAAATTGTGTGGAAAATATAATAATAAAATAAATTAAAATAAAATGAAAATAAAATAAAAAAACAAGCACGAAATAAAAGTATGAATCAAATTTAATCAAAGAAATAAAAAATTTAAAAAAATAAAAAAACAAATACACGCTTGATTACAAATATGAGATATAAACAAAGAAATTTAAAGAAAACCTCACGGAGCAGCGATCAAATTAAAACCCATTCACGCAGGGTTCACGTTCCCCGTGAAATCCCCCCCCCCCAAAAAAAAACTGTAGTTGTGAAGAGTCAGGAAGGATGAAAAGTCCGAAGGGAGAGAGTACTAACCAGATCTCCACTGGAAGAGTGCAGTTCAAATCTGGTATATTGGGGAGGCGTTTTGTCACCCAACTTCCAGGAAACACCAATGACTGATGCCAACGAGAAATCAATGGCAAACGGCTGTTGTGATAACGTGCAATCATCTGTACCGGTGGTCAAGACGTGGAGAACACTGGAAATCTGTGAGACTTGTTGCCACTCGGTCTCCAGCGAATACCACAGGTTACTGCCAATGAGCGATCACTGATCATGGCCTGTGAGACGACTCCAAGTGAATGAAATAATAATAATAATAATAATAATAATAATAATAACGATAATGATAATAATAATAATGATGATGATAATGATAATGATAATAATAATAATAATAATAATAACGATAATAATGATGATGATGATGATGATGATGATATCCTCTTCAAAATTCAGCACCACCCTGATTTAATATCGTAGATGTTTACTATATTTTCTTAGTTTTTAACCAATGTTAACATTATAGTATGACTGATTTTTAGATTATTTTAGTTATTTGGACTTCATTTTTCTGCACTGATATGAAAATGAAGACTATAACGGAGTATAGGATTCCTAACCATGTAACTGATGAAAATACTCTACACATTTTGATGGAAAACGTGAGAAAAAATGGACATAGAAGAACAGAGAAGCAAAACTTTAAATATAATTTCTGTATTAAAAGTAATAGTTATTTAAATATTTCAACATATAATCTTGTGGGGATAGTCCAGCCCCCCCAATGAGGGGCAGTCTGGATAGGAACAAAAATGAAATTATTCTCAGTCATGAAGAATTTCTCCTCCACCGGCCGAGGACAGAAAAGGTGAATTGTAGCATCAGAACAGATACTACATTGTGATCTTTTCCTGAAGGTCAAAAATTGTTTGTGTTTTATGTTTCTTTAATTGTTTTTTTTTCATAAATTCATAATTCAGTTTTATCAGTATTAGATTATATATTGCTTTAAAATTACATAATTTTACATAGATAATATTTATATTTTCTATTGAATAAAGTTCAGTTTCATTAATAATCGAATTAGGCTTATTTCTTTTCTTTTTAACATGTTATAACTCTGTTGTTTTATTTATTTTTTTTAAGTACGTCATATAATAATAACAGTGACATTTTTACAAAGCTTACATTGCCTGCAGCCATTTTTTCAGTTAACTGGCCTTCTATATCTCGGTGGCCGTGGCGGGACGCTCGTTCAGGTTCACCAAATATTCAGTTTATGCGAAATATTCAGTTTTGCATGTTATTAATATGAAAATAATTTGAATTATTGAGACTACTATCTGAAATGTTGTAAATGTCCCGGCTCGCAGGGGTGAGGAGGAGGTGCGCGTGCGATAAAGCCGTAACAGAAATTAAGGCGCAGGTAATTCTTTGGGGAGTTATATCCCTTTGATTGCAACTGTTCGAATAATCATAAAAATAATGAAATGTTCAGTTTTAAAACATAAACCTTACTTGTTTTTTATATATTCGTATATTTTAGTTATTCTCTAATTTGATACACAAAAGAGGATTTCACTCAAGAATTCCAAACATTTACAAATATATTGTAAACGTGACACGAAAACAATTCGACACACTTAATGAAGGAACATTTTTACACGAGGAACGAAATAATGATTTCACCGTGTCATTACGATGACCTTGACTTCATTGTTCTTTAGCAGTTGATTTTCTTTTTAAATAATTTCACGTAAAAATCATATTTTTCGTCTTTTAATTTTGATTCTTTTATATTTTCATATATTTTATTTCTTAATGAATTGAATGCACAAACAAAACTTGTATCAAAGAAATCATAACAAACAAAACTAATTTTTCTGTTTTGAACACAAAAAAAAAAATAGAAAAGAAATATTTAAAAGCAAAGTAAATGTTTGTTTTGAACACAAAAGAAAATCGAAATCAACCTGATTTTTTTTTTTTTAATTCGCATTAAATTCCTGGGATGAAAGGTAAGTTTCATTTTTTTTTTTTTTTTTTTTTTTTTTTTTTTTTACATTTACAAATTATCATTCAATATCTTTAAAAAATAATTTAAAATAGTAAATTACGTTTATTTTTATTGCAAATGAATAAGTAAAAAAAAAAATCAGCCATGGTGTATAAGAGATGTGAATAAAAAGTATGAATTAAGGATTTTAAAAATTATTATTCAATCTCACATTTAGATTTTTGTCAGTTTTAGTGAAAAAAAGGTGATTTATAAAAAATAATATTTTCATTGTAACCCCCCCCCCCGACCACTCTAGTTTGTGTTTTTCTTATATAATGCGTTCGCGCGTAGTAACGTTACTTGTCACATTCACATCACGGAGGAATTTTTAGCAGTGATTTGAAATAATCTTTTGTTTTTTGAAAATGTGGTCCATTTTTGTTGTTGTTGTTGTTGTTGTTGTTGTTGTATTTGCTGTTGTTGTTAAGTAGTTTTTAATGGCTTTTAATTGATCTTAAAGTTTTCATGGGCAGTTTACGCAAACATATTTCTATGTTTTCGTCCTGTTTTTTTTTTTTTTTTTTTTTGGAAGGGGTATTCAATTATTTAAGAATGTGATATGCATGCTGCCTTTGAGCAATAGCAGCTGCAAAAGTAGAAGTAAACCATTTAGGAGAATGGGGTTTACTTTAAAAATTCTATTTAGGAACATGTTCTTTAATTGCTGTTGTGAATCATTCATTATCTAGTAAATTGGTGAGACTTTCTGCTTCTATTGAGGGAGTAAAATTGCTATGAATACAAAGACTAAACTGTTAAGTCAAACGTGTTTTACTGTAAAAACTAATCCACAAATTCGTTGTTTTCTCTGGTTCTCAGTTTACAAAGCAATAAGCGGTTGGGAAATTAATAACTGTTGTTAGTGTATTATGAAGTAATTAAAGAAAACGTACCTTTCTTTCTTTAGTGACTTTTTACTGGAACTTATATTAATGACAAAGAAATAAAAAAAGACTGAACATTTTCTTAGCCTTTTCTTCAATAGACGAGGGAAGAACTTGTTGCGAGTTTTTTTTCTACTTTATCGGTATTTTCATGGTAAATGCTCGACTGAGCTTCAATCTATGATCCCTCTTCGTCAAACTTTCACAAGAAACACTCGTCTTGATGAACACACTATCAATATTTTCCCTCACACTTTATCTGTGCCTTAACCTAAACATAGACACCATGAACGAAGTTTCTTTTTTAGAACTGCACGCCTGTGGAACTGTATTTTGTTTTCCTACTGACTACAATATGGTTGACTTCAAGTCCAACGTAATCAAGTTAATAATGAGTCGTTCCACTTAAGTTAACAAATTTTACCGAATTTCCATTACTAACGATTACTCTATTATTCAATTGACTACTGTACACTCTTAACCCTTATCCTCGAGTGGTTACTGGGCCTTGATAAGTGGTGATATGTAAAAAAAGGACCTGGGGTTATCTCGTCAGCATCAGACAAAGCCAATCTATTTGCAGATAATTCTACCCTATGCGATGAAGGCCATCTACTCCCTATATTTCCTCTTATAACAGACAGCACGCTATACAACATACAAATACCTGTGCACGATGTCGCCAAGCTAGTGAAGAACCTTGATTCCAGCAAAGCATCTGGCCCTGGCGGTATTCCAATTATAGTGTTGTAAAACTTCAACCAGAACTTGCCACCATACTTACAAAACTGTTTAAGCGCTGTCTTCAGGAGACCTGATTTCCGACACCTTTGAACACCACATCAGTATGCCCTGTATTGAAAGGTCATCTCCCTCTCAGTACTAACCAATAAGTCTCCTGTGTGTCATGAGTAAGTTGCTGGAATCCATATTAAATAAAGAAGTAGTCAACCAACTCAGCAGAAATAACCTTCTTAGTGACATGCAATATTGTTTCTGTTCCGCTAGATCTACAGTAGATGTGCCAATTGTTATAGGATTAGTGAATCTCACAACAAAGGCTTCCTTGACATATCAAAGACCTTCAATAAGGTTTGGCATAAAGGCCTACTTCACAAGATTTCCAGCTACGGTATAGCTGGAAATGTTTTCTCAATTATTAAATCATTTCTCTCTGATAGGTTCATAAGAGTACTGGGCAGAAATCAGAAGTCCACAGTATTTATGCTGGAGTCCCTCGGAGGTCCATCCTGGGACCAACTCTCTTCCTGATCTACATCAATGATCTCCCAAAACATACACTTAAATTATTCGTTGACATCTATACTATGGCACGACCATCTATGGCAACGCATTAAAAGGCCGTAAATGACAAAGTTTTCTCTGAACTTGAGCATGTTGTGCAATGGGGTAAGCTTCTATCTTTACATCATCAACGCTCTGATCCCCATCTGGCATCAGTTGAAATTGATGGTGCTCGTCTTGAGGATGCTCCATGTTTTAATAAGCTTCTGGCATTGACCTTTACACGTACATCAAATCTGTTGCCAGCTATCTTACTGCTTTTGGAATTCTCTTTCTATATACAAGCCAAATCCGCCAAAAGATGGGGTACTGCTGTCACATCTGAGCAGGGGCTGCTAAAACAGTCTATCCTGCTTTGACAGAGTACAAAATAGACTTTGTAGCTTAGTAGGGAATGCCCTACTCACTTCCCTGCAGCCTCTACCCCACAGAAGAAACGTTGCAAGCCTGTCTTTTTTTATTGTTTCTTCCATGGTAAGTGCTCCTCTGAGCTGCAATGGTCCACCCTCGCTAATCTTTCACAATTAACACCCGTCTAGCTGAAACCACTGTCAATAATTTTCCCAACTCTTTATCTGTGCCTAAATCAAAATGTACATTCCATGAACAAAGCTTCGTTCTTCGAAGTCTACGCCTGTGGAACTTTCTTCCGTTTGCCTGTTTCCCACCTGAGTACAACTTGGATGTCTTCAAGTTCAACATAAAAAATTCCTGATAAACCGCCCCTTTAAGTAAGACACTTTATCAAATCTCCATTACTAACGATTACTACGATATTATCCCATTGATTACTGTACACGCAATAACCCTTATCCTCGAATGGCCTCCGGGCCTTGATAAGTGGTGACATCCATGTAAAAAAAACTCGAATTTGTTTACTCCATAGGACTTTATTTAAGTAATATACTTAATATCTACATTTACTATAAGCTAACGTGTATTGAAAATATGGCCTCCTTGCTATCTATAACAAACCATGGAATATAGTTTGTCTTACTTTTAATTATATTTGTACCTGAAATATACCGTGATCTTAGATACGTCACTAGGACTATTTCTGAATAGATACACAATGCTTTGACTGTCCTTAACTACGAATTCCGATGCGCCATGTATTAATAGTTTCTCTCATTACGGGACAAACATCCTCTCTTGCTTGCTATGTACATCCAATATATACTTTACCTCCAAGACGACTGCCTTTCTCTGATTTGCATGTTAAATAAATAAAAAAAATGTTCTCTTTTACTAAACTTTACTTGACTCTAAATTCTAATTATTAATTCTACTGTATTCTGAAAGTTTAATTGTCTCCTAAAAACTAACAGTCTACTCTACTCTGCAAGCTGCCACTAAAACTTATACATTATGTGGAGAGGGGGTCCTTAGCTTTCAGCCCTTAATTTTCGAATGCTGATCGAAGTAATTATTACTAAATATCTATAAATTTCTACCTCTAAGGCATGCATTAGTTTATTCTTACCCAAATAGATACTTACTGGCTATAGTGTGTACTTAGATATACATCATAGCAATAGCTGTCTCTTCCTTTGTTTTGCAATGATAAATACAAAAAGTGAATCGATACTCTAATGCAAAATACAACTTCCTGATTTTTAAACGAAAACTGAAGATATCTTCATTAGAAGTGGAAACATATTTAATACGTACAACCTCCATATATTCGCATCTGCTGGAAATCTGCCCATTTACTTTATTATGCATACTGAACACGTCATAGCGTATAATTTATATCCAATTATATCTTTACTGTATTGTACTCATATCAAAAATGATCCTTGGACCTCTATTATTCTTGATATTCATAAATGACCTCTCTGACAAAATTAATAAAAAAAGATGGGTATATATACTGATGACACCACAATCGATAACCGACATGACAGGAAAACAAATGAACACATATCTGAAGAAATGCCAGAAACACTAGAGGACGACCTCCAATCCGTAGTGGAATGGGGACAAAAATAGATAGTCACATTCAATGCTGCCAAGACTAAACGTGTTTCTTTCAATATCTACAAGAAACGTTCTACTGTGCTAGAAAGCTACTAATGCCCGAAAGTATCCTGTACCTCTATAAGGCCATCATTCGCTCATGTATGGAGTATTGTTGTCATATTTGAACTGGTGCATCTGCTACTAGTCTCTTCCTCCTAGATAAGGTTGTAAAGAGAATCGCCAACCTGATAGGTCTTGAACTGTTATCTAAGCTTCAGCCTCTGTCTCATCGACGAAATGTAGCATCCCATTGCCTTTCTACAAGTACTTTAACAGTGAATGCTCCAACAAACTGCAAGCACTTTTATCCCCCGATGTAAATACCCTCGATAAACTCGACAAGCAGCAAAATCCCACCCCTTAACTGTTGAGATTCCTTGATGTAAAAGAGCTTTCTACTCCAGTAGTTTCTTCCCCCAAAATCGCTAGACTTTGGAATTCCCTTCGGGGTTCCTGTTCCACAACTATATGGACATGCAGAAGGTCAAGTGTTACCTGAACCCACATCTTGCTGTCCAACTCCCCATAGAGTACACCTGTAGCTT
Source organism: Euprymna scolopes (assembly GCF_053919585.1). NCBI lineage: Eukaryota > Metazoa > Mollusca > Cephalopoda > Sepiida > Sepiolidae > Euprymna > Euprymna scolopes. Next base: position 170,317,725 of record NC_136527.1, read on the forward strand.
CTGTCCTTGATAGTAGCCCCTTACATTAAAGTGACAATGTGCTTCGTTTGGGGTGAAAATTAAATTATATATATATATATATATATATATATATATATATATATATATATATATATATATATATATATATATGTATAATTTAGGAATTTAAAAAGAGGACAAATTTTGGAAAATTTCATAAATGGTTTACACCTTATTTGCTAAAATCAATGAACATAGTAAATTTAAAGTTTGTAAAGTGCGATGTTTCTTCATTTTTCACCAATATAAAATAATAAATAAGTACTTCAGATGATTTACGTAACATTTGTGTCGACTGCTTCTTTGCCATTTGTAGAAAATATTCAGTTAGCTTCCTAGTCTCCCATGTTTTTACGTTAATCAAGAGGTTGTGAGTTCAATCAAATAATACTGACAACATATACCAAAATTCTAACACATGCATGTAAATACCAAAAATGTTGACTTTTATTCATTTTTATTTACAGATGTTCGTGTTTGAACGCATTTATTTAATGTTTCATGAATCATTCTCTTAGAACATTTTATATGGAAACGTATAGCTGTATATGGAAGCCAACATCGACATATGAGAACGTATTCTTGTGAATTTTACTTAAAAATCAAATTTAGTGACACATATTCAAACTACTGGAGCTAAATTGAAACCTACTTGATAAAAATTGAAACCTACTACAGAACTTGAATGCCTTCTAGATAGAACTTGAATGCCTACTAGTAAAACGACGTGGCTGGATACTTCACCAGACTAGATAAATTCTTGTTGCAGAATAAAGTAAGACGGCCAGACTAAAATGAAAATAATATAGGAAAACATAAAAATGGTTGATTGTGGAAAGGAGGATTGTGTTCCCAATTACTTGACGAACTCAGGGTTTGAGAAATAAAGAACTTTAATGGAACATAAAAATATCTATGTATCTCATAAACAGTTCAAATGTAAACCCACAGGACTTGATTTCCGAGAATGTCAACAGAAGTAAAATAAAACAAAAAGGCGGAAAACCACAGTTTTTTAAAGTGTGTTATTCTAGTTTTGATAAATTAAATTCTTGTAATGTATGTGCATATTCTTGTTCTCAAAAATCAAGTTTAGTGACACATATGAGAACTCACACTGGGGAGAAAAGAAAAAAGCCATATTCCTGTGAAGTGTGTGGGTATTCTTTTGCTAACATGTTACCTTTAGTGACACATATGCGAACTCACACTGGTGAAAAGCCATATACTTGTAATGTGTGTGGGCACTCTTTCTCCAATAAATCAAATTCAGTGAGACATATGAGAACTCACACTGGGGAAAAGCCACATTCTTGTGAAGTGTGTGGAGATTGTTTTTCTCTGAGATCACATTTACTGACACATATGAGAACTCACACCGGGGAAAAACCACATTCTTGTGAAGTGTGTGGATACACTTCTTCTGATAAATCAAGTTTTGTGAGACATATGAGAACTCACACTGGTGAAAAGCCATATTCTTGTGAAGTGTGTGGTGATTCTTTTTCCGTTAAATTAACTTTAGTGATACATATGAGAACTCATACGGGAGAAAAACCATATTCTTGTAAAGAGTGTTCATGTTCTTTTTCTCAAAAATCACATTTAGCGACACATATAAGAACTCACACTGGGGAAAAACCACATTCTTGTAAAGTGTGTGGATACTCTTGTTCTCAGAAATCAAATTTAGCGACACATATGAGAACTCACACTGGGGAAAAGCCACATTCTTGTCAAGTGTGTGGATATTCTTTTTCAAATAGATCAAATTTAGGGAAACATATGCGAACACACACTGGGGAAAAGCCATATTCTTGTAATGTTTGTTCATATTCTTTTTCTCAAATATCAAATTTAGGGAAACATATGAAAACTCACACTGGGAAAACTGAAATTAAATAAGACAAAAGGGGAAAAGTCACATTCTTTTGAAGCGTATGGATACTCTTTTCCCAATAAATCCAATTTAATGACATATATGCGATCTCACACTGGCAAAAATCGAAAAATAAAAGCTTGCAAAATACATTTAAAACAATAGAGATAGAAAAGCGACCCAAATTAATGAATGTATAAACCGAGAAGGAATTTAACGTCGGACTTGCTTAAATAACATCGCGTCATTTCACCTTAACTGACATAAACCATGCTAATGCCTGTGCACATAATATATGCAAAGTAAGCAAGCCCCAGAACTCACTAAAAGACCAAAATGGGAAATGATAAGGCAGAGAGTCAAAACCGTAACACCAAATTGAAAGATCAAACTTCAAAGAATATACTCTCAAAAAAAAGCCTCTCAAATAATTTTCTATACTGTGAACCAAACCAGATCCCCATATATCCTAAGAACAATGAATAGAATGAAGAGAAAGTATAACATTGAAGATCACGTGCTTCTAGAAAATAAATTTAATTTAGGGATTAGCTGAACAGATCAGAGCTAAAGACAAGAAAATTAGAGCTAAATAAATCAATGACCAGTTTGCTCCCCCTCCCCAGTTAGTGGACTGGAATTTAACGAGCATCGCAATGCAATCACCGCCAAGCAAAGAAGATGAAGAAGGATTCTGGAGCCTAGTGTATGAAGGGCCAAAACAACATAAAAAATCACAGTGGATTTAAAGTGTGAAAAAAATAAAAAAAACAGCAGATGCCAGAACTTCTTTACTTTGGAAATAAATAAAAGACAAAAATTATGAAATTCTGCAATTTCAAATCCCCTGGTAAAAACAAGTAACATCGCTATATCCACATTATCTACTAACTTTCAGCAGAATCCAAAAGAAAGAGAAAGAGAATGGCTAGCGGCATCACAAATCTCATCCCCAAAACCGAAGAAATCCATCGCCATAGTAAATACAGACCAATAACATGTGCATGTACCACCTAAAAATGGCTCACAGGTATAACAAATGAAATACATAACCACCTTGGCTCTCGCACATACTTCGATAATGTAAAAAAAAGGATGTATAAGAAAACAGGTAAGAACAAAGGACCAACTATTGATCAACAAAACCATCCTTGAAAACTGCAAAAAGAAAGGATGGAATCTCAATATGGACTTTAATGACTATAAATGATATTTGACAGTGTACCGCACAGCAGAACAATTTAATCCCTAAACCTGTACATCCACGAGGATGTCAAATCATATCTATGTAATACTTCCTTATCTGAACCATGCAAATGGCCATATATATATATATATATATATATATATATATATATATATATATATATATATATATATATATATATATATATATAAATATAAGAAACATCAAAATACAACAAGGAATATTCCAAGGCGATAACTTGTCCCCTCTCCTCTTCTGTCTCGCCCTACATCCACTCAGCAAAATCCTCAAAGAACTCAACTTGGGTATGATCTGAGTAGAGACGGAAGCAAGAAAAGCAACAAGAAGCTCCATCACTTGCTGTCTATGGATGACTTAATAGAATACTTCAAGGTTCAGAGAGATTTTATCAGCCTCGCGTGTTTAGAAATAAAAGTTCGTGAAAATATATAAAACGCCTTAAAGTCTCTCATCGAAAATATCACTTAAAATAAATGCTATCAATTAACTGACAAAAGCTGTCGTTTCTTATGGATGTTTCATTATTGATTGAGCAACATGCTAAATATATTGCCTTCACAGAAAAACCTGAAAATTGTAGCCGCAACATAATATCATTTATCAATATAAAATGTAATACTAATCTGTACTTAACAGAAGATGTGCCTTAAAGAATCTACGTATATAAATTTATCTTGGTGAATCAAGTGTTACCGAAGGACTCTGAATAACTTGAAAACAAAGTAAACTATGACGAAAGAAATATTCTTGTTGGGATAGGGGTCCTAATGAAAAAAATATTTGAAATTATGCAGAATCTTTGCAAGTGTAGCAAAAATAATGTTGATAAACTATATTATATGTAGTGTGTTTTTGATTTTTCAACTAATGAAAACATATTTGCAATTAGGCAGAATCTTTGCAAGTGTATTAAAAACTATTGTAGATAAACTATATTATATGTAGTGTGGTTTTGATTTTTCAACTAATGAAAACATATTTGCAATTAGGCAGAATCTACAAGTGTATTAAAAACTATTGTAGATAAACTATATTATATGGCATGTGTATTATCCTTTTCAACTAATGAAAAATATTTGCAAGTGTAGCAAAAATAATGTAGATAAACTATATTATATGTAGTGTGCATTATCCTTTTCAACTAATGAAAAATATTTGCAAGGGTAGCAAAAATAATGTAGATAAACTATATTATATGTAGTGTGCATTATCCTTTTCAACTAATGAAAAATATTTGCAAGTGTAGCAAAAATAATGTAGATAAACTATATATGTAGTGTGTTTTTGACTAGTGTTCATCAATTTATTAATATTTACATTTATTTTACTTTATTCATTCATGAACTCTGAATAAAATAAACATATGAACCTCATTTAAAATTGGCTTCAGTAAATTCACAGCGAACCGTTTATACCTGCTACAAATTTGCTTTGTGTAGATCAAACACACAGACACAGAGCAAGATGTGTGCAGTAGTATACACATGCATTGACTAATTGATACGCGTGCATTTCCTGTGACCTTTGGCATAGCCTTCCGTTTCATCTTCTCTCTCTTGCTTGGCATCAAACACTGCACACGTAAATATTTGTGTGCTTCATGCATTATCGTGTGTGGTAAGACTTGCATTTTTTTATGTATAAACCTTGTTACCTGTAATATTCTTACATGCAGAGCTAACACATAAGGAACAATTCAAGACTGTAATTATATATATTGCTCATATAAAATATGGACTATAACATTTGTACACATTTCCACAGAGGTCAACAGGTACAAGCCATTATCACACGTTCTTATGTTACTACCAAATTATTGCACCAATGAATTAACATACCCCTTTGTTTTGTTTTGTTTTAAATAAATAATGTAGTTTTATGTATATAACAAATTATAGTGATTCAATGAAATAAAAAAATTTTTTTCTTATATCAAATATGTTTATTATTCTAAGTAAGACAAATAATACTTTAGAAATTTTAGATGATAGAGATAGTAGACGCCTAACTCCTATAATATCTATATAGGATAAGGAGACAAAATTTCTAAAGTATAAAATTATTTCATATAAAAAGTTTTTTTTTTTTAATTTCATTGAATCACTATAATTTGTTTTATTTGCTCTATCCTGTATATCGAGCAATTTCTATTTAGATAGGATAATAATATAGAATATTACGGCTAGTAATATTTTGTAAATCTTGTAATCGCAGGTTTCCATACCAGCTGATTGTTAGATAACTTTATTCAGAATATATATATATATATATATATATATATATATATATATATATATATATTAAGTAATGTGATTTATAATTTAAAAAATTTTTAAATTTAAAAATCAAAATTTAATTAAATTAAAAATCAGTTTCATAAGAAGGAACAACAACACAGTCAATTATCTGTACGATCGTTTCGGAAATCCGTGCTTTTTATTTGTGGTATACATGAAGTCACGTAGAACAATTATACATAGTTTTTTTGGTAAGAACGGTCTCCTCATCAGCAAATTTAGGAGGATTTCTATTGAATTGAAAAGACACCAAAAATAAATCTAGCATTAAAAGTAAGGCAGATGAATCTGAAAAATTGAAGTAAAAGGTTTGGATTTAAAATTTATAAGAAAATTAATAAGAAAATTGGTATAGGTTAGAGATAGAAATGAGTAGAAAAAAATATATTTTTTTGAATTTACATAATAAATTTGATTTAAAAATATATAGATATATAATTACCTTTTGGTTTTTCTTTTTTTGAAATCAGGAACTGCATTTAAAGTAGTCATTTAGATGTTTGCTATAGATTTTTATTTTATTGAATGATGAATTTTAAAAGGGCGACGCTCGTGCAGTAAATTGTTTCCGTTAGCGTATTTTGATTTAAAGACGCTACAGTTAATATCTATAGAGAGAGAGAGTATTTATTTTGCAAGTTTTTAAGGGGAGATAATTGTCATGGCTTTATTTATTATTTGATTTACGAGTCTAAGGGCGGTAATTGGTTTAACTTAATTTATCAAAAAAAAAAAAAATATAAGCTATTTTTACTAATGAGTAATTTTTAATGATTTAAGGTGGTTTATATTTATTAAATTTAAACCAACGTTTATGATTACATGATAGAAGCTCGTGTCTTGAATTTATTAGTTTGGTTGTGCTTTTTATATCTTCATATTTAAAATTTACTGCACGAGCGTCACCCTTTTAAAATTCATCATTCAATAAAATAAAAAGCTATAGCAAACATCTAAATGACTACTTTATCGTACAGATAATTGACTTTGTTGTTGTTCCTTCTTAGGAAACTGATTTTTAATTTAATTAAATTTTGATTTTTAAATTTTAAAAATTTTAAAAAATTTTAAATTATAAATCACATTACTTAATATTGAATTAGCTCTAGGACATTTAACTATCGAGCTTATTATATATCTAAATTACAACGAGCATTTCCTGTATTTTAATTAAACTAGTAATTTCACTATTACATTAAAATACACTTAGCTCTTTAGACTATTATTCTAATCTCCTTTAAATTATATATATATATATATATGTATATATATATATATATATATATATATATATATATATATATATATATATATATATACATATATATGACCATCGGCTGTTGGAATGTGCAGACACTGCTTGACTTGCCGTCAGCAATAATGCGTGCAGAGCATACATCTGCTCTTGTATCTAAGAAACTTCAACGTTATGATATGGACATAGTTGCTCTGTCTGAGACCAAGTTGGCTAATGAGGGTCAGTTTTCTGAGTTGGCTGGGGCCTACACCATTTTCTGGAGTGGTAGAGCGGATGGATGTAAGGGGCAATCAGGCGTGTCTTTTGCTATAAAGGCATCAATTCTTTCTAGCCTGGAAGAACTTCCCTGTGGTGTGACTGGCCGGATCATGACTATGAGGTTACCTCTGGTAAATGGTCGTTATACAACTTTTTGGAGTGTCTATGCACCCACTATGGATGCAACAGAAGATGAAAAGGTTGCTTTCTACCTTGCTTTGTGCAGTGTAGTTAGACGCATTCCCTCTGCTGATAAGATCTTCATTCTTACAGATTTTAATGCTAGGGTGGGAAGAGATTTTGAAACTTGGGATGTGCTGGGTAAACACGGAATGGGCTAGTGTAATAGTAATGGTTTGATGTTGTTGCAGTTTTGTTCAGAGGTGGCTTTTAAAAACGGTAACACCGTGTTTCCGCAGAGGGACAAATACAAGTTGACCTGGTTGCATCCTGGTTCCAAACAATGGCACCTGATAGACTATGTGTTAATCAAAAACCGTGAGATGAGGGATATCTGCAGTGTTCGTATCATGCGAGGTGCAGAGTGCTGGACCGACCATCTGTTGGTGCGTGCAAAGATTAAGTGTGTTGTGAAGCCCAAGAAAGGGGAGCTAGTGTGGCTATTCCAAACAGACTTACTGTTGCCAGTCTATGGGAAAATATTGTGAGGGAGAAACTAGTTAAGGAGGAAGAGATTGATTGTGAAAACACTTGGCCTGCTTTTAAGGAATCTGTCTATGAGGTATGTGAGAAAGTATTAGGTTATTTTGAGCATAAACATCAGGATATGTTCAATGAGAATAATACTGAAATTCAGGCTCTGCTTGATTCAAAGGCCAGGGTATTGCACGCTTATCTCGGGGGTGGTTTGACAGATGATGAGCAAGATCGATTGAGGGACAAGTTAAGACAACCAAGTATGAGGTGCCGAGGAGGTTGCGTAACATGCAGGATGAATGGTGGAGGCTGAGGAAATACAGCTCGCCTCAGATTAGAACAACGCTTAGGTCTTATACAGCCTCATGTGTGCCGTTTACGGACCATCCAGATCACCTATCACTCCTCTGCGCTCGGGGGATGATGGGAATCTTCTTCGAGACCCTAACGACATTCTTCATAGATGGAGGGAGCATTTAGATGACCTGAACAGACCTACTTATGTTGATCAGGAGTTTGTTAGGTCGATTCCTAGCAATCTGGTCAAGGATATCTTGGCAGAGGTTCCTTCTCTCCAGGAGGTTGAAGCAGCTGTCCATAAGCTGAAAAATGGAAAGTCGCCTAACCTGAATCGTTTGCATGTGGAGATCTTTAAATGTTCTGGACTCAAGATGATGCAACGCTTAGTGGACTTGTTGCAGACTGCTTGGCAGGATGAGTGTATGCTGCAGGATTGGCGGGATGCATTGATGGTAGTGCTATACAAGAGGAAGGGTAGCAGAGATGAATGTTGAAATTATCGGAGCATCTCTTTGCTGTAAGTAGTCGGTAAGGTGCTCTGTAGGATCATGCTAGACACAATGCTGGAGCACATTGCTGACGATGTTTTGCCTGAGTCGCAGTGTGGTTTCAGATTTTGTCGAGGGATAGTGGATATGATTTTTACAGCCAGGCAACTACAGGAGAACTGTATAGAACAGCAAAACGGACTGTATCAGGTGTTCATCGATTTAACTAAGGCCTTTGATACAGTCAATATGGATGCTTTTTGGGAGATTCTGAAAAAGCTTGACTGTCCTGACAAGTTTGTAACCATCTTAAAGCTCTTCCACGATGATATGAAGGCTGTGATCAACGTTGGGGAAAAGTTGGCTGATCCTATCTCAGTAGAAAATTGTGTTAAGCAAGGAGACATTCCAGCACCCACACTCGTTGCGTTGTATTTCTCCATGGTCTTTCCTTAAAAGTTTTGTAAATATTTAATATTAAAGAAAATGTTTTGTGAATATATTTTTTTCCTTTAAATCTTTAAAAGTTTTGTAAATATATTTTTAAAAAATCTTGCTCGTGAACATTCGAATATGTCCGCTATTTGACCTGTTTACAACAAGGTCGAACAAACGGTGCCTCTTGAATTGTTCGCTTATTTTTGTTGTCTGCTTCGGGGTATCTAATCTTTACTTGATCCAAGATTTTTGAAAAATAAACTTTATTCAATTTAATCTTTAGAAAACATCTTATATATCCTGTGGTTGCGATAATATAGGAATAATCAAGAAACAGTGTTCCGTGAATGAAATAAAGGGATGACTATGTACTGAACATTTAAATAAAAGAAGGAAAGTTTATTGATGTATTAACAGAGAGACAATGTGTAGTGTTTATTGTGTTCAGTTCAGGGAGGATCTCTCTTCTTGTATATCCGATGACCCATGTTTGCAATTAAAGGGACATAACTCCCAGAAGAGTTACCTTCCCCTGAAACAATGTATAAGGTAAATAAAAGAGCGTTTGAGCAAGTTACACGGCGAGCAGTTGATTGTAAAATATTGATTTGTGTCCTTTTCTATTCTCTACCATATTCACACCCGGGAGCCGGTGCATCATTTTACCACATTAAACTACTTATCTATCAAAGACACGTAATGCATGGGAGGATGGCACAACCCATGACAAATAAAGCCTCTCTTGAACTAGCTACAATGATGATAACGCAAAACATGGTTGAAATGAGCAAACAAATTAGAAACAGGTACTACACTTTCATCGTCGTTCGTTTAATGCTGATTTTATGTAAAACAGGCAGACTAATAATTTTTAGGTTTAAGTCTGGAATAATGAGCGAAGGTGAAGGTCATCGCAAGTTTAACCGAATCAAGTTTGATAACAATAAGTTGCAAATCCCATTACGTAATCATGACGTCATAGTTTAATTTCTTGAACCAAATCTACTTTTGTCATTTGACTGACTTCACTGTTTGTGCAATTCCTTCCTCTTATTGAATTTGTTTATGTGAAATATTTAGTTTTACAATTTTTAATATGAGCATTATTTGGATTATTATTCGGAATACTGTTCTCATTTCGGACGTTAACAGTAATTCGACTAATCCAAATAATAATGAAATGCTTTATCTACAAAAATTAACCTGATTTTTAAAGCTTCATAATTTGTTTTTTAATGAATACGAAATATAAAGTTACAATAGAAATACCCTAAAAGGTTTAAGAATTGACAAATATAATTTAAACTTTATAGGAAAACAATTCGGACATTTTTACACGAGGAACAAAATAATGATTTCACCGTGTTATTACGATGACCTTAATTTCTTTGTTCTTAAGCAGTTGATTTTTTCCTTTAAGTAATTTCATGTTTAACTCGTGTTTTTCAACTTTTAATTTTGATTCTTTTATATTTTAATTTATTTTATTTCCTTATGAATTGGACACACAAAACAAAAGTTGTATCAAGTTACTAAAGAAATCAGAACAAACAAATTTTCTGTTTTGAACACAAAAGATAAGAGGCACTTTTCTCGTATCTAATTTCCTGAATGAAAGGTAAGTTTCTTTTTTTAATGTTTAAAAATATCATTTAACAACTTACAAATAATTTTAAATATTGAAATAAGTTTATTTTTTATTGCAATCCAATATGAATGGTAAGTTATTTTTACGCTTTTAAAAATTCGCTTTGAATAACTTTTAAAAATAATCTGAAACAGAAAAGCAGTTTTTTTGCACCTCCGAAATATTGAGTCTTAAAAAAATCTTCAACATTAAAAAAAAGTTTATTTTTATTGCAATCTAATAAAAATATTGACTCCGCCATACTTTATAACAAACTTGAATAAAAAAATTTATGAATTGCTGATAATTTTTTTTTTTAAATTCCGGTAAATATGAAGAATTATTTCACCCTCGAAAATTCCTTAAAAATTACCAGTCTTATAAGTTTCCAGGAACGCTGAAAACGAAATAAACGTTTAAAATTACGGCAAACGAGTAGTTTCCAAGATATAAAAAAAAATGTTAGTTTTAAAAAAATGTAGGGTATACCCGGTATACCCTACTTTCTTTTTAAAACTAACATTTTTTTTACATTTACAGAAAAGTGATACCCGGTATCACTTTTCTGTAATAATTTTACGTAAAATGAGCACCCACTTTGTGGTCATGATTTTTTTTTTCGGGGGATGGCGGGAAGACTTTCTTTTCACCCTCGGAAAATCCTTTAAAATTACCACTAACTTTTAAAATTCCAGGAAACAAGTAGTTTCCAAGATATGAAGAAATGCAGTCACTTTATGGTCACCGTTTGTGTTTTTTTTTTAATGAGATAGGAGACTGCTGGTTTGTTTTTCGTTCTTTTTTATATACATTTGGCAGGAGGCGGTTGAAAGGCGAGGTGTATTGTGGCTCTGCCGCCTCTCACCAAATGCAAATAGAATTTTTGTAAAATATTAAACAGTTCTTCTGCTCGGTTAATATCGACGTGTTACCTACGTTAAAACGGTTAATTAAACTGCATAGAGTAATTCTTCGTATTGACCAATACTCCTTTAAAATATAGTATTCAATCTGACAATTAATTTTAAACATTATTTTCGTTTTCAGCAACCCCGAAACCCTGCGACTTCGAAAACCTATAAGAGTGGTAATTTTAAAGGAATTTTCGAGAGTGGAGTAATTCTTCATATTTACCAATCTCCCTTTAAAATATAGTATTCAATCTGACTATTAGATCTTTTTGTCAAAAATGTGTTTATTTAAGTAAAACTTACGTGATTTCTAGTAAAATAAGAATGTTTACCATAAACAAAATAATTTAACTCTAAGTTGCTTTAAACTATTTTTTCGATATTTAATTGTTTTTTTTTTTAATTTTTAAAAACATTTTCCAATCAATCGTTTTCCATGTGAATTGTAATGTTTTATTGGTGATAGTGCACTTACTGATCCGCGCTATTTTTTTTAGATCGTATTTCCAAGTTTAATGAAAGTTTTATATGTTTTTTATTCAATTGTGAGGTTAAAGTATAAAATAGGTACAAAACACCCTCCCCTCCCCATGCTAAAAATGGCTTTTTAAATAATAACGTTATTATTTCAGCACGGATCAATAAGTGCACTAGTACCATTTTATTCAATATTTAAGGTTAGAGAATAGGCAACACTTTCTTTAATAAAGTTTATATAAAAATGAGCACCTATTTATTGACAATCACCAATTAACTAAAATTTAATGTAAAAAAAAATAATTGGTAAATGTTTACAATCGAAGCCACCATAGTTTTAATCCTAAAAAAAATGAAAATCTACTTTTTGTTTGCAATTGCGTCTGAAAAGCCATAAGAATATCACGAAAAATAGAATTAAAAAAAATTATAAATATTTAAGACTTTGTTATATAAATTTAACATAAATAAAGCACCTACTTCATGTCCAAATTTCAGTCAAAGAGACATGTAATCGTTCGCAGTTTCAAAGTTTTATGGCAGGAAAAAGGAGAGGGAATTCCTTGTATCGATTTTTGTTTTGATTTTACGAAGGTAGGATTAAAACCCACATGTTTTTAACTATTCTCCACTTTCACCTAACAATTTATTTGTCAGAAAAAGTGATGCACGACATTTATTTGCGACTGTTTGGAAGAGCTAAAGCAAAGACAATGTTTGTTGGAATGTTGATTCTTTTTATGCTTGAGGTAGCCATTACGTCCGACTCATTTGATTGGATAATTTGGGTTTAAAAAGTCACATGATCAGACTGAAGGTGTGGATAATCATTTTGAAGTTGTGATCAGTGGAGATGAAATCTTTTCTAACATCACCAGACCAGTGAGGTTATACTTTTTGTGTTACCTACGGCACAAGTAACAACAATCCATTGTGGCAAACCTAAGATAACCGATGCTCTATAGTGGAAAAATACCACATAATTCTAATTAAAAAAAACTGGAATCTTGTCAACATTCAGATGACATTCTAAGTTCCATCATGCTCATTCCTGTTCTCCAGAACTCAGCTGCCACCATCTTGATTGCCGGCCTTATAGTCTCTCATTCCAGTGTCTAGCCTCATTGATATGCAAATCACACTAAACCACATTCCCTCCTGATCCTTCAAAATCACCTCATAAACATACAACCGTGCAAATCTTGCTTCATAGCCCACTTAGATATCCATGCTAGTCTCGCTGACTAACACATTCGGATAACTCTGATAGTTTCACTTCTTTGCCCACTCAGATATTTCCACTAGTATTGATCCCTAGCCGCCTCAGACATCCCTGCTCGTCTCACTGACTGACCCACTCAGATATCAAAGTTAATCTCACTTCCTAACCCACTCAGATATCCCTGCTTTTCCACGATACTCGGCTAGACACAGCTAGTCCTCACTTAAAAGTGACGACGCCTAAATACAACAAAACTGAATCACATTTCCAAAATTCTTCATTTTAGAACGACAAATTTGTACTTCTTCATTTAAGACCAACAACTTTTGTTTCAGCTAATACAACCAAATTTCTTTTTAAATTTCTCATTTGAAAACGACGACTGTTTTCGATAAAAGTCAACTGAATCGCATTGAAAGTTCTTTTAACAAAAGCGACTTTTTTTTCAAATACAACCTAATTTCAGCATCAGGCACTCAGATTACCATTGTAAGTTCAATAGAATGTTTAATTTTCAAATTTTGACTTGCAAATGCAAATACAAAATTCGCTATAGTCCGACAAATAATCACAAGATCGAGTTTTGAATGCATATTTAACTTCTCAATAGCATCAATTTTTTTTTTCAAAGTGCAGCTTTTGAATATGTATATAAAATCTACAGCATGACCAATTTTCACATTGACTTTTAAATATGCATTTAACATTTCACCGAATAATTTTTAAATACGTTTGTTGTATGATGAAAATAATAAAATCCAACAATTTTTCGCTTTAACTTTTAAATGTGCATTTAACATTCAACTGAATAATTTTTAAATACGTTTGTTGTATGATGACAATAAAAAAATCCCACGAAATTTCACTTTGACTTTTAAATGTGCATTTAACATTCAACCGAATATTTTTTAAATACGTTTGTTGTGTGATAACAATAAACAATCCAACGAATTTTCACTTTGACTTTTAAATTGTTCATTAATTTGTTAGATGAAAATACAGAAAAGTTAACATGAAGACTCTAATTCCCAACAACGTAACAACCACATCCTTTGTTTATTAATTTCTTAGATGAAAGTACAGAATAGTTAACAACATGTAGACTCTAATCACCCAACAATGTAACAAACGTTTTGTTTATAAAAAATGATTGTAAAAAGCTGCAACCGATATGCTGCTCTTATACTACTATCAGCCGGTCACTGAGGTGTATGACTGACAGACATGTTATATTAAATGTCTTTAAGTGGTCTCGGGAAGACGTAAAGATGGGCCAGTCATTAGGGTCTTTGTAGCAAGAAAATCATACCTGAGATGTTGAATGTGTTGTGTGGCTCCTTCTTCTCCCAGGAAACATCTTGACCTCTTCACCCTTGTTGACGATCTAAATGGAATTTTCTTTCTTCATTTTCTGGACTGCTTCATTGTTTCAATAAAGGCACTTATGAAGGCATTCATGGCAGACACAAGAAAAATGACACGCAACACAATTGTAATATATATAAAGCATAACTATTTTATTTTAAAAAATATATTTTACAAAAACTTTTACAATTAAAAACTGGACAATAAGCTTTTCAAAGCTAACCAACCTAACTAGTATTGAGGGAGGGGGCGCTCCCCCCCATTTACGGGGAGTCAGAATATGCGTCTTCACTTCATGCTGGTCGTGCAGGAAAAAGACAGATAGCAAATCTCATAGGATTAGTTAATCTCTTGACAAAGGTTTCCTTTCCAGGGCAATTGCTCTTGACATATCAAAGGCCTTCGACAAGGTATGGCATAAAGGCCTACTTCACAAGATCTCCAGCTATGGTATAACTGGAAATATTCTCTCTGTCATTAAATCATTTCTCTCTGATCTGGGCCCAACTCTTCCTTATCTACATCAATGATCTCCCTAAACACATACTTAATCATTCATTGACATCTATGCTGATGAAACGACCATCTACGGCAACACATCAAAGGCTGTAAATGACAAAACTCTTTCTGATTCTCTCTCCTCTGATCTCGAACGAGTGGTTCAGTGGGGAAAGGCGTGGCTGGTTACCTTTAATGCATCTAAAACCAAACTCCTATCTTTACATCATCAACGCTCTGATCCCCATCTGGCATCAATTGAAATGGATGTCTCTCGTCTAGGAGAAACCCCATGTTTTGACAAGCTTCTGGGCTAGACCTTCACTCCTGACCTGAAATGGAACATGTACATTAAGTCTGTTGCCAAGGTCGCGGAAAGATGGTGGGATCCTTCTACCGCTCCAGAAGATATCTCACTACTGATGCAATTCTCTATCTATATAAAAGCCATGTACGCGCAAGGATGGAATACTGCTTCCATATCTGGGCAGGAGCAACTAAAAACAGCCTATCCTGCCTTGACAGAGTACAAAATAGACTTCGTGGCTTAGTGAGGGATGCCCTTTTCTCTTCCCTGCAACCTCTCTTCTGTTGCAAGCCTATCTTTGTTTTATCGTTATTTCCATGTCAGTTGCTTGTCTGAACTCCAATCTCTGGTCCCCACTTACCAGTCTTTTACAAAAAAAGCACCCGTCTAGCTGAATCGACTGTCAAAAATTTTCCCCACTCTTTATCTATGCCTAAATCAAAACGTAAATTCCATGAACAAAGATTCTTTCTTAGAACTGCACGCCTGTGGAACTCTGTTCCCTCTTCCTGCTTCCCTCCTGACTACAACTTGGATGTGTTCAAGTCAAACGTAAACAAATTCCTGATGAACCGCCCCCTTAAGTAGACACTCTAAAATATCCACACTAACGTACTGTACTTACAATAACCCTTATCCCTGAGTGGCTTCCGGGCCTTGATAATGATGACCGCTTTGTACAAAAAAGTGGCAATTATAGGAAGGGATTTCTTTGTATCTCAACGCTCATGGCCAAATTACCGCTCGGGCATGTTGTAGAGCGTGTTAGAAACAGTGGCATGGAAAATAGTGCCACATCCCTCCCCACGCAATCCTAAATTTATGAGTATTCATAAAATTTAGAATTTCCTAATTTTCCGCTGATGGTGCGTCAACCAGCCGTCAGCGATCAATGTCCCCATGCTCAACGACTTGTCAGGAACTCAGTAAAGCAATTTATTTTTTTCGCCAGTCACCTGGTAGACTGGTATACTGCTTCAAATACCAGAGAGGGTAATCATCCTCGCCCTCCATCGAGGCAGTGACCTCATGATTTCAGTTACTGGATTTACGATCACTTATATATTATAATACAGTATAATATTTTTTAATAAAGCTGGATTTTACGTGAGTTCATCACGCCAACCTATACGTATTTTAATATATTCTGCATCAACTTATAACATCATTTAAGTAACTAGATTCAGGCTCTCTTCAGTAACCAGTATAATGTATTTTAACCAAGTCTGGCTTACGTGACTTCATCACGCCGACCTATATGTATTTCAAGTTATTATTTCAGTAACTAGACTTATGGTCTCCTCGGCAACTAGTATAATGTATTTTAAATAAATCGGGGTTATGTGACCTCATCACGCTGACCTATATGGATTTAGTTAAACCTCAGTCTTCAGAGGTTCTAGTCCAATTTAATTCTGTTAGAGCAAGGAGTCTGCCTCTGAACGACTAATAAAAACTATGTACCACGGAATATTTATTAATTATATAAAGAATTAATTAAAGAAGGGCACTCAGCTTCATGAGTTGGAATACTCAATTAAAGCAAAATAATTTAAAAAAATAAACAATTCAGAAACCTGGTATACATTAACTCAATGAAATAGGGTGTTAACATTTTTAAAAAATCATTTCAGAGTACCTCAGTTATAATTAGAATGTGTTTACACAATGCAAACGCATTTCAAGTTATTACATTCATAAATAACTTTTTCCCAAATTTCGGGGTACATTTAAAAAGTAATTTATTTTTCAAAACACTTTTCTTTACAAAAGATCATTAAAATTTCATTCCAAAATTTAAAAATTATCTCAAGAATTTTGTTTCATCGTTAAAATAGATTTTTCTTCCCAAAGGGTCATTAAAAATTCCGAATTTATGTTAGTTAACTTTTTTCCAAAGTAATTCATTTATTATTTTAAAAACAATCTTCTCGAAAGAGCATAAATCTAAAATCGACCTATTTTTCACAATGAAATTCAAAAATTATTCATAACATTTGGTTCATTATTAAAATTAAGTTTCTTAAAAGATCATAGAAAATTAATTTTGAATCAATTAACCCTTCACAATGAGATTCAGAGACATCCCAACTTTTTCATTTCGTAATTATTATTTTTAAAAGAAATTTAAAGTTATTTCTTCTTATAGGTCATTTCGAATTCAGAAACTTTTCACGTTAATTAACTTTTTTTAAAAGTAATTAGTTTATTATTTACAAAAAACAACCCTCTTCCTAAGATCACTCACAAAGATTATTTCGAATTAATAAACTCCCGCCACACCTAGGAGTTACATTAGTTAACGACCAGTTCTGTATAGTTAACAGCTTCATAAAATTAAAGTTTCAATTAAAGAGAGATCTTTCTAGACTGTGGAAACATTTTTCTTCTTAAGAATTAATTCAATTTTTCGTAAATAGTCCTCAGTCATATTTCAGGGATCCCTATCATATGGTCCAATTTCAAATAAACCTTCAATTAAAGAATTCGCTCGAATAATTCTTCCTTAAAAATCATCTAGAAAGAGACAGAAAGATAGCAAGAATTATGGGAAGTGATTTCTTTGTATCTATATACATATCAATATCTATCTATCTATCTATCTATCTATATATATATATATATATATATATATATATATCAATATCAATATCTATCTATATATATATATCAATATATATATTAATATATATATATATATATATATATCAATGTTTCTTATGTTTTCCCTATGATGGATATCATATAAAAATTCTAGGTATAACTGATTCTAAAGTATATATTGAAAATACCTGTATCGACTCTTTCTGTGTCAAATATATGTATATATATATATATATACATATATATATATATATATATATACTTATATATATATATATATATATATATATCAATGTTTCTTATGTTTTCCTTATGATGCATATCATATAAAAATTCTAGGTATAACTGTATCTAAAGTATATATTGAAAATACATGTATCGACTCTTCCTGTGTTAAGTTATAAAACATCCGATTATTTTCTTCTGTGTATAATATTAAGTTTTGAGTTAATAAGATTTTATGAGTTCCATCCAATAATATTGAATAACAAACAATATTTAAACGATAATAATAAAATATTGAATTTCATTTATTTCTTTTATTTACAGATGTTCCTGTTTGATGACTGTTATTACATTTTTATGGATCAGTATGTTTTATTATACAAAATTATATATTTGAAATAGTGTAGAAAATCACACACGCTTTGAAGATAATATTCACATATATGGTATATGTGGTTAATGCTCAAATGAATGAAAAGGTATAAACAATATAATCACAATTTTCTGAAAAGTATGCAACATTTGCAAAAACAGGATTTTACAAAGATCGATTCCATTAAAATATCTTACATTCATAAAATAAATAGTGTATTCTTGTGTAACAGGTTCTTTTCAAAATAATGCTAGAGTGATATTCTGTAGTATTTATAACGAAATTTATAATATTCGACCAGGATAAAATTTAGTAAAACATGCAAGTATACCGATAGGAAATGCCACATTCTTGTGAAGTCTGTGGATATTCTTGTAATCAAAAATCAACATTAGTGACACATATAAGAACTCACACTGGGGAAAAACCATATTCTTGTAAAGTATGTGGATATTCTAGTTCTACAAAATCATATTTAGTGACACATATGAGAACTCACACTGGGGAAAAGCCATATTCTTGTAAACTATGTGGATATTCTTGTTCTACAAAATCATATTTAGTTACACATATGAGAACTCACACTGGTGAAAAACCACATTCTTGTGAAGTGTGTGGATATTCGTCTCATCGAAAAGATCGTCTAGTAAGACATATGAGAACTCACACTGGGGAAAAACCACATTCTTGTGAAGTATGTGGATATTCTTGTTCTACAAAATCACATTTAATGACACATATGAGAACTCACACTGGTGAAAAGCCATATTTTTGTCAAGTGTGTGGATATTCTTGTTCTACAAAATCATATTTAGTGACACATATTAGAACTCACACTGGGGAAAAACCATATTCTTGTGAAGTGTGTGGATATTCATGTTCCAAAAAATCATCTTTATATACACATATGAGAACTCATACTGGAGAAAAACCACATTCTTGTGAAGTGTGTGGATATTCTTGTTCTACAAAATCAGACCTACTGACACATACAAGAACTCATACTGGTGAAAAGCCGCATACTTGTGAAGTGTGTGAATACGCATGTTCACAAAAATCCAATTTAGTGAGACATATGAGAACTCACACTGGAGAAAAACCATATTCTTGTAAAGTATGTGGACATTTTTGTTCCACAAAAGCACATTTAGTGACGCATATGAGAACTCATACTGGGGAAAAACCATATTCTTGTGAAGTGTGTGGACATTCTTGTTCCACAAAAGCACATTTAGTGACGCATATGAGAACTCACACTGGGGAAAAGCCACATTCTTGTGAAGTGTGTGGATATTCTAGTTCAAAAAAATCACATTTAGTGACACATATTAGAACTCACACTGGTGAAAAGTCGCATCATTGTGAAGTGTGTGAATATTCCTGTTCGCAAAAATCACATTTAGTGAGGCATATGAGGACTCATACTGGGGAAAGGCCACATTCTTGTGAAGTGTGTGGATATTTTTGTTCTCAAAAATCCAATTTAGTGAAACATATGAAAACTCACACCGGTGAAAAGCCGCATACTTGTGAAGTGTGTGAATATTCTTGTTCTGAAAAATATGTATTAGTGAGACATATGAGGACTCACACTGGTGACCACAAGAAAACGCAATTATAAAACAGTGAATTTGTCGATTACGGAAAAGAACAAAATCTTTCACTGCTTCAACTACTCAAGATTTGAAAAATGGGGTAGGTGCAAGGACAAAATAGCCGAAGGTTAAATAGAAAAAACGGATCTACTAAGAGAAAAACTTGAGGCAACTACAACCAAAAAATTACTCTCTATAGTCTCACAAATTGATAAATATATACATCCACATGAGATTTATGAGAAAAAACAGAGAGCCATAAAAGTGGCTGAAACTGACTTCAATTCCCAAAAAGACCAGGGAGAACACCATGAAACACAGTGGAGCCGGGAAGAAAAGTGGACCCTTATATGGGCAATGGAGTATGCCAAAGCCAAATATACAGGGCTGAAAGAATGGTGTGCAGAAGGCAAAGAATTTTCTACCACCATTGCCCATACAAAAATTACATCCTAAAGGGAAGACTGACTTCCCAGAAATCCAACTTTTTGATGAGTGGAACATTCTCATATGATCAGATTGCAGAACTAAAACGCTGCACCCACCAGATGGCGACAAACGGGGAGTGCTCAATCGACAACCCCGTCCCCATGCAGGAACCTTACCAGACAGCCAATATATATATATATATAGCCCAGCAACAAACCCTGTGGCACAGGCACGTGACACAATGGAGAGATCTCCACTGAAAGAAGGAGCACCCACCAAAATCTCCTCATCATTTAATGGCCTATCAAAGAAACAAGACCACCAGATTCTGAGACGACAGAGCCAAAATAATCCTCAAAATCTACTGGTAGATGCAGAGCAGATTGAGCTAGAGAACCTGCTGGCCAATCAAATTGAAAGAACTAGGCATCTACAACTACAAGACCGACCCAGACTGGTCAAAATAAAGATGACCGAGGCCTTCAAAAATCTCGCTGTAAAAGTGAACGACGCCCTCTCTAAGTTAGTAGCAACAGATGCTCCGTTAACAGAAATCAACCATGCAAAATATGGGGTTGCATTGTTTATCCAAACAAAACTCGTTCCCCAAACATCAGAAAGGAGTACACAGGAGGCCTAAACCAAATGAACCAGTCTGGAAAACCAAACTCCAAAAAAGAATAAATTGTCTTAGAAAAGAAATACCCCAGATATCTTCTTTCCTGCGGACCAAAAATCCCGGACAAAACTTAAAGAAGAAGGTAAGAACTTTAAAATCTCGATACTCCCTTCAAACAACGAACCAGCTAAGAGCCCATATAGCAGAAAATCAGGCAAAAGTGAAGGGCTTACCTGCACAAATAAAAAATAAGCAACAAAAAATTGAGTCCAGGTCCATAAACAGGTTGTTTGACAGAAACCTAAGGATAGTGTACCGAAATCTCATCAGAAATAATATCAAAGTAACATCACCACCAATACAAGAACAGATCGATAAATTCCGGAGGCCAGTGTATGAGGACCCAAAACAACATCGGGAGAGGGAGTGGATAGGCACAATAAAAGGATCA
This sequence comes from Euprymna scolopes, assembly GCF_053919585.1. NCBI lineage: Eukaryota > Metazoa > Mollusca > Cephalopoda > Sepiida > Sepiolidae > Euprymna > Euprymna scolopes. The sequence continues at coordinate 170,339,252 of NC_136527.1, forward strand.
GTCAAGGGCAAGGAAAAATGGAAATTACCAAAGCAGCTTTAAATAAAAAGATAATCCACTACAACAACTTCAAAAGCCCAGGAATTGATAACATTCCAAATTTCTGGATGAAAAAGCTGACGGCACTACATCAACACTATGCCCTGGCATTCAACCGAATTATTGGTGGCAAAGAAGAACCACCAGAATGGCTCACTATTGGCAAAACAACTCTTATACCCAAGAGCCAGGAAACACATTTGCCAAATAAATACCGGCCTATCTGCTGCCTTTCAACCACATACAAATGGCTTACTGGAATAATTGCCGATGCAATTCATCAGCATTTGACTGATGGTGAATACCTTGAGAAGGAGGAGAAAGGGTGCACAAAAACAAGCTTGGGACAAAAGATCAATTTCTTCTGAACAAAACAATCCTGGAAGAATGTAGGAAGCGACAAAGAAACCTGTCAATGGCTTGGATTGACTACAAAAAGGCATTTGACAGTGTGCCGCATTCCTGGATAATGTGGTGTCTGAAGCTGTATTATGTCCATGAGAACATAAGATCTTTTATTACAAAACAAATGACAATGTGGCAAACATCTATTTCCCTACGCCACATGGAAGGGACAATACAGTCCTTAAATATTAGCATCCAGCGAGGCATATTTCAAGGCGATAGCCTATCACCACTACTATTCTGCCTTGCAATCGATCCACTCAGCAAGCTTCTAAAAAATGTGATGCTGGGTACAATCTCAGTAGAGACAGAAAAAAAGATAAAAGTAAAAGAGTGAATCATTTACTTTGCATGGACGATCTAAAACTCTATGCAGAGACAGAAAAACACCTTGTCTCCCTGAGAGAAATTGTGAAAACGTTCTCAGAGGATATCTGCATTGAGTTCGGATTTGACAAATGTGCTAAATGCACAATAAAAAAGGGGAAAAACATCATCCGAACATCTTCAGATTAAGGACAGCCTCATTGAAGATTTGAAAGAGGATTCCACGTGCAAATACTTTGGCATTGAGGAAAACATAAATGTGGAACACGAAAACATGAGACGTAGAGCAGAATAAGAATATACAGTACGTCTGAAAAAGATCCTCAAATCTGAACTAACCCCTAAAAACAAAATTATGGCTATAAACCAACTTCCAATACATGTGATCACGTACGGTTTCGGTATTATAGACTGGCCTCAATATTAAAAAAAAACAGGCTCGATACAAAGACCAGGAAACAAGTATCCCTACATATATATATATATACAACCATGCATATCGAGCCACTATAGTAAGCATGGCCCAATATATTAAAAGTTCAACGCACGTGACAATGGAAATGGTGAAAGACCATCATAATCATCTTTCACAACAAACCTCAATCACAAAGCTTGCTGAAAACTTTCAAGTCATACTGGAGAACACAGTCGATGTACACGATAAACCACCGACACAGATTGCAAGAATAAAAAGAAAGAAATACACAGAAATAGAGATAGAGACAAGAAAAGAAGGATGGAAACAAAATAAGCGAACAGGGAAGTTCCTAGAGGAGCTGAACCAGCAGTACATAGACAAAGATGCTTCACTCCAATGGTTCAAGAGTGGGAGACTCACTTGATGAGGAAAGGCTTATTGTAGTTGGGCAAGATCAGGGCTAACTTACAAATGGATTCAAAAAGTGGCTGGCCTACAAACAAATGGCGAGTGTAGGTTTTGCCATTCATCGATTGAAAGCGCAGGCCATCTAATGTCTGCATGCCCAATCTTATTGGCAGATGGCCATTATACTGCTCGTCACAACAAAGTATGCAAGTACCTCAATTGAGGAAAAGCCACATTCTTGTAAAGTGTGAGGATATTTTAGTTAATAAAAACTCAGTCATATGAGAACTCAGAACACAAATTGAACAACAACAACAACAACAGTCCGTGATGTCAACATTGTAAAATAAAAGATCATGTGGCCAACCCTTGTCTACAACGATGCATTAAATTTTACATAACGATAAATAAACTCTACAAACAAAACAAGTGAGACATATAAATCTTCTCTGTTCTATGACCATCTATGAATAAGTGTTGGTATCAATAGCAAGTTGATGATTAACACGACCATCATGGATCGTTTTAGAAAAAAGCAAGCAAATCTAAGCATGGCTTGGATTCATTAACGAAATGAATATAATAATATGTCCCAATCGTGTCTACTAGGATTCCCCGAATTATCCATCCGACAATCTAAAGATATGACAAAACATATTATAAAAGTCTGGAAAAATACATTCCGTTTCCTTTTATAATAAACAACATTTCTGTGCTATTTTTCCTGTCAAAAAAATCTGCCACTTCTAAAATACTTTCAACCTGAGTCAAGATCGTCAACAGAGTTAATCAACTGTTCTATTGGAGTAAGTTCATTTAAAAACGCTTGAGCATCGGATAATAAGAAATAATGTTCACGGATAATATATAAAGTGCATTCAATGTAATTTACCAACATACAATATAAAGACAACCCGTATTTAATATGACAACAATGTATTCTGGCCTTAAATAATCTCTTGGATCTAAATTGTTCTCATAGCGAAACAAGTGCTACAAATGAACTCTTAATATCTTTAAATGACTTGAAAACAAAGTAAACTTGCAGGAAAGTAATATAATTGTTGTCGTAGATACAATTGTCCTTATTTTAAAAAGAATATTAAAATAAGGCAAAATCCTTGCAAAACCAAGCTGTAGCAAAACCTTTTGAAGACGAAAAACTATACTTTTTATCATATGTTTATTTGTCTGTTAATAACTATTAGTTGCACTCATGATATTAAGTATTGGATATATTATACTTTTTATCATGTGTTTCTTTGTCTGTTAATAACTATTAGTTGCACTCATGATATTAAGTATTGGATAGAATCTCTCTTATGAAATCTGATGTCTTTTTATAGTTTTAGTTATTGATTGATCAGCTGGAGACAAACTTGATAATTATAAATCATCAACGATTTATTAATATTTTTCGTTTCATTGTTTATTCTATGTTTGAGTGTTAAACCAGACAAAGAGACATTTAATATATTCGAACAAACTAAACAAAAAATAATTGAAATATGTGTCACAATATGAAATGACTTAATAAAAACATGTTTCTTTTCAAAAAAGTATATTTTAATTTAATTCTGTCATTTTTATTAATTATTTTTCTTGATTAACTCAGTAAAAGCATCAAATAAATAGACAACCAGACGAAGTAACTTTATTTAATTATGACATCAGTAACTTAACAATAAAAAATTAACAGTGTATTTTTGAACAGCAAAACACACTTTCACATAAAATATTTTCTACGATTATTAAATTAAATAATATAATTGTTGTGGTAGAGATAGTTGTCCCAAGTAAGAAAAATAATATTTAACGTTAGACAGAATCTTTGCTAAACCAAGCTGTAGCAAAACTTTTAGAAGATAAACTAAACTATATTTTGTGTCTATTAATAAATATTAGTTACCCTCATGATATTATGTATTGGATAGGAGCTCTCTCATGAAATCTGTGGTCTTTTTATATTTTTAGTTTTTGTTTGATCAGCCTGAGACAAACAAAATAAAGATAAGACTTCAACAACTTCAAACTAAACTAAAATATTTTTTTTGCATTATTATTAATGAACTTTTGATTAACTCTGTAAAAGGATGCATTAACTAAATATAATAAAGCAAATGAAGTAACTTCATTTAATATTGACATTAGAAACTTATTAGAGTTCACTTTTTATTGATAGTAAACACATGAAACAAGTTCCTTTCAATGTAATCTCCTTTGGCTGCAATCCAATTGTTATACTGTTCTTACACCTTTAGGAAGGTCCCATGAAATCTATTTTATGTGAGCGTGTCAGTGACCCTTGTCAGAACATCTTTCATCTCCTCAATCATGTAATAATGCCAGCCTGTAAGGTTTTCCTTGATCCTAAGGAATAACTTACAGTCACATGGAGAAAGGTCTAGACTAAAGGGAGGATAAAAAACTGTATTGATGCACATCTCGATTAAATAGTCTGTAACAAGAATGGAACTGTTGGGTGCTGCATTGTTGACTGGTGGAAATGCCAATGGCACGATTTGAAGAGGGCTGACATCTTCGACGTTATCTCTTCCTGAAATTCTTTAAAACCTGAACATATTATTCCTTGTTGATTGTCAGTCCAGTGGGAGCCCATCCCCTGCTGTATCTGTTTATTTGAACCTGAAATCATGAAAAAATTGTTTAATCACCTCATGTTATATATGGAATGGTACATATCCCGGTAATGAGAGAAACAAAGTAAATAAAGTTTGAAAATAATATTTATTAAAGGAAAAGGCTAGAATCGAACCCAGTATTCAGAAGTTGAAAAGAATATATATTACTATTTAGATACGATTTTAGGAATGTAGAGCGCCTACTGTCCAGTGTGTCAGGTCAAATATCAGACGATGTAAATTAAGCAATGTCTTTGTTTTGCCAAAAACGTGTTGGACATATACGTATGTAAATTAATGTAAGAAACATTGATATAACTGAACACGCTTCTGACGTCACAAAGAAAATTAGAAACAACATATCGAGTTAAGAGGGATTCAAAGGATATTTCAGTCAAAGTTAAGTTAAGTTCGGAACAGTCAGAGAAGAGTTTGATGAGCCCCTTTTGGAAGCGAAAGAAGGAGTGACAAGACAATGTTTTTTACATAGGCGTAACCAATTATCAAAGCCAGAGACGACTCGAGGATAAAGGTTAAGACTTTACCGTATTCAGTTGGACAATATAGTAATCGTTAGTAACGGAAATTCGGTAAATTTGTTAACTTAAGTGGAACGGCTCATCAAGAACTTGTTTACATTGGACTTGAAGACAACCTTATTGTAGTCAGCTGGAAAGCAGGAAAATGGAATACAGTACCACAGGCGTGCAGTTCTAAGAAAGAAGTTTTGTTCGTGGAATCTACATTTAGGTTTAGGCACAGATAAAGTGTGGGGGAATTATTGATAGTGTTTTCAGCTAGACGAGTGTTTCTTGTGAAGGTTTGGCGATGAAGGGACCATAGATTGAACACTTTCCATGAAAATAACGATACATCAGAGACAAACTCGCAACATCTCTTCTGTGAGATAGAGGTTGCAGGGAAGAGAAAAGGACATCTCTTACGTGGCTACGAAGTCTATTTTGAACTCTATCAAGGCAGGACAATTCCACAGGCGTGCAGTTCTAAGAAAGAAGCTTTGATCATCGAATCTATGTTTAGGTTTAGGTACAGATAAAGAGTGGGGAAAATTATTGATAATGTTTTCAGCTAGTCTAGTATTTCTTGTGAAAGTTTGGCGAAGGGGGGACCATAGATTGAAGCTCAGTTGAACACTTTCCATGAAAAGAACGATAAAGCAGAGACAAACTCGCAACATCTCTTCTGTGAGACAGAGGTTGCAGCAAAGAGAAAAGGACATCTCCCACCAGGTCACGAAGTCTATTTTGACCCCTATCAAGGCAGGAAAAGTCTTTTCTAGCAGCTCCTGCCCATATGTGGCAAGAGTATTCCATCCTTGGACGTATCTGGCTCTTATATAGATAGAGAATTGCATCAGCAGTTAGATATCTACTAGCTCGTTAGAAGGATCCGACCATTTTTCCAGCGGCCTTGGCAAGAGACTTGATGTACGTGTTCCATTTAAGATCAGGAGTAAAGTTCAAGCCCAGAAGCTTCAAAACATAAGTCCTCTCCAAGACGAGAGCCATTCATTTCAATTGATGCCAAATGGGGATCAGAACGTTGATGATGTAAAGATAGAAGCTTGGTTTTATATGCATTAAAAGTAACCAACCACTCTTTTCCCCATTATATCACGTGCTCAAGATCAGAGGAGAGAGAATTGGAGAGAATTTGGTCGTTTATGGTCTTAGATATGCTACCATATATGGTAGTGTTATCAGCATAAAGCTCTACGAATGATGTAAAGCTGTGATTTGGAAGATCATTAATGTAGATCAGGAAAAGAGTTGGTCCCAGGATAGACTCCTGAGGGACTCTAGCATTAATACTGTGAGCTTCTGATTTTTGCCCATTAACTACTACTCTTATGAACCTATCAGAGAGAAATGATTTAATAATTGAGAAGACATTTCCAGCTATACCATAACTGGAGATTTTGTGAAGTAAACCTTTATGTCATACCCTATCAAACGCCTTTGATATGTCAAGAGCAATTGGTTGCCTCCGTCGAGAGATTCACTAATCCTGTAAGCACATCTGCTGTAGATCTAGCAGAACGGAAACCATATTGCATGTCACTAAGAAGGTTATTTTTGTTGCGATGGTTGATTACTTCTCTATTTAACGCAGATTCCAGCAACTTACTAATGACGCACAGGAGACTTATTTGCCTATACTGAGAGGAGAATGAACGATCACCTGAATTCTTAAATACAGGACATACTGGTGAGATTTTCCAGGGTGATGGGAAGCAATTCTCCTTAAGACAAAGTTTAAACATCTCTTCCAACCGTAAGAGTAAATATCATTTTATAAGTAAATTTAATGTGATTTAGTCTATCATCTTGGTAAATGAACATATGTAACACTCTTCCAAAGTTTTAACGGTCTCACCCCTTCTTCAACTGTCTGTCCCCACCCTCAATAATGAAGTGAGTAACAAGAACTGTCCATTTCACATTCGCATGAATCCCCTAAGAATGATTAGAATTGTCATCGTCGTCGTCATCACAGTGTATTTTCCTCTATTGTTATTCATCCCCGTTTTATATTATCGTTATGTGTCGTCCTACACGATATTCATATCATGAACCGGTGTGTCAAGGTGATTATGCTGTATTATATTCATCTAAATTATTTATTAATAATCATTTTTATGTTAGTTAACCAAGTGTTCATAAAACCAATAATCGTTTCTTGCAGTTGTATTTTCTATTTTAAGTATATTTTAAGTATAAAATTGTTCATTTTATTATCTCGTAAGATTTCAACTTTCCAAACGATTAAAACATACTTTCTTATTTGTATCAAATTAAGATTTTTATTTTCTATGAAATAATTGCAGAATTATTAATAAGAAGTTTATCATTGTTACTAGGATCTTATTAACTGAGATCTGATTTCACAGTGAAAAAAAACTGTTTAATTCTATTTGAAAAGTTTTAATATATTTTACATACAATCACATTAGAATCTTTTCATTGGACTGTTGTCCCTAAGACTTGTTAGCTTAGCTATGATTACACAGTGGAAATTTTAATTTAGAAAATTTAAATACGATAACGTTAGAAACACTTCAAACATTTTTCATTTTTTTTTCACCCTGGATTTACGAAATGGATCCTGGCAGATAAAATTGCATGAAACAAGCAGTCGCTTGACAACATTTACTACACCATTTGATCGGTCTTGGTGGAAAGTATTATCATTTGTGATTGTTCCAGCTCCGGAGATATTTAAAAAGGCCCTCTTTAACAATGTATCTGATTTAGAAGGGGTGATTATCAAAGCAGATGATCTTCTGGTGATTGGGAAGGGTAAAACAATGGAAGAATCAACAGTTGACCATGGAATAAAACTCATGAAACTGTGGCAGAGTTATCGTGATCGTGGGATGCGATTAAATACTGGCAAATTGAAGCTACGGCGAACATATATATCTTTCCTATGTCACATGATTACCAGTAAGGTTTTACTTTCTGGTCCTGGGAAGGTAAATGTCATAAAAGAGATGCCATGCCCTACAGATGTTTAAGGACTACGACGATTGGTTGGATTCGTGAATTACCTGGCAAGATTTTTGCCACACATACCTTTTTGCCACACATACCATCATTCGTAGACATTTTTGCTGACGACACTACCATCTATGGTAGCACATCTAAGACAGTAAACGACCAAGTTCTCTCTGATTCTCTCTCCTCTGATCTTGATCACGTTGTACAATGGGGAAAGGAGTGGCTGGTTACTTTTAATGCATCTAAAGCCAAGCTTCTATCTTTACATCATCAACGTTCTGATCCCCATCTGGCATCAATTAAAATGAATGGCTCTCGTCTTGGAGAGGCCTCAAGTTTTGACAGGCTTCTGGGCTTGACTTTTACTCCTGATCTTAAATGGAATACGTACATACAATCTGTTGCAAGGGCCGCTGGAAAAATGGTCGGATCCTTCTATCGATCCAGTAGATATCTCACTGCAAATGCAATTCCGTATCTATATAAGAGCCAGATACGTCCAAGGATGGAATACTCTTGCCACATATGGGCAGGAGCTGCTAGAAAAGACTTTTCCTGCCTTGATAGAGTTCAAAATAGACTTCGTGGCCTGGTGGGAGATGTCCTTTTCTCTTCGCTGCAACCTCTATCTCACAGAAGAGATGTTGCTAGTTTGTCTCTGCTTTATCGTTCTTTTCATGGAAAGTGTTCAACTGAGCTTCAATCTATGGTCCCCCCTCGCCAAACTTTCACAAGAAATACTAGACTAGCTGAAAACATTATCAATAATTTTCCCCACTCTTTATCTGTACCTAAACCTAAACATAGCTGAAAACACTATCAATAATCCCCCAACTCTATTTGTGCCTAAACCTAAACATAGATTCTATGATCAAGGTTTCTTTCTTAGAACTGCACGCCTGTGGAATTGTCTTCCGTTTTCCTGCTTTCCAGCTGTCTATAATATGGTTGTCTTCAAGTCAAACGTGAACAAGTTTCTGATGAGCCGTTCCACTTAAGTTTACAAATTTAACGAACTTCCATTACTATCGATTACTATATTGTCCTTTTGACTACTCTATACTCTTTAACCCTTATCCTTGAGTGGCCTATCGGCGTTGATAAGTGGTGACGCCTATGTAAAAAACATACCTGAGGTGATGGACCCAATTCGAAATATTGTGAAGGCAGATGTGCCATGGACGTGATTCCAAATTCATGAAGAGGCTTTTGGTAAAATTATAAAGTTAATGAGTCAGGCACCAGTGCTGAGATAGTATGACCCCAACAAATCTTTGATCATTCAATGTGATGCAAGTGAGAAGGGTATGGGGGCTGCACTTCTGCAAGAACGTTAACCCCTAGCCTATATCAGTCGTGCGCTGACCGACACAGAAACCCAATATGTACAAATTGAAAAAGAGCTGCTAGTGAAAGGTTTCTTCAGTATACTTTTGGTCGACGGATAACAGTACTGAGCGATCATATGCCATTAGAAGCGATCATGAAAGAAGAATTGGGAAAATGCCCAAAACGACTGCAAAACATGCTGATGCGACTACAGGCTTATGATGCTACCGTTCAGTACCATCCGGGTAAGATGTTCTTTGCAGAAACACTATCAAGAGCATACATCCAGGGAGTGAACAGCGAATATATGGGCAATGAAGATGATTTCAAGGAAGCTGAATGTATTCCTGTAACAGAGAGAAGGGTGCTTGAACTTCGCTCAGCCACAAAGGAAGACAAAAGCATCCAGCAGTTGCAGTAAGTAATTGTCGAAGGATGGCCAGAAGACAAAATGCATCTTGACCAAGAGGTGAGACCATTCTTTAGCATGCACCATGAAATGACGGTACAAGATGGGTTAATTTTCAGAGGAAACCGGGTAGTGGTTCCGATGACCCAGCGGGCTGTTCCAAAAAGAAAAGCTGCATTCCACACACGTAGGAATAAAAGGATGTTGCAGAGGGGAAAGAGAATGCTTATATTAGCCAAACATGAACAGTCAGATCATAGACTCTTTCGAAATGTCCCACATGCAGAAAATACTAATTAGGTAATCCAGTCGAACCACTAATGGTACATGAAGTTCCTGACAGACTCTGAGCGAAAGGGAAGTGGACCTTTTTAAGTTTGCAGATAGAGACTATCTACGTACTTTTGATTATATGAGCAATTTCTGCGAAATTAATCATCTTCAAAATACAGAAGAAAAGACAGTAATCATCAAACTTCAGCACCATTTTTCACGACATGGAATGCCAGATCAGTGGTAACTGATAATGGGATTCAGTTTAGTAACCAGAGATGTTCTATGTTTGCAAAAAAGTGGTGTTTCATACATACACTTGTCAGTCCATAGAAAAGCAAGGCGAATAGCAAAGTGGAATCTGCGGTAAAGATGGCAAAGAACCTTTTCCGGAAAGTGATGGAAGATAAGGCAGTTCCATACCTAGCAATGTTGGATCACAGAAATACACTAGCTAAAGGTCTCTAATCATCAGCCCAGTAGCTGATGTCAAGAAGAACAAAAACAGTTCTCCCAACTAGAGAGGAGTTACTCAAACCAGAAGTGCCCCAAAAATTTTTTAAGTTTGTTTAGCGAGACAGCAGGAAACAAGAACAGTCCTTTAACCAAATAGTAAAACCACTTCACCATGGAGATGTAGTAGGTGCGTCAGAAACTGACCTTAAGAACGCGTGAAAAATATTGAATAATTAGACCTCCTATCTTTCCAAGCTAATAACTACTTGAAAAATGTGACTCAAAACCTGTTTTTTTTTTCAATTAAAGGAGCAAAGACCAAAATTTAAAAAATAACAGGTTTAATACCAAATTATGAAATATATTTTTAATCGGTTTTCTTTAAAATAGATTTGAAGAATATCAACGAAATTTTACTTGTGTCGATTATAAAAAAATCGATATAAATTCCAAAAAATCACTTACCCATAATAATTACTAATCATTGTGTAGTTCCATTCCTCACTGTAAAGAATTTATCAATATTCATATTTTAAATTCCATTTGTTTTTTGTTTTTTTGATAAAAGAACTTTTAAATGCCTATTTGAAAAAGGCGCCATTAACGTAAGCATTTTACGTTCTTATCAAAAACCGGAAGTATTTTTTTTTTATGGTTTTGAACTACGGGTGGACAGAAAGAAGAAAAAACCACACGTTCGTGTTAGTCATCTAATCTTGTCCGTAAAGAAATATGCGTTCCCATAGTTTAAAAATAGTCTGAGAATATTTTATCTTCAATTTGTGATAAAAATTCAAATTGACCTTGAAAATATTGTAAAAATTGAACCAATAGAAATTTTTTATGGATTTTTAAAGTTTAAAAATTGAAAAATATTTGACTCGTAAAATTCAATTGATTTCATTACATAAAAAATGGCTGCCTGAAGGCTCGCAGGCACTTTGTAAACACTTTTTTTTTTTAATAAAAAATAATATTTCTATTATTTTTCAAAAAAATCTTTAATAGTTTATTTTGGAAGTATATTCCATAAAGAAAATAAACAACCCACTTTTAAACAAAAATTATATTTTTTTTTTTTAATATTTTATTCGCAGTTTTGTGTTAAGGGTGTCAAAAATTTCCAAAAATTCTGATACACCTATAGCATGTAGAAGGGATGAAAGCACAAATAAAGGGTCAGAAAGTGGTAAAAGGCAATCGGATGACGGAGATGATGATTGATTCATATGAAGTGCAGAGCGAAGTATACAGGAATAATGGTCACAGTACAGAAGAGGCATATAACACAGATTAACCTCAATATGAAGGTAAAATAAAAGAAAGACGAAACCCGACACAACGCCCAATAATAATAAGCACAAGACAAACCAAGCCTGAAAAGAGTGCGGACAACACGGTCGGGAAGAATAGTAAGAGATACTGTGAGATTTTAGGATTTCACAAAAAAAGTGAAAAGGGCAGAATAATCCTTGTTATGCGGAGGGTAGTCAGACAAATGAATACGTAGGTCACTTCTCTTTTTATATATATGTTTTAGTTTAATTCTTATCAATTTTTGTTCTTGTCTTTGAGAAGAGGGAGAATGTTGCATGAGGAACTATTCAGGGTGTTCACCGTTTGGAGTTAAGCCCCTTGGGACGACTTATGTTTACAGAGTAGAATAAAGACGCACACATATCGGTCGTTGTGTTGTGTTTAATCCGTTGGCATCCTAAGAAATGACACACAAGCTTCATGTATTTTGTATATTTTAATGAAATACAAAGAATAGGTCTACTAAAGAAATTAAATAGAAAAGAGAAATTTAATAAAGCATGGAGTATTGACAAGTTTTAATCTAAACTTGTTAGTAAAACATTTCGAACATTAAACTAATTAACAGATATTTTTACACGAGGAACGAAATAATGATGACACCGTGTTATTACGATGACCTTTAAATTCAGTTGATTTTCTCTTTAAATAACTTCACGTTTAAATCGTGTTTTTCATCTTCTATTTTTTTATTCTTTTATATTTTCATATATTTCATTTCCTAATGAATTGGACACACGAAACAAAAGTTGTATGAATTTACTAAAGAAATCCTAACAAGGAAAAAAAATTCTGTTTTGAACACAAAGAACAAAACAAAAAACAAATTCATCCCGCCTTTTTTTTTTCGTATTGAATTCATGGAATAAAAGGTGAGTATTTAGTATTTAGTACATTTTTAAATTAATCTTAAACATTAAAATAAGTTTACTTTTTTATTATAATCCTATGAAAATATTGCTTCTGCCTTGCTTTATAACAAACGTGAATAAACTATATGAATTTCCGATTTGAAAAATCTCCTAAAAATATATTCTTCAATCTGAGATTTATATTGTTGTCAAAATTGTGTTTATTTTAGTAAAACTTATGTGATTTTCTGTTAAAATAATAATGTTTACCATCAACACAATATTTTTTTTTTAATTGTCGTTAAAGAATTCCGTTTGAGCTTTTATGCTTTATCCAGTATTTTACATTTAAAAATAGAAATCACGATACGTATGAATCTATGTTCCGTATTGAAACCATCATGCTATTATTTAAAAATCCTTTCTTAACATCGGGAGGGGATGGTTTTAACTTAAACACACTATTTAAAATATCGCGCGGTAACAGATGCACAGGCAACAATACATCACTTTCTTTTATAAAGTTGACATGAAATGAATACTCATTTATTGGCCATCACAAATTAACAGAAATTTAATGTAGAAAAACATTGTTGTAAAATATTTGCAACCGTAGTTTACTCCCACTAAGAATTTAAAATCTTTTTTTATTACGTTTCAAATGTCTCAAATATTTTCTGCAAAAGGGAAATAAAACCGTAATAAATATTTAAGATTTTAGAGTAGGGTATCACTTTCCATTATAAATTTAATGTAAACTGAACTCCGATTTAATTGCCAGACAATTGCCAACAAAACGTAATCATTCCCAGTTTCTAAATCTGTCATACGATGAGGAGGGGACGTCCGATTGATTTTTGGTTTCTGGCGTCTTTCTTTTTTTGTGGAGAAAAAAGTTTACATTTTTAAAACTATTCTTTACTTTCACAATTAAATATACAAAGGAGTGTCACTGTTACATTTTATTGGGTGGAATTATACTAGTATTGTGTTTAATTTTCAATTTTGGAGAGATTGATAAGATTCCCGAGGTAACTGTTGCATGTCAGCTATTTTTCTTCTTGTTCGAACGAAGATCCGGCACTAGTTTTTATTTATTTATTTCAAAATAAACGCTTCAAAACAATGCTAATTAACAAAAACACTTGGTGCATACTAAGAATGGCTTTCTAAATAATAACATTATTAATTAAAAGAGGTTGTGTTCATTTGAAACAGAACAAAAAATAAAATGGATGAGTAAAAAATGACCCCACCCAAATCTAACATTAAAATTTCAGAATAATTAAACAACCCCCGTTTTATATATACATATATATCTATATAAAAATGAATAAATAGAATGACACTTTAAAAACATATTAATTTTGATTTTTTTTTTATATTCATGAAAGCCAATAAAGATATTTACGGTATTTTATATTTACTAAATTGTTTGGTGAAATTACAGAATAATTAACGATAGATGAATTCTAATCTGCTTAAAAAATACGTCAGAAAGCCAAACTAATTATAAACCCCCTTCCCTTTTTTTTTCAAAACTTGAAATGGTGAACGATTACATGTCTCGTTGAGCGCTGATTGGACATAAAGTAGGTGCTCATTTTACGTTAAATTTATTTAGGAAAGAAAAATAAATAATATATATCAAATTAATATATAATCAAAATAGTAATAATTTATCAATTAAAAAAACTAATCAGTATAGTTCGATATTCGGAATCTAAAACTAATATATATATATATATATATATATATATATATATATATATATATATATATATATGTGTATATATATATATATATATATAGTAATAGCTTAATCGCCATATATATTTTATAAATTACTATATATATATATATATATACTAACTATATATATATATATACTAACTAGCTCTACCTACGTATTGAGCACTTTTGAAGTAAATACTTAAAGTTTACGCATAAATCTATACTTTCGTATATTAAATTTATGTGAGTAAATGAAGTAGTTATATATATATATATATATATATATATATATATATATATATATATATATTAAGGACTATCCACTTATCTTGTGCTTCCTTTTTAAAATTAAATATGTTTGTAACTCTCTTTCAAAATGTCTTTTAACATGTTTTATTAATCATTTGTTCATATATATATATATATATATATATATATATATATATATATATATATATATATATATATATATAGTCCTATTGCCTCAATGTAGATTCGTTTAACCTTATGTCACTTTCAGACATAATAGAAGGTTCCTATTGGCCTTTGGATTTTTACACAACTGGCCAACTAGTAAATGGTTTGCAACAAAAAAAGAAAACTTGTTATTATCAAAGGGAAATGGAATCATATCGTCTTTTCTACGGCAACAACTTTATTCTCCAACCTTGTTCTATATGAGTAATTTAAAATGTATGTGGTAAACTATATGAAAACTTGCTGGTAAATATATTAGATATAAATAATATTGAACCTATAAACAGAATGATATATGAACACGTTATGCTATCTATCTATCATATGAATATCATTGATAAGAATATATTTGTATGCTGATTATTATAATAGTAACAATATTACTATAAAATATAATAATTTAATAAATATGAACGATAAAAAATACATTAATGGATTAGAAAGCTAAATGACAAACTATAAAAATAGAATAATAGTTAAAATAGAATACAATTTTATACAATTTGATTAATAAATATATAATTATAAATATCACAAAATAAGTTTAAGGATTAAAAGTGAAATACCAAAATATAAAAATATAATAATCAAAATATAAATAATTTAATTTGATATAATTTACTAAACATGAACAATTAAAAACTAAGTTAAAGGATTAAAAGTTTAAATTACGAAATAAAGAAAATATAATAATGATTGAAATATAAATAATTCAATTTAATATAATTTAATAATTATGAACGATAAAAAATTAAATTAAAGGATTATAAAGTGAAATCACGAAATAAAAAACAATAATGATTGAAATAGAAGTAATTAAATGTAATATAATTTATAAATATGAACCATCAAAAAATAAGGTAAAGGATATAAAATTGAAATCACAAATATAAAAATATGATAATAAATGAAAATATAAAAATGATTGAAATAAAGTAATTAAATCTGATGCAATTTAATAAATATGAACGATCATAAAATAAATGAAAATATAAAAATGATTGAAATAAAGTAATTAAATCTGATACAATTTAATAAATATGAACGATCATAAAATAAATGAAAATATAAAAATGATTGAAATAGAAGTGATTTAATCTGATACAATTTAATAAATATGAACGATCATAAAATAAATGAAAATATAAAAATATAAAAATGATTGAAATAGAAGTAATTAAATCTGATACAATTTAATAAATATGAACGATCATAAAATAAATGAAAATATTAAAAATGATTGAAATAAAGTAATTAAATCTGATACAATTTAATAAATATGAACGATCATAAAATAAATGAAAATATTAAAAATGATTGAAATAGAAGTAATTAAATCTGATACAATTTAATAAATATGAACGATCATAAAATAAATGAAAATATTAAAAATGATTGAAATAGAAGTAATTAAATCTGATACAATTTAATAAATATGAACGATCATAAAATAAATGAAAATATTAAAAATGATTGAAATAAAGTAATTAAATCTGATACAATTTAATAAATATGAACGATCATAAAATAAATGAAAATATTAAAAATGATTGAAATAGAAGTAATTAAATCTGATACAATTTAATAAATATGAACGATCATAAAATAAATGAAAATATAAAAATGATTGAAATAAAGTAATTAAATCTGATACAATTTAATAAATATGAACGATCATAAAATAAATGAAAATATAAAATGATTGAAATAGAAGTAATTAAATCTGATACAATTTAATAAATATGAACGATCATAAAATAAATGAAAATATAAAATGATTGAAATAGAAGTAATTAAATCTGATACAATTTAATAAATATGAACGATCATAAAATAAATGAAAATATAAAAATGATTGAAATAAAGTAATTAAATCTGATACAATTTAATAAATATGAACGATCATAAAATAAATGAAAATATAAAAATGATTGAAATAGAAGTGATTTAATCTGATACAATTTAATAAATATGAACGATCATAAAATAAATGAAAATATAAAAATATAAAAATGATTGAAATAGAAGTAATTAAATCTGATACAATTTAATAAATATGAACGATCATAAAATAAATGAAAATATTAAAAATGATTGAAATAGAAGTAATTAAATCTGATACAATTTAATAAATATGAACGATCATAAAATAAATGAAAATATAAAAATGATTGAAATAGAAGTAATTAAATCTGATACAATTTAATAAATATGAACGATCATAAAATAAATGAAAATATTAAAAATGATTGAAATAGAAGTAATTAAATCTGATACAATTTAATAAATATGAACGATCATAAAATAAATGAAAATATTAAAAATGATTGAAATAGAAGTAATTAAATCTGATACAATTTAATAAATATGAACGATCATAAAATAAATGAAAATATAAAAATGATTGAAATAGAAGTAATTAAATCTGATACAATTTAATAAATATGAACGATCATAAAATAAATGAAAATATTAAAAATGATTGAAATAGAAGTAATTAAATCTGATACAATTTAATAAATATGAACGATCATAAAATAAATGAAAATATAAAAATGATTGAAATAAAGTAATTAAATCTGATACAATTTAATAAATATGAACGATCATAAAATAAATGAAAATATAAAAATATAAAAATGATTGACATAAAGTAATTAAATCTGATACAATTTAATAAATATGAACGATCATAAAATAAATGAAAATATTAAAATATAAAAATGATTGAAATAAAGTAATTAAATCTGATACAATTTAATAAATATGAACGATCATAAAATAAATGAAAATATAAAATGATTGAAATAGAAGTAATTAAATCTGATACAATTTAATAAATATGAACGATCATAAAATAAATGAAAATATAAAATGATTGAAATAGAAGTAATTAAATCTGATACAATTTAATAAATATGAACGATCATAAAATAAATGAAAATATAAAAATGATTGAAATAAAGTAATTAAATCTGATACAATTTAATAAATATGAACGATCATAAAATAAATGAAAATATAAAAATGATTGAAATAGAAGTGATTTAATCTGATACAATTTAATAAATATGAACGATCATAAAATAAATGAAAATATAAAAATATAAAAATGATTGAAATAGAAGTAATTAAATCTGATACAATTTAATAAATATGAACGATCATAAAATAAATGAAAATATTAAAAATGATTGAAATAGAAGTAATTAAATCTGATACAATTTAATAAATATGAACGATCATAAAATAAATGAAAATATAAAAATGATTGAAATAAAGTAATTAAATCTGATACAATTTAATAAATATGAACGATCATAAAATAAATGAAAATATTAAAAATGATTGAAATAGAAGTAATTAAATCTGATACAATTTAATAAATATGAACGATCATAAAATAAATGAAAATATAAAAAATGATTGAAATAAAGTAATTAAATCTGATACAATTTAATAAATATGAACGATCATAAAATAAATGAAAATATTAAAATATAAAAATGATTGAAATAAAGTAATTAAATCTGATACAATTTAATAAATATGAACGATCATAAAATAAATGAAAATATAAAAATATAAAAATGATTGAAATAGAAGTAATTAAATCTGATACAATTTAATAAATATGAACGATCATACAATAAATGAAAATATTAAAATATAAAAATGATTGAAATAAAGTAATTAAATCTGATACAATTTAATAAATATGAACGATCATAAAATAAATGAAAATATAAAAATATAAAAATGATTGACATAAAGTAATTAAATCTGATACAATTTAATAAATATGATCATAAAATAAATGAAAATATAAAAATATAAAAATGATTGAAATAGAAGTAATTAAATCTGATACAATTTAATAAATATG
Organism: Euprymna scolopes; assembly: GCF_053919585.1. Classification (NCBI taxonomy): domain Eukaryota; kingdom Metazoa; phylum Mollusca; class Cephalopoda; order Sepiida; family Sepiolidae; genus Euprymna; species Euprymna scolopes. The sequence continues at coordinate 170,357,744 of NC_136527.1, forward strand.
AACGATCATAAAATAAATGAAAATATAAAAATATAAAAATGATTGAAATAGAAGTAATTAAATCTGATACAATTTAATAAATATGAACGATCATAAAATAAATGAAAATATTACAATATAAAAATGATTGAAATAAAGTAATTAAATCTGATACAATTTAATAAATATGAACGATCATAAAATAAATGAAAATATAAAAATATAAAAATGATTGACATAAAGTAATTAAATCTGATACAATTTAATAAATATGATCATAAAATAAATGAAAATATAAAAATATAAAAATGATTGAAATAGAAGTAATTAAATCTGATACAATTTAATAAATATGAACGATTATAAAATAAATGAAAATATAAAAATATAAAAATGATTGAAATAGAAGTAATTAAATCTGATACAATTTAATAAATATGAACGATCATAAAATAAATGAAAATATTAAAATATAAAAATGATTGAAATAAAGTAATTAAATCTGATACAATTTAATAAATATGAACGATCATGAAATAAATGAAAATATTAAAATATAAAAATGATTGACATAGAAGTAATTAATTATATGTATTATTATTCATCGGATTATTGTTCTCATCTTGTGTGTGATTTTCACAACGTTTCCTTCTTCAGGTGTGTCTTGTCGAACTCGGAAATCTTTCTGTCGAACTCGGGAATTTGGACGGAATTTCGAGCGGAAACCTTTATTTACTTCACGTGGATAGCATGGTCTTGTTCTGTCAGCCATTACTTTGAAGTCCTAAGTAATTCGCAAATGTATATTCGGTCGCCCACACTGAGGATTGAACCTTCAACCTTCACGAGAATATCACTTTTACAGTTGATTTTTCCAAGTACTCTAACCACTGCGCCACAAGTCCTTGCGGACAATTCTAGTACGAATTTTAGGAGCCTTTTTTCAATTTTTTTACATGTAGATCACTACTTATCAAGGCCTGGAGGCCACTCAGGGATAAGGGTTATTGCGTGTACAGGAATCAATGAGATAGTATTGTAGTAATCATTAGTATTGGAGATTTGATAGAGTGTCTTACTTAAGGGGGCGGTTTGTCAGGAATTAGTTGCGTGCAAGCAAGTCTATAAATCACTCCGTCGGTCTGTCTGTCGGTCAGTCGGTCAGTCCATAACACTTTTGTGCTTGGCCTTTTTGATTAAGATCAAAGGTCTGTTGTTAATAAATGCTATTCTTAGCTTTTGAAGCTTTTCTTGGCCTTTTGGCCAAGATCAATGTGTAGTATCTGTTCTTACTACATGCTGTACTTATGTTTGTAACTTTTCCTTGGCCACATAGCTAAGATCAAAGTGTAGTATCTGTTCTTAATAGATGCTGTACTTACGTTTGCAACTGTACCTTGGCCACATGGCTAAGATTAAAGTGTAGTATATGTTCTTAACAGATGCTGCACTTACATTTGTAACTTTTCCTTTGCAATGGAAGGGGAAACGCTTCCATGCTAAGGCATTTTTAGTCACATGCAAGTCACTCCATATGTCGGTCTATAACAGATTTACATTTTATTTTTTTTAAGCAAGGGGTATGGAGTACCATTTTTTTCTCCCGATTTATCAAAGAGGGATCTATGTTTTCAATGGGTCCGTAGTCTGGATGATTGACGGATAACCGTCCATTAGTTTTTCCTGAAATTTTTATTTACTGAAGTCATTTCAGCCCATTTTTCGGTCATTTTAGTTTATCTTTAAGAATTTCATGTCAATCCTACATTCACACATTCATTCATTACACGAGAGCATGCAACTAGTGGCTATTGGCCTTGTTAAATTCAGCTCAATGTATGACCTTAAGCAACTTTATTTTATTATACTTACTGACACAGCATTGACTTTCAAACAAATGCTGACCGATAGCAAAGTTTTGAGTCGAAGGCGAAGGGGGACTGCAAATCCATTTTAATTTTAAATGGATTGTTTTGCTTTATACAACTCTCTAAATGCATGAAAGCACACCCCACATAATCAGCATCTCATTGGAATTTAAACTTATAAACAACATTACCGCAATTGATATAAAGCACACTCTCTTTGCTCAAAAGACAGGTAGGTCTCATAGTATATACCAAACTTAAGGGATGCAATTCTCTATCTATATAAGAGATAGGTACGTCCAAGGATGGAATACTGTTGCTACATCTGGGCAGGAGCTGCTAGAAAGGACTTATCCTGCCTTGATAGAGTTCAAAATAGACTTCGTAGCCTTGTAGGAGATGTCCTTTTCTCTTCCCTGCAACCTCTATCTCAGAAGAGATGTTGCGAGTTTGTCTCTTATGTATCGTTATTTTTATGGAAAGTGTTCGACTTCAGTCTATTGTCCCCCCCATTCGCCAAACTTTTACAAGAAACACTCGTCTAGCTGAAAACACTATCAATAATTCCCCCACTCTTTATCTGTGCCTAAACCTAAACGTAGATTCCATGAACAAAGCCTCTTTCTTAGAACTGCACGCCTGTGGAATTGTCTTCCGTTTTCCTGCTTTCTGGCTGACTTCAATATGGTTGTGTTCAAGTCTAACGTAAATAAGCTCTTGATGAACCGTTCCATATAAGTTATCAAATTTACCGAATTTTCATTACTATCGATTACTATATTGTCCAATTTCTACTGTACATTCTTTAACCCCTATCCTTGAGTTGCCTCTTGACCTTGATAATGTGGTGATGCCTGTGTAAAAACAAAATGGAAACCAGTTATGATAATACTTACAATCTGTCTTTCAATTATACACTTTTCTCAAAAATGTAATTTGAAATAAAGTATACATTTTAAAAACATATTTATTTTGCATAATTTAAGACCTCCCTTTTTTATAAGATCTTGATAACAATTTTAATGAATATTTTCCTGATCCTATCTATTTTAGAGTACAGTCCGCTAGGTGTATCACTCCTGAAAGCTCTACGTATCAAAGTATAATTGAACCAGTCTTTCGTTATTTGGATAGAAAACGTTCACTAAAAAAGTCAATTTCATGTAAATGATAATGACAGTCAAAAGAATGAATCAAATCTCAGTTTGAAATTCTCATTCAATGTAAAACATATTAACGTGCGATAACGAATACCATGTAAACGGAGACAATTTTTATTTGAATAATTAAAACATAAAAAATGAATTAATTTAAAGTCTGAAATTTTAGAAATATTTTACAATTTAAAATAAAACAAACTGAATGTAAATACAAAAAAAAATTAATTTAATTTATTTTTATTTGCAGATATTCATGGTTGAACAATTTTGCTGACATTGAACTGGTCATTTCTTTTCTAAACATTTACTAGTGAAAAGATTATTTGAACTGATCATTATTATTCTAAACATTTACTGGTGTTGTATTTAAACTAATCATTATTTTTCTAAACATATACTGGCCAACAAATGTATTTGAACTAATTATTTTTCTAAACATTTACTGGTAAACAGATGCATTTGAACTAATTATCTTTATAAATATTTACTGGTGAAAAGATATATTTGCACTGATCATTATTTTTCTAAACATTTACTGATGAAAAGAGGTATTTGAACTAATCATTATTTTTCTAAACATTTACTGATGAAAAGACGTATTTGAACTGATCATTATTTTTATAAACGTTTACTGGTCAACAGATGGATTTGAAGTGATCATTATGTTTATAAACATTTACTGGTGAAAAGATGCATTTGAACTGATCATTTTTATAAACATTAACTGGTTAACAGATGTATTTGAACTGATCATTATTTTTCTAAACATTAACTGATGAAAAGAGATATTTGAACTGATCATTATTTTTCTAAACATTAACTGACGAAAAGATGTATTTGAACTGATCATTATTTTTCTAAACATTTACTGGTGAAAAGACGTATTTGAACTGATCATTATTTGTCTAAACATTTACTGATGAAAAGAGGTATTTGAACTGATCATTATTTTTATAAACATTTACTGGTGCTAAGATGCATTCTTGTGAAATATGTGAATATACTTGTTCTGATGAATCAGATTTCATAACGCATATGGAAACTCACAGTGCAGAAAATTCATATTCTTGTGAAATATGTGAATATACTTGTTCTGATGAATCAGATTTCATAACACATATGGAAACTCACAGTGCAGAAAATTCATATTCTCGTGAAATATGTGAATATATTTGTTCTGATGAGTCAAATTCAATAACACTTATGGAAACTCACAGTGCAGAAAATTCATATTCTTGTGAAATATGTGAATATACTTGTTCAAATAAAACAAATTTAGTAATACATATAATAACTCACGGTGCAGAAGGTGCATATTCTCGTGAAATATGTGAATATATTTCTTCTGATGAGTCAAATTCAATAACATATATGGAAACTCACAGTGCAGAAAATTCATATTCTTGTGAAATATGTGAATATACTTGTTCTGATGAATCAGATTTCATAACACATATGGAAACTCACAGTGCAGAAAATTCATATTCTTGTGAAAAATGTGAATATACTTGTTCAAATAAAACAAATTTAGTAATACATATAATAACTCACGGTGCAGAAGGTGCATATTCTCGTGAAATATGTGAATATATTTCTTCTGATGAGTCAAATTCAATAACATATATGGAAACTCACAGTGCAGAAAATTCATATTCTTGTGAAAAATGTGAATATACTTGTTCTGATGAAATAAATTTAATAACACATATGAAAACTCACACAGAGAAAAAGGCATATTTATATGAAGTGTGTTATTCTAGTTCTAGAAAATCATATTTAAAGTCACATATGAGAACTCACACTAGGGAGAAACCATATTCTTGTGAAGTGTGTGGATATTCTTTTTCTAGGAAACCAGATTTAGTGATGCATAATAAAATTCACACTGGCGAAAAACTATATACTTGTAATATGTGTGAATATTCTTGTTTACGGAAATCACAATTAGTGAAACATATTAGAACTCACACTAAAGAAAAGCCATATTCTTGTAGAATGTGTCCATATGCTTGTTCTGCGAAATCAAGTTTAGTGAAACATATTAGAACTCATACTGGGAAAAAACCATATTCTTGTAGAATGTGTGCATATTCTTGTTCTGCGAAATCAAGTTTAGTGAGACATATGAGAACTCACACTGGGGAAAAGCCATATTCTTGTGATATTTGTGAATATTCTTGTTATTTCAAATCAAATTTACGTACCCATATGAGAATTCACAGTGGTGAAAAACCATATGCTTGTAAAATATGTGAATATTCTGCTATTCAAAAAACAAATTTACTGAAACATATGAGAACTCACACTGAGAACTTGAATGCCTACTAGACACTATCCTCGAATGTCTAAGGTCTCTCTGTACAGGGGTTTGTCAGAACAACCTGGTATGAGGATACATTTCAATAGAAGTAAACCCTGACCAAATATTCAAAATCACATAGTATTCTCTGCCCAAATTAGATATCCTCAGTATGGTTAATCCACATTAGCTTTTACGAGGAATGGTGCACTTTCTCCAAGTGATATTACCTCAAGTAACAGCACAAAGCTGGATACTCCACCAGACTAGATAAATTCTTGTTCTGGAATCCAGTAAGACCAAGAGACCAAAATGAAAGATGTACTACAATGTATAAAAATAGTTAATTGGGGAGAGGGAAATTATGTTCTCCATTCCTTTACTAACTCAGTGTTTGAGAGATAAAGAACTTTAATGGAATATTCGAATATTTATGACTCTTTATGAACATTAATGGAACATCAGCATTCATTTTGAAGGAGGAAATAATGTATGGAATAATGCAACTCATGAGACACAGACAAATTATACTTCATTCCCACAGGCAAAACGTGCATTTAACTTGCAATAATAATAATAATAATAATGATAATGATAATAATAATGATAATAATAATAATAATTATAATAATAATAATAATGATAATAATAATAATAATGATAATAATAATAATGATAATAATAATGATAATAATAATAATAATAATAATGATGATAATAATAACAATAATAATGATAATAATAATAATAATGATAATAATGATAATAATAATAATGATAATAATAATGATAATAATAATAATGATAATAATAATAATAATAATGATAATAAAAATAATAATAATAATGATATTAATAATAATAATAATGATAATAATAATGATAATAATAATAATGATAATAATAATAATAATGATAATAATAATAATAATAATAATAATAACAGTAATAATAATAACAATAATAATAATAATAATGATAATAATAATAATAATGATAATAATAATAATGATAATAATAATAATGATGATAATAATAATAATAATGATAATAATAATAATAATGATAATAATAATAATAGTAATAATAATAACAATAATAATAATGATAATAATAATAATAATAATAATGATAATAATAATAATAATGATAATACTAATAATAATAATGCTAAACATGGTTGTTATGAGTACATAAACACGAAAGGTATAACAGCACAAACGAGAAACAGGTACTACACTTTCATTTTAATTTACTGTCGAAAAAGCTTTTTTTAGACAAGTTAATGGCTATGATAAGGATGAAACATATGAAAAAGATAAAAACATAAACACGAATTTATTGATAAAGAATAAAAGCTAATAAAAAAAGTAGAAACAAGTAGTTTTTACGAGTTTACAATTCTGCGAAGATTTAACACGTTTTATATGGAAAAAAAACTACTTTATGGAGGGGTCACTCTCATATAAAAATCACCGAGAAAGACACGTTGACATTACTTATTTCAATGGAGAAGTAAATGCATGGGAGAATGCACTTCATGACAAGTAACGACTGCGTTTTTCTCGCCAGAATAATGATAACCCGAATCATGGCACACACAAGACCTCAAAACAGGAACAGATACTACACGTTAGTTGTTGTTCTCTGGGTTCTGTTTATACGCCTAACAGGATTACGTTTGAAACCATAAGGTCACGTAAGTTTACTCTAATCAAGTTAGATAATTTGCAACTTTCATAATGTATTTTTGTCACTTAACTGAATTCACCGCTTTCTCCAATTCTTTTTTTTCTTTCTGATGTACCCTTCCACCTCCTGCTGTGCTCAACACAAAATGCTGTTCTTGCTTCGGCCTTTGTACACCAGATAGCCTAGTAGCGTGTGTGGAATCGTTAAAATGGAGATTTGACTTTTCTGCCAGTGCAAACTTCTGCTCTGGTGCTACCTTCTTTGGTGTTCGGTATTTTAAAGCCCATCATCTTCCTGGCAACCATATCGTTTAAATAATCCATAATTTATAAAATTTGTCTTGGCCACACTCTCGATAAGACATTACTTACTGATTCATGGAGTGGAATTTCTGTCGATTGACTTCTTCCAATTTGCATACCTCTTTGTATCAAGCTCAGGTGTCCATAAATAATATTGGGACGACTGCAAACAATCTATTTCCTTAATTCAAAGTTTTCTTTCTGACGCTCGACAAGTTGCTTCCATAAAAACACACTTTCTTGTCCCAGGTTATTTTGGTGGTGAATATTTCCAATATGACCAATGTCATTTACACGAATTGTTAAATTGTTTAAAGTTCGTAGTGGATTATAATGGTAGTGTGCATTAAGAAAAGGTATCCTTCCAGCTCCAAACAAAATGCAAATGTCTGCGATATATATATATATTTATATGTAATCAACTTTTTCTTCACCATATTCCCTCTACTTCACTTTTTTGTGATCAAGTAAAATCTTTGACTTACTTGTTTCATCAAATATTTTGCATGCAAAATCCGATCCCGTATTTTGCTAATTCCTACCCTCTGATGAGAAGGAATGTATTTCTTCGAAACTCCACGGATTAAGGACTATCCACTTATCTAGTGTTTCCTTTTCAGATTAAATATGTTTTTAACTCATTTCAAAGTATTTTTTAACATGTTTTATTTACTGTTTGCTCGTATCGCTGATACTTTATACATCAGGGGAGTTCGCCACTAATTACTTCCTGTTAGGCTCATGTTGTCATTGACAGACACCTCATAACAATACAATTACTGTTCTCATCTTAACATGATAGGAAAACAATTCATTAAACGTCGATTGAAACTGTGTAGTGATGCCAGCGTCTTCAACCAAAAATTACGTAGGGAGTTTATGCAAAGATTGTGTCATATTGGAAATCAGTTCAACGTTAACAAACGTTATTCCTGGCTCTGGCTTTTTTACCTTGTTTTCATCATATAAAAATATTCAATATATACTTATTTTTTTGTTTATTTTGTATTTTCAACCTTGTTTTCATTACATAAGGATATTCAATATATACTTATTTTTGTTTATTTATTTTTGTTTTCAACTTTGTTTTCCTCACATAAAGATATTCAATATATACTTTGGTTTTGGTTTATTTATTTTCAACCTTTGTTTTTATCACAAAAAGATATAGAATATATACTTTGGTTTTGGTGTATTTACTTTCAACCTTTGTTTTTATCACATAAATATATTCAATATATACTTAGTTTGTATTTATTTTTATTTTCAACCTTGTTTTCATTACATAAAGATATTCAATATATACATAGTTTGTATTTATTTTTTCAACCTTGTGTGCTTGTGTGTGCATTTTTGTGTATGTCTACAAAAGGCTTTTTTCCGGCGGGTTCTTACAACTTTATATATCACGTTGAAATCATAATATTTACGAGTTAATAACGGGGGCCGCCTGTCTATTTAATTTCCCCAACTTTGAAAATCTAAATATTTGGACCGCCGCATGTGAATTCGGCTTTTTCGTATAATAAAAGCTAAACTAATTTTGAGCTGGCGTCATTGTTCCGGTCGCGATCGCCGGGAACGTCCAAAACAATCAGCTTTGATCAAAGTGGACTTTCTCCTTATATCAGACAATTGCTATTCAATTTGGACAATCCCCTTTAAATGAGGAGCTAGTTTCCCCCATCATCTTGGGGAAGCCAAAACTGCTCAGCATTGAAACAAAGTAAACAAACACCAAAAAGCAGTCCTGCAGTCAATAAAAAACGGCCACGTCATCGTAATGCTCCCGCGATGTCCTCATTAAGTGGCTAACTGTCAATTAAACCTCTTTGACTCACTTTTAACCCTTAACTTAACACGCTTATCTAATCCTTTCCCCTCATGGCCGATATAATTACGTGGCTGGCTTTTTCCCCTTTCGTTTCAATTTCGCATCAAGGCTTCAGGGTTAACCCTACCTTCCTACTAAAACTTTTTCTCTTTTGCAACGTTTTTTTTTAAACACACACACATCTCCAAACACCTGGGCAACGCTGGGTAACCCCCGCTAGTAATGTATAAATATGAAAATGCATAAATTTAGATTTGCTTTATTATGAAATTCGATTATAAGCGTTGTAAACTATACCAAGTAAAATATTCTTACTGGAACATTAGAATAAAACTTAAATGAATTCGATATAACACAGCTTACTTTGAAATGCCCATAGCCCAGGTCGGAATGCTTATCATGCTGTGATTATGGTAGAAATCACTTTAAACTCTCAACACAAAGCTGAAGAGACATTACTCAAAACGGCAAAGAAGAAAGTTGATTGGAAAGCCATCGGGTAAAAATCTGTTCTCTTCTTGCAGATCAATGTTCCCACACGGAAGTTCTATAGCAAACTCTACATCTCCAATGAAATACTTTAGCTTGGGCATCTGCCATTGCTTAGGTAGCATGCATGTCACAGATTTAAAGCGGCAATTGAAGCACACAGAAGTTCTATAGCAAACCCCTCTCTTTACTTCTACTTGCGTAGCTGCCATTGCTTAAGCGGCATGCATGCGACAGATTTATCTGACACAAGTCCAGGACACACAGACAAAAGTTTATAGAAATATTTGCAAAAAAGAAATAGCGACAGCTAAGAGAAATCATTAGAAAAGGCATTGAAGGATAGAAATAAGGAAGTCGAGATTTCTGAAAAAATATAAAGCAACATCCAACAATCAAAAGCATTTGCACCTGATCTCATTTCGGCTTTACTTCTCAAGAAATGATCCGCTGAGATTGATTTAGTTCTCTTCAAACTCTTTAACAAATGCCTTAACAAATTTTGCTTTTTCTGACTGCAGGAAACCTGCTTCTGTGGTACCAGTTTACAAGAATTCTGACGAAAGAACTGGCCCAATAAATTCTTGCCACATTCATCCCCTCCCTCTTTTCGTCAAAATATGAGTCCACAATTGATCAAGCCCTTGCCCACCACTTTAGAGTGAGACGAACAATATGGATTTAGGCAAGCCTGTTTTACTGCTGATATCTTAACTGTAATCTCTGAACGTATTTGCCATGCACTAGATAAGGCAGGGAAGGTAGGGTGGAAGCCCTAGATATATCTAAGTCTTTTGACAAAGTATGGCACAAGGCTCTCCTCAGGAAAATCTGATCATATGGACTCATTGGACGAATACTTAACATAATTAAATCCTTTTTACATAAGAGAGGAATCGAGGTCGTCCGAACAATATGATGCAAATGGGGTGTACCTCAAGGGTCGATCTTTATTATTCGTGGTAATCATAAACGACACCCATGATAACATTGTTTTTGGAATGGGTATATTTGCTGATAACACCACGCTCTATAATGGCACGTAGGGAAAATGTACGAACACATATCTACGCCAATGTCGAAAATCCCAGAGGATATATCTAAGTCTTTTGACAGAGTATGGCACAAGGCTCTCCTCAGGAAAATCTGATCATATGGACTCATTGGACGAATACTTAACATAATTAAATCCTTTTTACATAAGAGAGGAATCGAGGTCGTCCGAACAATATGATGCAAATGGGGTGTACCTCAAGGGTCGATCTTTATTATTCGTGGTAATCATAAACGACACCCATGATAACATTGTTTTTGGAATGGGTATATTTGCTGATAACACCACGTAGGGAAAATGTACGAACACATATCTACGCCAATGTCGAAAATCCTAGAGGAAGACCTCCAGACTGTAGTGGGGACAAAAATGGATAGTAACATTCAATGCTTGCAAGACTAAGTTTCTTTTCTTTTATGATTACAAGAAGCCTTTTCACCCATTAATAGTTGTGACTGATGAGACATTGCCTGAAAGTAATTTGTTCGAACTCTTCGGCTTAACGTTCAAAGGGAACCTGAACTCGAACAGATACATCAAGGGTATTGCCGCAGCTGCTCCAAGGAAACTAGGCTCTCTTTACCATGCTATAAAGATACTTAAACCTAAATGTATCCTGTAAATCTACACGGTCACAATTCGTCCATGTATGGAGTATTTGGGGTGGTGCATCTACTACTAGTTTCTTACTCCTAGAAGGGTTCAAAGGAGAGCCGCCAACCTAATAGGTTCCTAAATTTCAGCTAGATTCAGCCTCTATCCCACCGAGGAAATGCTGCATCCCTCTGCCCGTTTAAGAAGTATCTTAACGGTATATGCTTTGACGAACTGCAAGCCCTTGTACCCTCGACGTAAATACCCCCGTCAAACAGCAAAATCCCACCCTTTCACAGTAGAGCTCCCCATATATCAGAAATACTTCTACTCTAATGGTTTCGTCCCCAGAACTGCTAGACTTTGGAATTCCTTCCCGGGTGCATGCCACCCTTACTGTACTGCTCAACTCCCTACACAGTATCCCTGCAATTATGTCCCAGATAGTAGCCCCCTACATCAAATGGTCCTGGATATGACCTTAAACTATATCCGATAGTAAGGCCCCAGTTTGCGGGCGTTGGGGAGTGTGGAGCCACCCCTTAATTGCCATTGCTCCCAGGTCCACTCTGACCCGGAGTGGTAGTACCTGTTAGGGTCCCAACTTTGGATTAAATAGAAACCGACTTGAAAAAATATATATTTTATTAAAAACAATTTCTGAATCACTGGATTCGGCATTAAATAACCTGAAAACGGTTGATATGCCGTAAAACAAAAACAGCCAACCAACCTACATCAAAGTGGAACTGAGCCCTACATGAAAATTGCTTTGTTTGGGGTAAAAACGCAATAAAAAAGGAAACTGGTTAGTAGTTAAAAGTGTTTCTGTGTAGAAACATTGATGAAAAGTGTTCAGTGGATACGTGTTGAAGTTCGTAGTTGGAGCGTGCGTCCATGTATGGATGAGGTAAACAATTGTGTATCACATGTGGAGATAGCCATCTTGGATGGTTTATCACGTTCCAATGACAAGGGATGTGCTGTCAGCAGGAACCATGAAGAAAGGGAGAGTGTATTGCCGGTTTAACCTCTTATGTCGTCATGTGATTGGTAGCTTCTGATTTCATTTCACGCGATTATTGTTATTTATTCATGTGCATGAGTAGATTGTTGGTGTTTTTAACTCAAACACACATACATACATACACACATATATATTATATATATTATATATTATATATATATATATATATATATATATATATATATATTATATATATGTGTGTGTGTGTGAAATGCGTGGGTTTAAAACATCACCAATCTACATATGCCCACGAAAAACACAAATAATTACATGAAAAATACATATATTTTTCATTCTTTTTTTTTTCACTCTTGCTTTTTTCTTTGTGAACATTTGGCTTTTTTGGGGGACGTTCGGCTTCAAATATTTATTATAGACTGGCAACCCAATTAGGGTCAGCTATTTGACACATTTACCCTTTTTTATATTCTAACCTTGTGCTGGACAAGTTGAGTGTTGAAAATTATTCATAATATTGGCAAGTAAGCTGTCCGATATCTTTTTGTCTACCGCGTGTGCGGGTATTTGAGGGTTCATGGCAGCTATTTTGCTGTCGACATCTACAGCAATTTTCTTTACCACAGCTATTGATATTTTTATGGTATTTTTGGGTGTGCGGCAGTTATCATCGCTACTGTAGGTGTGTCAGAAACCGACATTATAAATGCGGGCAAAAAATTGAATAACTCGACCTCCTATGTTTCAAAGCTTATAACTACTTGAAAAATGTAATTCAGACCCTTGTTTTTCAATTAAAGGGGCAAAGACCAAAATTTAAAAAAATAACAGGCTTAATAGCAAATTATGCAATATTTGTGTTTTTAAATCGGTTTTCTTTAAAAAAAGATTTTTACAAAATCAACGTATTTTAACTTGCTCTCATAAATATATGCATATATAAATTCCAAAAAATCACTTACCTATAAAACAATACTAAGGATACTTCCATTCTTCATTGTTAAGAATTTACCCATGTTTATATTTTAAATTCCATGTATTTTTAAATAAAAGAATTTTTTAAACAACTATTTGATAACCCCACTATTACGTAACCATTGTTACGTTGTAAGCGAAACGCCGGAAGTGATGTTTGTTCTTGTTTGGGAATACGGATGGGCAGAATGACATAAAAACTGCATGTTCATGTTACACGTCTAACCGTGTGCGTTAAGAAATATGTGTCACCATAGGTAAAAACTAGTCGCATTTTACATGTGTGTTTTTGCCTAAAAAAAACGAGTCGAGGACTTTTTGTCTTTTCTCAAAGCAATACATGAGTTTTTGATTTGATACATATTATTTCTCCTTTATGGAGTGAATTATTTTTTAATATCTAAAAAATAAAATTGAATGAAATAGAAATAATTGTCGTAATTAAACAAAACTTTTCTCTGCAGTATAAGAATATTAAAAGGTTTCACTTAAAAAAAAATCAACGTGGTTAAAAAAGGTTTTAAACTTTGGAATTTACAGGTAAATTTGCAAATAACTGTTTTTTTTTTGTTTGTTTTGTTTTAAATTATTGATCTTTTATCTTAAATTTGTGATTTATAAATTGGAGGTGAGAAAATGAATTATTTTCATTTTAATAGACATTTCCAAATGGGGGGGGGGTGAATTAAAAAGAAACGCTTGTCTAGAAGATTGTATTCACTTTATTGGAAAGAGCATAAAATTTCACATTTAACCTGAAAATATCGTAAAAATTGAACCAATAGAAAAATTTTGATAAATTTTCAAATTGAAAAAAAAATTAACTCGTAAAATTCAATTAATGTCATTACGTAAACAAAATGGCTGCATAAAGGCGCGAAGGCACTTTGAAAACACTGTTTTTGAGAAAATAAAGAATAATATTTCTATTATTTTTTAAACGACTTTAAGAGTTTATTGTGGAAGTATATTTCTTAAAGAAAATAAACAACCCATTTTATAAAGAGAAATTACGAGTTTTTTTTTTTTTTTAATATTTTATTCGCAGTTTTTTGTTAGGGGTGTCAAAAATTCCCCCCAAATTCTGACACACCTATCGTTACTGTTAAGCGTGTTTAGTTTGTTTCATGTCTATGGTACGTCGCCCTGTCCTGAACTTAGGTTCAGTGTTAAGTTTTTCCTGTAAGCCTTTATTGTAACTTCAGAATATGAACATATCTCTGTTGAACGGGCAGTATTTTTAACATCGCACGTGGTAGCCTAGTGTTGTACGTGTGTAAACTGACGTCCGGGCTTTGCAGTTGAAATTCGACATTTTCGGATGAAGTGGGTTTTTTTGTTGTTTTTTTTTTCTGGCAAAACGATAGGTAAATGACTTTAAAAAAAAAATTGTATTCCTTTGATATAAGCAATTTATTTTCTGTAATAGTTGTAACGCCTATTCCTTTCTGTAAAATTCTAAAAAATGTCTACAAGTTTAGTACATAATGAAGAAAAGTAGCTTTCCCTTTTGTTGTCGTTAATGTCTGAAACAATAGATTTTCGAGTTTGTCCATTTTTCCATCGAATGTGGTCATCTTTTTGACAGCTTGCGGTGAGAAAATTTAGAAAACCACAGCTGTACATATTATTACCAGCTTATAACTACTTGAAAAATGTAATTCAAACCCTAATTTTTGTCTAAATTAAAGGAGCAAAGACAAAAAAAAACAGATTTAATAACAAATTATGCAATATTTGTTTTTTTTAAATCGGTTTTCTTAAAAAAAAAAGATTTGAAGAAAATCAACGGAATTTTACTTACTTCGATTATAAAAAATCGATATAAATTCCAAAAAAATCACTTACCTATAAAAAATACTATTAGTAAATCCCTTGTTCTGACACCCTGTTTTGTTACTTTTCTATCATTAACAACAGGACAAGACAAATCATCGTTGAGACCCAAAATGACCCGAACGACCAAGTCTCGTTTATTCACGTTTATGTTCGAGAGTTAACATTTTAAACATTGAACAAAGAGAGTTACTCCTACCGATGCAAGTTATATAACAGCAGTGCCCCAACTAATCTTAGGCCACTGGTCAAATAGAACGAAATATATGAGCATTTAAATATACAATATTGCTACGTTCTACGAGTATAAATATATCATTCGTTGCAATAAAAGGGACATAACTCCCAGAAGAGTTACCTTCCCCGTTCTCGTATCTGCGGCGACCAATGTTTGCAATTAAAGGAATATAACTCCCAGCGGAGTTACCTCCCCCTGAAACAATATACAATGTAAATAAAAGAGCGTTTAAACAAGTTACACGGCGAGCAGTAGATTGTAAAGTATTTATTTGTGTCCTTTTCTATTCTCTACCATATTCACACCCGGGAGCCGGTGCATCATTTTACAACATTAAACTACTTCTCTATCAAAGAAGGTGTTAATGCATGGGAGGATGGCACAACCCATGACAAATAAAGCCTCTCTTGAACTAGCTACAATGATGATAACGCAAAACATGACTGAAATGAGCAAACAAATTAGAAACAGGTACTACACTTTCATCATTGTTCATTTAATGCTATATTGTTTTCTTTATTCATATCAACAATGTTATCAAACGTTATGAAAGTACTTGAACACAATTCTAAATAAATACACGCTTAATTATTAACAAATAACATTACTTACTTTACTATATTTGGTTGGAATAAAATTTTTCCTTCTAATGGTACATATCGAAATTGAGACTTCTCCTTCTCTTTAGGTAAGGAACATGTATGTACTTTGTGGCATTTTGGATAATTCCCCCGTCAATTTGGAACAACGCAAGTATAAACCACGTTAGACAGCAAACTGAAAACTGTAGACGAAACTGCTGCTGATAGGAACCTTTGGTCAAGATCAAAGTGTAGTATCTGTTCTTCAGATGCGGCACTTCCATTTCTCATTCTCTTTCAGTGGAGGAGAAATCCTTCACGACTGAGACAATTTTTATTTTTGTACCTTTTCTCCACGTTAAAAACGACCCTGGTGTCTAACTCTCTCCCGTGGGGAAGCATTGTAAATAGGTACAATAATAACGTCACGCTGCCATGTATGGGCATCGGCTTTGTTCTTACTCTCGGTAGCCCTGGTTCAGTCCATGGAGGGTCTCCTTTTTCGTATGTTCACAATTAAAGGGACATAACTCACAGAAGAGTTACCTTCCCCTGAAACAATATATAAGGTAAATAAAAGAGCGTTTGAGTAAGTTACACGGCGAGCAGTAGATTGTTAAGTATCGATTTATGTACTTTTCTATTCTTTTGCATATTCACACCCGGGAGCACAGCCATTTTACAACATTACACTATTTCCCTATCAAAGGAGGCGTAATGCATGGGAGAGCACAACCCGTAACAAATAAAGCCTCTTTTGAAATGATGATAACACGAAACATGATTGAAATGAGCAAACGTGTTAGAAACAGGTACTACTCCTTCATCGTTATTCGTTAAATGCTGATTTTATGTAAAACACGCGGGCTAATAATTAGCAGGTTTAAGTAAATCCTCTCTTGAAATCGCTACAATGATGATAACGCAAAACATGATTGAAATGAGCAAACATGTTAGAAACAGGTACTATTCCTTCATCGTTATTCGTTAAATGCTGATTTTATATAAAACACGCAGGCTAATAATTAGCAGGTATAAGTAAATCCTCTCTTGAAATCGCTACAATGATGATAACGCAAAACATGATTGAAATGAGCAAATAAATTAGAAACAGGTACTACACTTTGCACGTTACTGTAATGCTGATTTTGTGTAAAACACGTAGGCTAATTAGCAGGTTTAACTTTGAAATCATGAATGAAGATGTTCATCGTGATTTAACCGAATCGAGTTTGATAACAATAAGTTGCAAGTGCCATTACGTAATCATGACGTCATTGCTTAATTTCTTGGTCCAACTATATTTTTTTCATTTGACTGACTTTGCCCATTTTTTTTTTTTTTTGCAATTCCATCCTCTTATTTGAGTTGTTTATGTTAAATATTCATTTGTTTTGTTTAATATGAGGATTATTTGGATTAATTGGACTACTGTTCACATTTTGGATGTTAACTGTAGTTCGACATATTCAAATAATAATGAAATGTTCAATGTAAAAAAAAATAAACCTGATTTTTAAAGCTTCGTATATTTTATTTTTTTTTAATGAATTAAATACGAAATATAAAAATTGACAATAGAAATACCCCAAAAGGTTTAAGAATTGACAAATATAATCTAAACTTGGTATGAAAACGGAACGGACATTTTTACACAAGGAACGAAATAATGATTTAACCGTGTTACGATGAACATAAGTTCTTTGTTCTTGAGCAGTTGATTTTCTTTTTAAATAATTGCACGTTTAAATCGTGATTTTAAATTTGATTCTTTTCTATTATTTTATCTAATATTTTATTTCTTAATGAATTGGGTGGACACACAAAACAAAAGTTGTATCAATTTACTAAAGAAATCCTAACAAACAAAACAACTTTCTGTTTTGAACACAAAAGAAAAAGCGACACTTTTCTCGTATTTTAATCCCTGAATGAAAGGTAAGTTTCTTTTTTTCTAAAAACTTTTTAAGATATAATTTAACAACTTAAAAATTATGTTAAATATTAAAATACGTTTATTTTTTTTTATTGCAATCAAATATGAAAGGTAATTTATTTCTTACGCTTTTAAAAAATCTCTTTGAACAACGTTTAAAATAATCTGAAAAGAAAAGCAGTTTATTTTGCACTTCAGGAATATTCATTCTTTAAAAAATCTTAAACATTAAAAACATTTATTTTTATTGCAATCCAATAGAAATATTGATTCCGCCATGCTTTATAAGAAACTTGAATAAAAAATCTATGAATATCCGATTTAAAAAAATCTTCCTTAAAATATATTGTTCAATCTGACACTAAGATGTTTTTTTATCAAAAATGTGGTTATATCAGTAAAACTTACGTGATTTCTGAGAAAAGGATAATGTTTATCATAAACAAAATGAGTTAATTCGAAGTTGCTTGAATCGGTAAACAACTGAGCACAAAAGATTTTTCAGTATTTATTTTTTTGTAATATTAAACTGTTTTTTGGGTATTTAATTGTTTTTAGTTATATATTCAAAAACAGTTTTCCGTCTACCGTTTTCTGAGTTAATTGTGATATCTTTTCAATATTGTAGGTTGTGGAGAAACGAGAAACACTTTCTTTAATAAAGTTTACAAAATAATGAGCACCCATTTATTAGCTATCACAAATTAAGAGAAACTTAATAAAGAAACAATAATTGTTAAATAGTTACTATCTTTATTAAAGCGTAATTTTAATGTTAAAAAATCGAAATCGACTTTTTGTCTGCCATTACATCTGAAAGGCTAATAAAAGTATCCAGAAAAATAAAAGAAACAAAGGGTTTGTATTACTGTACACATAGATTCGAAAAAGTTGTCAAAAAACAAATATATAACAAATAAATGTTATCAAAGGCAAGATAAATTACTTTTCTACCAAACTGGATATAATTTTCGTGTTTTTATTCAATTTAACATGTTTATTCAGCTCAAAAAGCATACAGGTGTTATAAATAATAAACTAGACAAAATACTATTAAAAAACACCGAATATATATCAAGTTATGTCACGGTAACTTATATTGAGCAAATTTCTAAGAGTATTTTGTCTAGTTTATTATTTATTACACCTTTTTCCGAACTTACCGTGTTAAAGAGAGAGTCGGCCGCCATTTTAAATTTTCCAATACATCGGTAAACACTGTATGTTTTTCGAGGTGAATAAATATGTTCATTGAATAAAAACACGAAAAATATATTCAGTTAGGTAGAAAAGTAACCTATCTTGCCTTTGATAACATTTATTTGTTATATATTTGTTTTTTGACAACTTTTTCGAATCTATGTGTACAGTAATACAAACCCGAAACAAATAATAAATATTTAAGACTTTGTTGTTTGAATTCGACATACATTGAAAAGCCATTAAAATATATCCGGAAAAATAGAAAAAAAAAAACAAAAAGAAAAACAGAAATCATAAACATTAAAGACTTTGCTATGTAAATTTAACATAAATTAAGCATCTGTTTCTTGCCTAAATTGCAGCGAACGACATGTAATCGAGCACAGTAATGGTTATGAGCCTTGACTGTCGCACAGACGCTCGGGTTTCAATCCTAGCTTTAGGTAGTTGCCTGTCTAGCCACACTGATGAGGTGTGAAACAGTACTGTATGTGGATGACTATAATGCTCCTCATCTTGAGTTGAGCATATTGAGAAGTGATGCACGAATTTCCATTGGCGTATAAGCGATGCGCTTTTTGTAAACAAATCGAGCTTAGGTATTTCGGACGATGTCAAAACTCGATCAGCAGCCGCCAATAGCATAATGGTTAGGAGCCTTGACTGTATCACAGACGGTCGGGTTTCAATCGAAACAGTACTGCATGTGGATGACTATATATATATATATATATATATATATATATATATATATATATATATATATATATATATGTATATATATATATATATGTATATATATATATATATGTATATATATATATATATATGTATATATATATATATATATGTATATATATATATATATATGTATATATATATATATGTATATATATATATATATATATATATGTATATATATATATATATGTATATATATATATATATATATGTATATATATATATATATATGTATATGTATATATATATATATATATATATATGTATATATATATATATATGTATATATATATATATATATATATATATATATGTATATATATATATATATGTATGTATATATATATATATGTATATATATATATATATATATATGTATATATATATATATATATGTATATATATATATATGTATATATGTATATATATATATATGTATATATATATATATATATATGTATATATATATATATATATGTATATATATATATATATGTATATATATATATATATATATGTATATATATATATATATATATATATGTATATATATATATATATATATATGTATATATATATATATATATATATGTATATATATATATATATATATATATGTATATATATATATATATATATATATATGTATATATATATATATATATATATATATATATATATATATATATACATTGTTTTAACAAAACCAAGTCATCAAGGAATAGGTTAATAGCAATAAATACTGGATTCCATACTGAATTGTATGGAATCCATTTTCCTTGTAGGGAAAAACATGAGAAAATATTAAAATGTTAAAGTATGTTTGTTTTTTTTAATACGTCTGACGAAAGGCTGTTCTTGTGAAAATTTTCAAACGATATAAGGTTTGAATTCGTCCAAATAGTCTTAAAACAATTGTAACTACCGATTAAATACCCTATTTGTTGCTATCGATCCATTCATTGATTTGATTAAAACAATATATGAATGCTCAAATACGAAATATGAGAATTTTGTAGCTTACAGTTTAAGTCATCTCATTTTGACTTAAAATTATTGTGATATGAACGATTACCGAATGTTCAATTATATAAACCCAGTAAAATTCGGAATGCTATAAGGCTATATATATAGTCTTACATACTTAAATCATTCGTTCACATCTATGCTGATGACACGACCATCTATGGCAACACATCAAAGGCCGTAAATGACAAAGTTCTTTCGAATTCTCTATCCTCTGATCTTGAGCGTTTGGTAAAGTAAGGGAAGAGGTGGCTGGTCACTTTTAATGCATCTAAAACCAATATTCTATATTTACATCATCAACGCTCTGATCCCCATCTGGTATCAATTGAAATGGATGGCTCTCGTCTTGGGGAGGCTCCATGTTTTGACAAGCTTCTGGGTTTGACCTTTACTCCTTATCTGAAATGGAACATGTACATCAGGTCTGTTGCCAAGGACGCTGGGAAAATGGTGGTATCCTTCTACTGCTCCAGAAGATATCTCACTACTGATGCAATTCTCTATCTATATAAAAGCCAAGTACGTCCAAGGATGGAATACTGCTGCTACATCTGGGCAGGAACTGCTAAAAATAACCTATCCTGCCTTGACAAAGTACAAAATAGACTTCGTGGCTTAGTGGAGGATGCCCTTTTCTCTTCCGTGCAGCCTCTCTCCCACAGAAGAGACTTTGCAAGCCTGTCTTTGTTTTATCGTTATTTCCATGGCAAGTGCTCGTCTGAGCTCCAATCTCTCGTCCACCCCTCGCCAATCTTTCATGAGAAACACCCGTCTGGCTGAAACTACTGTCAATAATTTTCCCACTCTTTATCTGTGCCTAAATCAAAACGTAGATTCCATGAGCAGAGCTTCTTTCTCAGAAGTGCACGACCGTGGAACTCTCTGCCGCTTGCCTTATTCCCACCTGACTACAACTTGGATGTCTTCAAGTTCAACATAAACAAATTCCTGACAAACCGCCCCCTTAAGTAAGACACTCTATCAAATCTCCAATACTAATGATTACTACAATATTATCTCATTGATTACTGAACACACAATAACCCTTATCCCTGAGGCGCCTCTGGGCCTTGATCAGTGGTGACCTCCATGTAATATATATATATATATATATATATATATATCGAAACCCGACTGTTTGTACAGTTGCTGAGTGACCAGCTCCAATCTATCGTGTCCCCAGGTTTCAAATATGGAATGACCTTTCATATACAGTTTAGCTGTGAATATTTAATAAGAGTTCTACCAAGAGGGCATGTGGGAAATATCGCAATGAAAGGCACATAACTGTTTGCTGTTGTAATATATGTCGGCCATCAAAAAAGTTGACTAACAATATATGATTATATATATATATATTTACATATATATCTATATCTATATATATATATATATATATATATATATATATATTACAGAGATTATATAATATATATATTTACATATATATACATTAAGATATATATATATATATATATATATATATATATATATATATTACAGAGACTATATATAATAATATATACATTGAAAACTATATATATATATATATATATATATATATATATATATATATATATATATCATAATTTAGGAATAAAAAATTTGTGATTTGAAAAAGTTAAATTTCAAATGTAGAAATGTTATTGTATGCAAGACAAAGAATTCAGTATAGTAGAATATATTTCCGTAACCATGAGTTTTCAATGTTTATACATCTCGGAGGAAATATTAGCAAATATTATAAAAGGTTGGTACCTGAGTCGCTATAGGTAATAAACATAGAAAATTAAATTAAATGTTTTTAAATTATTTTAGGTACATAGAATAAGGGAAATTGGATATTGATGCAGCAAAAAAAAGGATATATTGGCTTCGATATTTAGTGTGAAACTTCCTATTCGTTATTTACAAATAGAAAAAAAATAACTTGCTGGTCTGTGAAATATGAACAAGAGTCACCTTATCCATTCGGTCCGATATTGCCAAAAAATTACGTTCTGAATCGATTTATAAAATAATTATGACATTGAATCTCTCTTGATTGTGACACACATGTGCAACTCGTCAACATTTATGCTTCAACATTATATAGTTCTGAAGAAGAAACAGATCAGTTCTATGGCCGTACGTTCTCTCCCA
Organism: Euprymna scolopes; assembly: GCF_053919585.1. Classification (NCBI taxonomy): domain Eukaryota; kingdom Metazoa; phylum Mollusca; class Cephalopoda; order Sepiida; family Sepiolidae; genus Euprymna; species Euprymna scolopes. Next base: position 170,380,681 of record NC_136527.1, read on the forward strand.
CACATGGACAAACTCTTTCTGGTGGTGACTTTAATACAGATGCAAAATAAAAGTATTTCATCGGAATCAAATGCACAACGAAAAATTACCGAAAGTATTATTAAGAAAAACATAAAATATATCGATTTTAATAAGAAAAAAAAATTACTATAATAAAGTAAAAAATCGAACTGCATTATAAGTAATAACTACTCTTTCTCTATTTGATTGCTAGATAGAACTAAGCTGGTATATTTATTCAAATTCCTATTGAAAGATTATCAAAACATATACATAGGTTTCACTACCATGTTATTGCCAAGGATATTAATAATGCATAGATTTCACTACCATGTTATTGACAAGGATATTAACATCGGTCTGGAAAAGTATTATCGCCAAACACATGATTAATTTACAGTCCTGCCCCTAGCTTCAATTTAGAAAATACATCTATACTCCAACAAACTTGTAAAAAAAAAATAAATAGATATACTAAAATCATTGCTAATTAAAACAAAAACCCAAATATGAATAAAATAACTGTACTATTATTACTAACGTCCGAAATGATAGTAAAACAAATTTACATACGCTATTACACAAAGGAATAACAGTTAAAATAAACAGTTTAATTAAGTAAAAATAATGAATCAATATGAATTCGAAAGTACATGAGAATACGATGTAACTACATAAGAAACTTTTTCCTGTAGGGAAGAAAATGAGTCTGAAGATGATAATGATTTTAATGAGCAGACACAAAATATCTATCCAATAAAATATGCCTAAAACTAAACTGTTAATCATATGTAATTCTATTTAATTCAATGAAATATGCCTAAAACTAAAACGTTTCTTTATAATCATATGTAATTCTATTTAATTCAATAAAATATGCCTAAAACTAAAACGTTTCTTGATAATCACATGTAATTCTATTTAATTCAATAAAATATGCCTAAAACTAAAACGTTTCTTTATAATCATATGTAATTCTATTTAATTCAATAAAATATGCCTAAAACTAAAACGTTTCTTGGGAATCATATGTAATTCTATTTAATTCAATAAAATATGCCTAAAACTTAAACGTTTCTTTATAATCATATGTAATTCTATTTAATTCAATAAAATATGCCTAAAACTTAAACGTTTCTTTATAATCATATGTAATTCTATTTAATTCAATGAAATATGCCTAAAACTTAAACGTTTCTTGAGAATCATATGTAATTCTATTTAATTCAATAAAATATGCCTAAAACTAAAACGTTTCTTGAGAATCACATGTAATTCTATTTAATTCAATGAAATATGCCTAAAACTAAGACGTTTCTTTATAATCATGTTTAATTCTATTTAATTCAATGAAATATGCCTAAAACTTAAACGTTTCTTTATAATCATATGTAATTCTATTTAATTCAATAAAATATGCCTAAAACTAAAACGTTTCTTTATAATCATAAGTAATTCTATCTAATTCAATAAAATATGCCTAAAACTAAAACGTTTCTTTATAATCATAAGTAATTCTATTTAATTCAATAAAATATGCCTAAAACTAAAACGTTTCTTGATAATCATATGTAATTCTATTTAATTCAATAAAATATGCCTAAAACTAAAACGTTTCTTTATAATCATATGTAATTCTATTTAATTCAATAAAATATGCCTAAAACTTAAACGTTTCTTGATAATCATATGTAATTCTATTTAATTCAATAAAATATGCCTAAAACTAAAACGTTTCTTGATAATCATATGTCATTCTATCTAATTCAATAAAATATGCCTAAAACTAAAACGTTTCTTTATAATCATATGTAATTCTATTTAATTCAATAAAATATTCCTAAAACTTGAACGTTTCTTTATAATCATATGCAATTCTATTTAATTCAATGAAATATGCCTAAAACTTAAACGTTTCTTTATAATCATATGTAATTCTATTTAATTCAATAAAATATGCCTAAAACTTAAACGTTTCTTTATAATCATATGTAATTCTATTTAATTCAATAAAATATGCCTAAAACTAAAACGTTTCTTTATAATCATATGTAATTCTATTTAATTCAATAAAATACCTAAAACTTAAACGTTTCTTTATAATCATATGTAATTCTATTTAATTCAATAAAATATGCCTAAAACTTAAACGTTTCTTTATAATCATATGTAATTCTATTTAATTCAATAAAATATACCTAAAACTTAAACGTTTCTTTATAATCATATGTAATTCTATTTAATTCAATAAAATATGCCTAAAACTAAAACGTTTCTTTATAATCATATGTAATTCTATTTAATTCAATAAAATATGCCTAAAACTTAAACGTTTCTTTATAATCATATGTAATTCTATTTAATTCAATAAAATATGCCTAAAACTAAAACGTTTCTTTATAATCATATGTAATTCTATTTAATTCAATAAAATATACCTAAAACTTAAACGTTTCTTTATAATCATATGTAATTCTATTTAATTCAATAAAATATGCCTAAAACTAAAACGTTTCTTTATAACTATATGTAATTCTATTTAATTCAATAAAATATGCCTAAAACTTAAACGTTTCTTTATAATCATATGTAATTCTATTTAATTCAATAAAATATGCCTAAAACTAAAACATTTCTTTATAATCATATGTAATTCTATGTTTAATTTTCTCTACACTATATCCTTAAGAACGTCTGTATCGACTCGTTCTTTTTCAAAAAAATATTTTTCTTATGTGTCTTATTTATATTTCTATAAGAATAATCTAGATTTCATGAGTTCAATCTATTAAGATTGGCAACAAGAACAAAAAACAGAACTTTAATATGTGAATGGTGATACTTAAAATATTGAATTTCATATATCTTTTTTATTTACAGATGTTGCTGCCTGAACGCCTATATTGAATATAAATAGATCACCATAATCGTTAAACAATATTCTGTAAAAATTATTGAATTATACGTAAAGAAACAAAGTTATTGTTTGGAAATGTATTTCTCGGGATTCTTTTATTTAACAAATTCTGGAAGATTTTGTTTCTGAAATTTGTGTTTAATGTTCAAATGACTCAAAAGGAACAGATCAAATCACAAATGGCAGAAAATATGTATTTGCCAAAAAAAAACTAGATTGTATATAATATGAGAAACCGTAGCACCATAAATATATCTTAAGCATGTAAAATAAATGATATTTTCTGGGAATGGTATGTGTCTGTTCGCGAATTTGCTTAAACATCTGTGAATTTAGAAAACAATGATAAAAAGTATATTATTTAGAACTCAGTTAATAATCTTATTCCAGGTCAATGTTAGAAAAACGTGCAAGTCCGACGTTATAAAAAGCAATTTCTCGAGAATCACATTTAGTGAGGTGTATAAAAACTCACGCTATGGAAAAGCCGCATGCTTGTGAAGTTTGTGGGCATTCTTTTTTATATAAATCCGGGTTAGTGAGACATATGGCATCTCACACTAGTGAAAAGCCTCTTTCTTGTGATATGTGTGGATATTCTTGTTCTGAAAAATCAAAGTTAGTGAGACATATGAGAACTCACACTGGGGAAAAGCCACATTCTTGTGAAGTGTGTGGATATTCTTTTTCTCAAAAATCAGCATTAGTTATGCACATAAGAACTCACACTGGGGAAAAGCCTCATTCTTGTAAAGTATGTGGATATTCTTCTTCTCAAAAATCAGCGTTAGTGAAACATATAAGTACTCACACAGGTGAAAAGCCACACTCATGTGAAGTGTGTGGACATTCTTTTTCTGCAAAATCAGACCTAATGACACATATGAGAACTCACACTGGGGAAAAGCCACATTCCTGTAAAGTCTGTGGAAATTCTTATTCCCGAAAATCAGTCCTAGTTATACACATGAGAACTCACACTGGTGAAAAGCCACATTCCTGTCAAGTTTGTGGAAAATCGTTTTCTGCTAAATGTAATTTAGCCATACATATGCGAACTCACACTGGTGAAAAGCCACATTCTTGTCAAGTTTGTGGATATGTTTTTTCTGATAAATCAAATTTAATCAGACATATGAGAACTCACACTAAAGATAAATAACTTTAATGGAACATTCAAATATCTATGTATCTCATATAGAGTTCAACTTTCTACAGAAAAAAACACGAAATAAAATTGGATGAAAGCTGGCACGAGTTGTAAAAAAAAACCTGGCATTGACAACATATCCAATTTCTGGTTAAAACAGTTCACATTACTACACGATCATTATAGCAGATGCTTCACCAGAATGTTTAAAGCTTATGAACCGACACCAACCCGGCTAATAAAAGGCAATACAAGCACGGAAACCAAAACCCCTAGCAAATATCGTCCAATAAACTGCCTGGCCACGACTTACAAGCTATTCACTGGATTGATAGTTGATAACGTTTATGAACATCTTTTCGCATCCGGAGATTATCTTGAGGAAGAACAAACAGGATGCAGGAAAAAAAACTGCCTGGAAACCAAAGATCAATTGCTCATCAACAAGACCATTTTGGAAAATTGTAGAAAAGAAAAAGGAATCTTAACATGGCATGGATAGATTATCAGGAAGCATTTGGTAGTGCACCCAATTCCTGGATACTAATAAAATAATGGAATCTTCAAAGGAGAAAGTTTATCTCCTCTATTCTTTTGCTTGGCAGTTGAGCCTCTCAGTAAGCTCCTAAAGAACTGCCAAGGTTCTTATAATCTAAACTACAGCAGCCAAAAGGAATCACACAAGATAATAAACTATTTATTTCCCATTGATGACAGCTCAGATAAGGAGTTATGTCATCTATTAAAAGTTGTCCACACGTTTTCCAATGACGTCAAAAGGGATGGATTAGTGTGCTTAATATACTCTGAAAGCTGGCAAGAGGACATCCGCTGAAACATACAGCTCGATGAACGTGGTAAAATCAAAAACAATGCAAATACCTCGGCATTGATGAAAATGAGTCCATCCAGCATGACAATATAAGAGAGAAGTTAAGCCAAGAATATTTACGCCGGGTAAGGAAAATTTGTAAAACCCAAGTTACTAACAAAAGTAAAGTTAGAACAATTAATTAACTTGTCATGCCAGTGTAGCATTATTCAGATATAAATTGGCTTGACACAAAGACACGGAAAATGTTAAGCTTGCGCCGAGTAATTTCTTGAAACCAGTGCATGCTTTGATTGTACATACTTAGACGAGAAGGAGTTATGGGACTCTAAGAAGTTAACCATATAGCTACAATTTTCAGCATAGGCCAGTACATATTAAATTCCTGTAACCCATACCTGATGAAAATTAAAGATCATCTAGAGAATCAAGAAAGTATTACAACGTCCATAACACAACTTGCTATTCATTTAGGAAAGGACTGCCCCACAAATGAGAATTAAAACAGAAGAATGGCCAACCTTAAACGGGCAACATTCCTAATGATCCCAAGAATATATTGATAGACATGGTTACCTTCATTACGATTTAGAGAGAGAGAGGTTAACATTTACTGCACAAGACTAGGGCCTCATGACGAACCCCTTCAAAAAGATGAGTGATTTAAGCAATAACAATAAAAGCAAGTTCTGCAACACTGAGGTTTAGAGTATGCACCACCTGATCTCTAGTTGCAAAATCCCACTCGGAGATGGTTATCATAATAACCTTCCCCAGATCGCCATAATTGAGTTTGCAAATACCTTCATTGGAAAATGTGTAAGAAACTAAACGTTCAGTGTAGTAAAAATACCCGAGCGAACTGTTGGGAATGAAACCTACACCATCCACTATTGCTACATAATTCCTACTGGTACATATCTAGAAAACGCAGCCGCTAAACCAGATCTAGTCATTTGGGACAGAGCATGTATGACATGAAACGATATTGGAGACTAAATAAAGTTTCAATTATATCAATTGGGCTCATGAAAAACACTTTAAAAAGTACTTAGCAACTATACCCGATGAACCAAGTGCAAGTGAGATAAAAACAAATGCACTTTAAAATGACGGCTAAAGAGATCTCTTGGATTGACTCACTAAATTAGGGGTAAATCTCAGACATTTGGTTGGATGTCCCAACCACCCTAGAAGAAAAAGGATAAACAAAAGCAGTAAAAAGAGAACTTGAATGCCTACTAGACACTATCCTTGAGTGTCTAAGTTCTTTCTGATCATAAGTTTGTCAGAACAACCTGGCATGAGGATACTGTTTCTATAGAAGTAAACACTGACTAAATATTCAAAATCACATAGTATTTTCTGCCCAAATAAGATCTACCCATACTGGCTAACTCACATTATCTTTTATGAAGAACGGAGCTCCATCTCCAAATGTTACGCAAAGTAATAGCATAAAGCTGAATACTCAACTAGACTAGATGAATTCTTGTCCCGGAATCCAGTAAGACCAAGAGACCAAAATTAAAGATATACGACAACATATAAAAATGGTTAGTTGGGGGAGGAAAATTATGTTCTCAATTCCTTAACTAACTCAGTGTTTTTAGAGATAAAGAATTCCAAATGAATATTCGAATATGTATGTATCTCATATAGAGTTCAAGTGTGAATCACATTTTATGGATCGATAACCATAAGGCATTTGACAGTCATTATTACTTTGGTGCCTTGAAATATGCAAGATCCATCCGGTGTGGAAAACAACCATACTACGAAGTCACAAGGAGGAAAGACAATCATCTCTTATGTAAACGTCTCTTATTTTTTTATATAGAAATAGATGCACTGAATAACACTTCTCCAATGTCATCAGAATGAAGTTTGGCCGAGATGAATGAGCCAAGTGTATGCTCAGAAAAAGATCTATACCAAGAATATGCAGCTCAGATCTGGAAAAAAGATATATACGAGGAATGAAAACACTGACATCAGAGATCTAGAAGAGCACGAACCCTAGAAATACATTGGCATTGAAGAAAACGACAGCATACTACATGCCAACAAATGCCACACATATATTAATGGTTCTGGTTGATACCATCGATATTCTACATGCTTTCTAATTTCATTGTCATGTTTTAATTGTTTGGTAAATTTTTGTATTTTTTCAATTCTATTTTTATAACTATTTCTCGGTTGAATAACTTCGAAAGTTTGGAAATAAAATTATTTCATCACTGTATAACTTTGTTTCTTTATTTATCAAAGATTGAACTTTTAAGGATGAATAATAATTTGTTCATGCTGTTCGATTTTTAATCGTTCATCTAAACCAATAATGGAAACTTCTCGTTTGTATAAGAAAATTGATGAGATTTTCATTGTAAAATCAGTAAATATACATTTTTATGTTGATATCAGTTTAAGATTGTAGCAGTCTATGAATAGACATAATTGTACTATTTGTCATAGGGAGTTGATCTTAGTCGTGATCCTATTACACAACGAATCTCTTAGAACACGTTTTTTATGGTAAACTGACTTCTTAGTCGTGATCTTATTATATAATGAATCTCTTAGAACACGTTTTTCATGATAATCTTAAAACTGATTTAACTTTGAACTGATACTAAATTGCATGTTTTATTCTTATTAAAAATAAATATAAAAAAATCAGTCACATATTTATTAGTTTGAGATTTCAGACAACCAAATACTTCTGTCTAATCCATGTATAGCTACAATCACCGAAAAAATGTTTATCTGAAAATAAAAAATAAAAAGACATTTATATGGCATATTACCAAAAATGCATTGAAAAATTTAATTTCGTTTAATTGCAATTTGATGTATCATAAAAGGGTATGCTTATTTTAATAGAAGAATTTTCACAAAAAATTATGGATTACACGAATTGTCATAATTTTGTTTAATTGCAATTTGATGTATCATAAAAAGGTATGCTTATTTAAATAGAATAAATTTCACTAAAATTATGGATGACACGAATTGTAAGCCCATTCAACAGCAGATATCTTAACTGTAGTCTTTGAACGTATATACCGCTCATTGGACAAAACAGGGGATGGTAGAGCGGTAACCCTTGATATATCTAAGGGGTTTGACAGGTATGGCACGATGGTCTTCTAAGGAAAATGAGATCATATGGAATCAATTAAAGAACTCATAATGTAATTAAATCCTTCTTAAGTAATAGAAAAATCAAAGTTGTCCTCGACGATCGTACATCTAAACAATATGACATAAATGCGGGAGTACCTCAGGGATCTATCCTTGGACCTCTATTATTCCTGCTATTCATAAATGACCTCCCTGATAATATTGTTTCGGAGATGGGTATATTGCCGATGACACCACTCTCTATAACAGATATGAGGGGAAAACAAATGAACACATATCCAAGGAAATGGCAGAAACACTAGAAAATGACCTCTGTAGTGGAATGGGGACAAAAATGGATGGCTACATTCAATGCTGCGAAGACTAAGCTTGTTTCCTTCAATAACTACAAGAAACCTTCTCTACCACTAATAGCAATGGCCAAGAACACATTGCCTGAAAGTACTTCTTTTAAACTCCACCGAAAAAAGTTTATCTAAAAATAAAAAAATAAGACATTTATATGGCATATTACCAAAAATGCATTGAAAAATTTAATTTTGTTTAATTGCAATTTGATGTATCATAAAAGGGTATGCTTATTGAAATAGAATAAATTTCACAAAATTATGGATGACACGAATTGTAATAATTTCGTTTAATTGCAATTTGATGTATCATAAACGGGTATTCTTATTGAAAAAATAGTTTTAAAAGAACACAATCAAAAACTTTTTTCCATAAAAATTTAGGATTAAACTTGATAGTTGTTTGTATATACGAATGCACTAAATTTATTGATATTTTTAATAATCCAAAAATACCAACCATGAATGCAAAAGAGAGTTTGGAGTTAAAATAAAAACAAAATAAAACAAGCAAATAGTTTTTCTTTTTTGAGAAAAGAACAAGAATCATGTTATATGCAGTATTAAAATCAAAAAGAAAATTGTATAAAATAATTTTTATTTGCCTTTGTACGAGGCTACTTACATACTAGTCTTCTAAAGGTGGGGGAAAATTATTGGGTTGAAAAAAGTTTTTACGGTTTTAAACGTTTAAACTCAGCTTAAGTAAAACAAATATTGATTTAAATAAAAAAACATTAGAATCAACACTTTTTGCCAACGTTAAACAAGTGCATGATAGGCCTCACTTTTTCTAGGTCGAATTTTTTGTGATATGATGCCCATGAAAGAGATCCCGTTTAGTTGGGTCTCTAGTTTTTCTGGATTACGTTTTACTCCTATTGTTTACCATTTCTGGAATAATTTGGGGAGCCGCCTGTTATGTTCTTTTTCGAATTTCCAATAAATTACTAGATCATCTACAATAACTACTCCCTGTATGACTTGAAATTGTTCATTCAGCTTTCTGTTGAATATGTTTGCTGAGGAGTTCAGGTCAAATATAACCGACGCCAACAGTATTGGTCAAAGCATTCTGAAAGGTGGATGCATCATCGAGCTCAACATTCCAATATCTTGATGATCTACAACGAGTTGTTTCATCAACGACTTGTTCAACATTGATGAGACCTCTTTATAGGATTTCATCCTCTTGGAAAACTTTTCAGTGAGAGTAATTATAGATGTCCCTGTCTCAATCTGAAAAAGAACTTTTTTATTCAAAAGCATAAGGCATTTGACCTCATTTTACTGTTTTGTCTTTGGCGGTTTTATTGTATTCACCTAGTAGGTGTAATCTTCATCCTTCTCTGATGATGATGTGTCTAATTGATATACTCGTGGTTGAGGTGCAACGATCTTCTTGTTTTCATTTGTTCGTGTGGTGTGTCCCTGTTTTCGCGTCGTCCTTCTTGCTGCATGCATGCCCCAGTTTGCGATCTGCTGTGTTTAGGCACGTGTGTATAACCACAAAAGACATGTTCTTTTGGAGACAGGTTCCTTCACTCAACTGGTTTTACGTACCCTCATCACCTGGGCTGTATCTAGTCGCATTCCTTGACTGTGGTTTGAGGCCATTTCAGCCACTCTGCATATGTTTACACCCTGTTTCGTGGACATCGTCAGATTCCCAACAAGCACCATTCAAGACTGTAAGAGAAACAATCACGAACTCACCCATTCTTACATACTACGACCCCCACAAGAAAGTAACACTGGAGAATGATGCATGTGAGTATGGTTAGGAGCAGCGCTAACACAAGTTGACACACCAGTTGCGTTTACATGTAAGTCAATAACAGTGGACGAACACACATATGCACAAATTGAGAAGTATATGCTGACAGTTTTATATGGTCTAGAAAAATTCCACCACTATACTCAGCGCTAACACAAGTTGACACACCAGTTGCGTTTGCATGTAGGTCAATAGAAGAGAAGTGGTAGTTTTGACTGACCACAAGCCCCTAGTCTCAATCAGCAAAAAATCACTATCAGCACTAAAACGGCTACAGAACCTCCTACTATGGACATAGCAATACAATTACATACTCCAATATAAGCCAGAGAATGATATCTCATTAGCAGATATGCTTTCATCAGCACCAACAAGTAAGCCAGTGTTGGATGAAATAACATCAGTGAATAATCTGACAATGTAACCAGTACAAAAACACAGACTTTTTGCTTCAAAGTTTTTTTTTGTGCAAATCAGGCTTTTATTTCAGCCTAATTTCCTGACTGGGGTTTACCAGGACAGAAATGCAGATCCCTGGGTAGTTTCCTTTCAGATTTTATCTATTTCTTGTTGGAGTTTCCCTTTCCAGGCTCGGTTATATGATTTAGTCGTCATGTTTCCTCTTATAATATCTTGGTGTTGGGGTAAGAGTTTTAACTGAATAAACCATGCTGCCCCGTATGTTGCATGATTTATTTCAATCATTGGTGCGTTAATCGGAGTGATTCTTGTGAGGGCAAAATGAACTTTTGAAACAAGCATCTTGTAGGCTTTATTCATTTGAATTTTTATCAGTCTTAGCCGATCTTCAACAGTCAGATCTCGTGCCACTTCTAAATTTAAATCTTTTAAATTGTGTTGGGTCTGTTGGAAGTGATTCCTGGGGGATGTTGCATTAGTAGATCGAGTGACACGTCGGGTATATTTCTGATTTATTTTTGGTAGACATCTAAGTCTTATACTTGTTGACATTGTCTCAGGTTTATTTTTGGTAGACATCTAAGTCTTATACTTGTTGACATTGTCTCAGGTTTATTTTTGGTAGACATCTAAGTCTTATACTTCTTGGCATTGTCTCAGGTTTATTTTGGGTAGACATCTAAGTCTTATACTTCTTGGCATTGTCTCAGGTTTATTTTTGGTAGACATCTAAGTCTTATACTTGTTGGCATTGTCTCAGGTTTATTTTTGGTAGACATCTAAGTCTTATACTTGTTGACATTGTCTCAGGTTTATTTTTGGTAGACATCTAAGTCTTATACTTGTTGGCATTGTCTCAGGTTTATTTTTTGTAGACATCTAAGTCTTGTTGGCATTGTCTCAGGGATCTGTGTCAGGTGAGAATGTGTTGTAATGTCTTCCTGTTGGATTTGTCAGATCTTGGGTATAGGGAGGGGATTACTGATTGGGCAAATATTGTTTTTAGTGATTTCCTGGATATCTTTTTTTAGCTGGAGTATTTGCTCCACAGAAAGATGTTCCCCAGAAAATTAGACTCCTTGCATGCTAACAATTCCTTCTCAATTTCTTTCTTGCTTGGGCAGTGGTGTTTAAAAAAACTTTTTCCATTGCTTACAACTTTCTGTTAGTTTTTTATATTTTATTTTGGAATATTCCATTGACCAAATCAATGTCCATTTTTCCTCTCTACTCCACTGGGTTTGTGCAAATTCAGCAGTGTTAGATTTGGTGAAATCAATCGCTGTTTCCCTAAAAGCTTTCTTCTCAATTGACTCTCTAACATCTTTTGTGAGATAATTATGTACTTGGGATACAATTGAAAGTAAGTTCTTAGTTGCAGTTAGTGATGTTTTCTCTTTTGGTAAGGTTGAAGATTTAAGTTGAGCCTCAAATACTGTAGCTTTGTCCTCTCATTTCTCATAGCTTGAGTATATGAAACAGTAAAAAAAATATTTTCCCCAATAAACCCCTTTACTTGGTCATATTGTCTTTTCCTCGTAGTCTTTGTTTGGTCTAGCCGGATTACGGGACTAGAATTTGACTGCTGTGGTCTAGCTTAGTGGTGTTATTTGTGGCAGCACACCTAGGAGAAGGTGCACCGGTATTTTCCTATGACCCAATGTACAGCAATGCTGAAGGGATCTTTTTATCCTGAGAACATGCTGCCAGTTTGTTGATTTAGTTTTATTTTTCATTTTCATTTAAATTCAAATATTTGGTCAGGGTTTACTTTGAAAGTATCCTCATACCAGAGTCCCTGCTAAACCACTGTACAGTGAGACTGAAGACACGCGAGGTTTGTGTCTAGTAGGCATTCAATTCTCTCCAGTGTGAGTTCTCATATGTGTCACTAAAGATGATTTTTGAGAACAAGAATATCCACACACTTCACAAGAATGTGGCTTTTCCCCAGTGTGAGTTCTCATATGTCTCACTAATGCTGATTTTCGAGAACAAGAATATCCACACACGTCACAAGAATGTGGCTTTTCCCCAGTGTGAGTTCTCATATGTGTAAGTAAGTTCGATTTTTTAGAACAAGAATATCCACATACTTCACAAGAATGTGGCTTTTCCCCAGTGTGAGTTCTCATATGTATAACTAAGTCTGATTTTCGAGAATAAGAATATCCACATACTTCACAAGAATGTGGCTTTTCCCCAGTGTGAATTCTCATGTGCATCATTAAATTTGATTTGTCAGAACAAGAATATCCACATACTTCACAAGAATGTGGCCTTTCCCCAGTGTGAGTTCTCATATGTCTCACTAATACTGATTTTTCAGAACTAGAATATCCACACACTTCACAAGAATGTGGCTTTTCCCCAGTGTGAGTTCTCATATGTGTAACTAATAATGATTTTCGAGAACAAGAATATCCACACACGTCACAAGAATGTGGCTTTTCCCCAGTGTGAGCTTTCATATGTGTCACTAATAATGATTTTTGAGAACAAGAATATCCACACACGTCACAAGAATGTGACTTTTCCCCAGTGTGAGTTCTCATATGTATCACTAATGAGTATTGTACAGAACAAGAATATCCACATACTTCACAAGAATGTGGTTTTTCCCCAGTGTGAGTTCTCATATGTATCACTAAGTGTGATTTTTCGGAAAAAGAATGGCCGCATACTTCACAAAAATGTGGCTTTTCTCCAGTGTGAGTTCTCATATGCGTCACTAATGCTGATTTTTGAGAACAAGAATATCCGCACACTTTACAAGAATGTGGCTTTTCCCCAGTGTGAGTTCTCATATGTCTTACTAATTTTGATTTTTGAATAAAAGAATATCCACACACTTCACAAGAATGTTGCTTTTCCCCATGGTGAGTTCTCATATGTATCACTAATTTTGATTTTTTGAAACAAGAATAGCCACACACGTCACAATAATGTGGCTTTTCTGTAATGTGCATATTCATATTTAAATTAAATTGCTCCTGGCGAAAGTTATCACTACCAAGTTATAAGCAATATGAGATTTTATCCTGACTTTTTCAGTTATAATCTGTAGTTTTTTATGGAAGTTAGATTTTATGCTAAAGAAATTTTAATTGTGTATAACTTTTCATTTGTTTGATAAGAGATATTTCGATGTGTAAAAGTTAAAATATTCTATTTTGGAAATTAGCAGATTTTTCTGAAATGTTAAATTCGATATCTTATGATTTATAAAAACATTAAACAAAATTTTGGCAAATTTAAATATGTGTGATGTTCTTATCACTATTTGCTAAACAATCCAGATAAAATAACTCTTCACACATATATGTCTAATACAGTTGTGTGCTGCCGTTTTTGTTGTTTGCCATGTAAGCAAATAATTCTGTATAGAATACTGTTTAAGGTGAAGGATTGTCCCTTACTATTCATTACAAATATGCAAGCAGGAACATCTGAAAATAAAAAATAAATGAAATTAAATATTTTAATATCATTGTTTATTTTAATCGTGCCAACAAAACAAGAAACAATACTTTATAATACATTTAAAAATCACAGAAATAAACACTTAATTCACATTCATATTGTTTTAATGCTTAATATTATTCATAGTATTTTGTAATAGATAAAGGAATCATGCAATAATTAAATTGAAATAAACTATAATATAGTAAGAATTTTAAGGAACATTAGTACTATTATTTATAATAAAAATATATTGCTACTAATATACATACAGATACCATAGTTGCTACTGAAATAAATAAAAATATATAGCTAACAATAGAAATATAATAATTTTATAATACATGAAATTTTAATTTAAATACTCAGTAAATTAAAGTGAATAATACAAATCAATATATAATCTAGTTACTTAGCAATGCATAATAATATGGTATTTTAGAATAGCTTTTGTTTGTATTTCTGTGTTGAAATATAGCTGCTTATTTATGTGTTTGATATTTAACTTGATATTTTCCTTACATAACATAACTGTTAATACTGATAATAGCGAATTTAATGAAACAGAATAAGGTTCTTATTTTTTTTACTATTATTTTTAGAAATTAACAGTTTTTTCATTCAACAAATTATTTAATCCAACGTTTTTGAATGCATTATTATCATTCATATATTTTATTATTAATAAACAATGTGTTAACAATCGATTATTGCAATTTTATTTTAAAAAATTACGGTTTAATACATATTTGTATAGCGAAAAAGCTCTCGAAAACTGTGAATTGGTTACCTTACCAAATTTAACAGAATTGATATTTTTAGTAGTTATTTTGATTTTGAGTAAATAATTTTTTATTTTGGAAATCTAAGAAATAATTTCATCCACCATTTTTGCGTATTTTATTATTTTTAGTTTCTTTATGATTTTTATCCTAATTATTTTCACCTTCTAATTGTATAAATTATTAAAATATATTAATGTTGAAAGCTTTGTATGAATTTAAATATCGCCTGTAAAAGGAGCCTATTTAACTCATGGTATACGAACTAAACTTCTTTCTTCTGCATATTAATGTTGTATTGAACCAAGAAAAAAGTGAACATTTTCTTCTTTGATGATTTGTTTTGGTTTATGCAATGAAACATGTGTAAGACGTAGTAATTTAAACAATATGTGAACTAAATGTCTAATAAAGTTACATATACTCTCAAAGTGTAAATCATTTTCATTGAGTTTAATAAACCGTTGTATTTTAAGATATGTGTATTGACTAAATACATTATAAACGTATATTGTTTTAAGGAAACGTTTGTTTCTGCCTTCCTAAAGCACATGCATATACTGTATATAAAATATGTAAATTTATCAAAACTATCGACAATTTCTTATAATGGATTTATTTAATGCCGAAAACGTAACTAATTCGGTTCGAAAACCTACATTAAAATCTGTACATTTATTTTTTATTAGTTATTTTTTGTTTTCCGTATATATTTATAAAATGTAAAGCATATTATTAAAATTTATAGATTGTTTAAGGATATCCGTTTATCGCTAATTCATTTGAACATAGAAATTGTTGTTACTACATGTGTTTAACTCGTCAGCGAGTTAATATTTAATCTTTAACTATTGATTAAAACAAAATATTTTTTAATACACAATTCACATAGTAAGAGAGTCTCAAATATAGGATCTGCACAAACATACCTACTCTCGACCAATCGGACAAACATCAAAATCCAACCATTCTCCTTTGTTGATTGTAAGGCTACTATTGTTTGAGACGAAAAAATTTAAAATTGGATTGGAATGTTATATCTTAAAATATTTGTTCATTTTTTATTCATCCAAACGTTAAAATGATTTGTAATCCTTTATATTAAGCGAGTTTAATGTTTTACATTTAAATATTAGTCAGACACATTTGTCATGTAATTTATATTTTATGCATTTAACATGAAAAACAATATGGTTACAATTTATTGTGGCAGAGAGAGGGAGTTGTATCGGTTTTAGTTTTTTTACGTTTGTTCAGGGAGAATAAGAGCCAAGTGTTGTTTACTATTCTATAATTTCATGTAAAAATTTAATAAACAAAATTTACTGAAAAAGTATCCCTATTGACGTTCAAAAACAACACACATTGCAACTGAAACATAATGAGATACTATGGATTATGGGCAATATTATCAGAGGCATTCCCTGTGACTTGAGAAGCAAACAAAAAAACTCATATAACTCTATAGCTTTGAATAAAACGTACTGGAATATGATGATGTATTATAATGAGTTACCTAAACAGAGAATTGATGAAGAGTAACACTAGATTAACAAGTCAAACGACCACAAAATTAATTGTCGGCCATGGTTTGTGTTTTCATATTATTATTATTATTGAGTTTGTTATATTGAATTAAATATCATTTCATATAATTATCATTACTATGGAGTTTTTATTGAATTAAGTATTATTTAATATGATTATTATTATTGAGTTTGATGTATTGAATTAAATAGTTCATATGATTATCATTACTATTGAGTATCCATATTGTCATTAAATATCATCTTTACTGTTTTACTATGGCAAACTTTACCCGGACATTAAATTGTATTATGTGTAAGGAATGTGTAACAACTCACCTGCCAAATCGATTGGCCTTAAAATGTTTGTGTTGTATCAATACAAATTCATCTTCACATAATAATAAGACAATATATATATTGTGTTGTATCAATACTAATTCATCTTCACATAATAATCAGACAATATATATTTTACAGTTGTACTTCCCTGTAAAATGGATTAGGTAGGCTTACCTAACATTTCTTAGCTGGCACTATTCATTTTGTGTGTGGTTTATAAAGTGCAGACTTAATAGGTATCCAGTTATTTAATTAGAACTAGAGCACAAGTTGTTCACGGGAGAAACTTTAGAGAATTTTATGATCTCTACAGAATATGTTCTTACAAAGTGCTGAAACCTTTTGGATTTAAATTTGTGACCCCAGTTTTTAACAATTGCTATTTTTTAAAAGTTGTTTCTACACAATAATTAATACATTTTTTTAAAGTTTAAGAAAAGTTTTAAATTATTATATTTTTAAAAGTTGTTTTTTTACACAATAATTAATATATATTTTCAAATTAAAGAAAAGTTTTTAATTATTATATTTTTCAAAAGTAATTTTACACAATAATTAATATATTTTTCAAGTTAAAGAAAAGTTTTAATTATATTTTTTTAAAGTTGTTTTACACAATAATTAATATATTTTTTCAAGTTTAAGAAAGGTGTTAAATTATTATATTTTTAAAAGTTGTTTTTAAACAATAATTAATATATTTTTCAAGTTAAAGACAAGTTTTAAATTTTTATATTTTTTAAGTTGCTTTTACATAATAATTAATATATTTTTCAAGTTTAAGAAAAGTTTTAAATTATTATATTTTTGAAAAATTGTTTTTAAACAATAATTAATATATTTTTTCAAGTTAAAGAAAAGTTTTAAATTATTATATTTTTTGGAGTCAGTGAAAATTTTATGTTTGAAATTTTATATACCTACGTTTGACTTATGTTATTTTACAAGAGTCCGCATTTATCAAGGCCCAGATGCCACTCGAGCATAAGGGTTAATAACTATACAGTGGTGAATGGAACACTGTTGTAGTAATTGTAGGGAACGCCTCATTAAGAACATGTTTATGTTGGACTTGAAAATGATGATATTATAGTCAACTGGAAAGCAGGCCAATGGAAGAGTTTCACAGGTGTGCATTCTAAGAAAGAAACTTTGTTCATGGAATCTATGTTTATGTTTAGGCACAGATAAAGAGTGGGGAAATTATTGATAATTTTTTTCAGCTAGACGAGTGTTTCTCATGAAAATTTGGCGAGGGGGTCTATAGACTGAAGCTCAGACGAGCACGTATCATGAAAATAATGATAAAGCAGAGACAGGCTGTGAGAAAGAGTTTGCAGGGAAAAGAAAATGGCATCACCCACTAAGCTACGAAGTCTACTTTTAACTCTGTCAAGGCAGAGACCATGAGTTGGAATAGATACATTGAGATCATTGCCAAGACTGCTGCAAAGAAGGTGCGCTCTCTCTACCTTGCCAGAAAGTTACTTACACTTGAAAATATCCTATACCTCTACAAAGCTACCATTCGCCCATGTATTGTTGTGACATTTGGGCTGGTGCATCAGCTAGTAGTCTATCGCTCCTGGGCAGGGTTCAAAAGAAAGTCGCCAACTTGATTGATCCTGAACTGTAATCAAAGCTTCAGCCACTGTCCCATCAACAAAATATTGCATCCCTCCGCTTGTTTTACAAGTATTTTAATGGCGGATGCTCTGACGAACAACAAGCTCTTGTATCCCCTTAATGAAAATACCACAGACAAACCCGACAGGTGTTACAGAGAAAGAGAGAGAGGTGAGTAAACGTGGAGGTAGACACGTTTACCAGAACCGAAGGTCAGCTGACCAGATTACGTATGAGTGATGTAGTCAGGTTGGCTAGATCAGAGAGATTTGATTTGGGCTTTGAAGAAGATGGACGGCTTTCCGTTGTCTCCCCCTCTTAACTGGGGAGGGGGGAGACGAACGCTGACGTGTGTAGAAGAAGAACCCCCACACAGGCCGATTTCACTTCCACCTTCTGCAGGACCTCTGGGGAAAGTGAAATAAAAACTATAAAACCCATTCATCGTCTTGGAGTGATAAATCTTCGTCAAACAGGTATCAAGTCTCCCTCCATGATGGGAAATTTCCAGATGGTCCAACATCGAAGAAGCAGAGGTAGGTTCTGAAAATACATGTCACACACACGATTCCCTTTATGATAATCAAACACACAACCCTTAATATTAGAGACAATCATACGCACACGGAATTTTTTTTATGTTATACACCCACACGTAAATGGTGCCCCTCAATGATAACCCTAGTGAGAACCTCGATGATAAACATAAGTAACACAGGCAGCAAAGTCCCACCCCAACACAGTAGAGATCCCTAGATGTATGAAAGCCTTCTATTCTAATAGTTTCCTCCCTGGAACTTCTAGACTAGGTGTGTCAGAAACTTGGTGAAAAATATTGAATAATTCCACCCCTTGTCTTTCCAAGCTTATAACTACTCGAAAAATCTAATTAAACGCCTAATGTTTTCTTAATTAAAGGAGCAAGGACCGAGGTTTCAGTTAAAACAAAGAAACAAACAACGTGTTAAAAAAAAGGTTTTAAACTTCGGACTTCACAGGTAAATTTCTAAAAAACACTATTTTTTTTTTAATTTGAATATATTATTTATTGATCTTTTTTCTTCGATTTGTGATTTGATGAGTAAATTCTTCTTGATCTATTTATTTATTTCTTCGATTTGTGATATATAACACTTTGATGAGTAAATTAATTATCTACTTTTTAGTAGACATTTCAAAATAGGTGGGGGCGTGAATTAATTCGACCTCCTGTCTTTCCAAGCTTATAACTACCCGAAAAATGTAATTCAACCACTATTTTTTTTCAATTAAAGGAGCAAGGACCAAGGTTTCATTAAAAAAAAACAACGTGGTTTAAAAAAAGGGATTTTAAACTTCGGACTTTACAGGTAAATTTCTAAAAAAACACTACTTTTTTGTTTTAAATTTGAATATATTATTTATTGATCTTTATCTCCAATTTGTGATATATATAAACTTTGGTGAGTAAATTAATTATTTTCTTTGTAATAGATATTTCAAAATGGGAGGAGCGTGAATTAAAAAAAAAATTGTCTAAAATATTATATTCGGTTTATTGGAAAGAGCATAAAATTTCAGATTGACCCTGAAAATATCGTAAAAATAGAATCAATAGAAAAATTTTGATAGATTTTAAAAGTTTAAAAATTGAAAAATGCTGAACTCGTAAAACTCGATTTCATTACTGATTCTTTTTTTTAAATAAAGAATAATATTTCTATGACTTTTTATACAACTTTAATAATTTATTTTGGAAGTATAATCCATAAAGAAAATAAACAACCCACTTTTAAAAGAGAAATTACGAGTTTTTGTTTTAAATATTTTATTCAAAGTTTCGTGTTAGGGGTGTCAAAAATTCCTACAAAAATTCTGATACACCTACTGCTAGACTTAAAAATTCCCTTCTGGCTTCCTGCTTCCCCAACTGTACTGACATGCAGAAGTCCAAGTGTAAGTTAAACAAACATTTTGCTGCTAAACTCGCTACATAGTAACCCTTGCAACTTAGGTCCCTGATAGTAGCCCCCTACATCAAAGTGCCAATGTGCCGTATTTTGTGTAATAAAAAAAAAACAGGTAAAACCAAACAGGAGACCCATGTAAAAAAGTAAATTTATTAGACTTAAGGAGTCGGAGTCTGATAAAATAATTCCGACTCCGACTCCTAGTACTCTTAGAAATGCAAATCGAATCAAATTATTGTGTTTATGATAAAACCCGAAAAGCTATGCTGGTTTCGATTGTAAATATTTAAAAAATATTTTGTTCTATATTAAGTTTCTGTTAATTAGTGATGCCCAATAAATGAGGGCTCATTTTATGTAAACTTTATTAAATAAAATTATCCTTATTTGAAAACCCCAAATATTGAATAAAATATCAAAATTCAAACAATTCTTTAGCGACATATTAGGTAAATGTGGACAGAAAAGTATTTGTAAAAATATTTAAAAAAAAACAATAGAAATATTTAAAAAAAAAACATTTTGTGCTCAGTTGTCTGACAATTCGACAAACTTTGGATCAACTTATTTTGTTTATGGTAAACATTATTATTTTCTCAGAAATAACGAAAATAAATAAACTCATTTTTGATTTAAAAAATCCAAATATCAGATTGAATCATCTATTATTAGAAAGATTAGGAAGGGGTGGGTGCTCATTTTCAGTTTAATTTATGAAACAAAGGCGTCAATATTAAAATGTTGTTGTTTTTTTTTTAATTCTATTTTTCGGAATATTTTAAATGACTTTTCAAGCGTAAAAAATAACTTACCTTTCATATTGTAAACTTATTTTAATATTTAAATTTTACTTGAATAAACACATTTTGGTCAATGCCAAGTTTCTTTCCAACTCCTTAAAAAAAACTTTAAAATGACGACTTGAATAGGTTTTCGGTTATGCTGAAAACGAATATCACATTTAAATTTGAGACAGATAAGTAGTTTTCATGATATGAAGAAATTACTTTTTCAATAAGTGGGGGATCACTTTCCTATATAAAAGTAACGTGAAATGAGCACCCACTTTTTGGTCACTTAGTAATTTCTTCATAACATAAAGCAATTTTTAAGTGATATTTGTTTTCAGCAACCCCCCCCCCCCCAAACCGGCGCTGTTTTTTACTAAGAGATTCGTTCATTTTTTTTTTCATTTTCAAGTTTGTTTTATATGACCAAATTATTAGGTGGCCAGAATGTGGGTGCTTTTTTTACGTGAAATTTATATAAGACAGTGATCCCTCACTTTTTAAAAAAAGTAATTTCTTCATATCATGAAAACTACTAATCTGCCCCAAATTTAAATGTGATATTCGTTTTCAGCATCATTGAAAACCTAGAAAAGTCATCACTTTAAAGTTTTTGGAGTAGTTGGAAAGAACTTGACATTGACCCACATGGTCACATTTCATATATATTTTATTCACGAAACCAATATTTTAATATTTAAGATTATTCTAAAGTTGTTGAATAATATTTTTGTAAAGTAAAAAAAAAAAAAACTTACCTTCTATTCCCGAAATTTAATACGAAAAAAAAAATCGTTTTTCTTTTGTGTCCAACGCAGAAAATTTGTTTGTTTGTTAGGATTTCTTAATATAATCTTTAGTAAATTGATACAAATTTTGTTTTGTGTGTCCAATTCATTAAGCAATTGAATATATGAAAATATAAAAGAATCAAAATTAAAAGATAAAAAACACGATTTAAACGTTAAATTATTATAAGAAAAAAAAAATCAACTGCTTCTTCAGAACAAAGAACTTATGTTCATCGTAAAACGGTGTAATCATTATTTTGTTCCTCGTGTAAAAGATTGAACATTTCATTATGATTTGGATTAGTCGAACTACTGTTTACATCCAAGATGAGAACAGTATAATAATCCAAATATAAAAAAATGCAAAACTGAATATTTCACATAAACAATTCAAAAAGGAAGGAATTGAACAAATAGCGAAGTCAATCAAATAACAAAAACTAGATTTGAACCAACAAGAAACAAAACAATAATCACATGATTACATTATGAAAATTGCGACTTATTTTTATCAGATTCGATTCCGTTAACTTTATGATGACCTTAACTTATAATTCCAGACTTAAACCTGATGTTTTACATGCAATCAACGACTAACGATGGAAGTGTAGTAACTGTTTCTAGTTTGTTTACGCATTTCAACGTTGTATCGCGTTATCACATTTTTGGTTTTACTTGGCATGTTTTCCGCCCTCCCATGTATTACCACCTCCTTTGATAGAGAAGTACCGCAATGTTGTAAAATGTTACGACTCGCAGATGTGAATATGAGAAAAATCGATATCTAAGAACATTCAGTAATTTGCTTGCATCCTACTTGTTTATATATATATATATATATATATATATATATATATATATATATATATATATATATATATATATATAAATATATATATATAAATATTTATATATTTATATTTATATATAAATATATATATATAAATATATATATAAATATATATATATATATATATATATATATATATATATATATATATATATATATATATATATATATATATATATATATATATATATATATATATATATAAGGATTACAGTTAAGTTTACCAAAATGATCCAAGATGGCAAAACTAAAGAAAATTATAAATATTAAAGAATTAATATTTATAAAGTAGGGAAAGGTTACGACGCGCGGCTGATACCGATGATTGCAGGTCTCGTCCTATCCATGCTTGACGGGAATTAACGAAAATTCGGGTCAAATTATGTAAGAGTGCCTAAAAAATATAGAAAAATATATTTTTAGTTGGCAATAACTTTTAGAAAAGGAAGAGTTATCGATCCTTGACAAGCGACATCTTTCAACGGTTCTTGAAACTAAAATACAAACATCTTGCAGTTTATATGTTCATAAACAGTTGCTTTTAAATCCTTTTATCTTTTCATCCTCATCAGTGCACCACTGCAACTGCACCAGATGAAATGTAAAATGCCCTGCTCGCGAGTGTGAGTATGTGAGAAAATAGAATAGAACACAAATCGATAATTAATTAAATCACATTTTTTTTTTTGCCTTTTTATATATCGTTTCAAGAATCTGATAGTCAAACTTGGGTCAAATTTACCGTTTGCATGGTATTTACCCCTGAACCCACGAACTACTTTCCACCATTTTGCAGCTTCCGTTTATGCTACGCGCATGCACGCTGTAGCATAAACGACGGCTTCACCAAGCAAACTACGTTGGGAGGGAGGGGATTTTTTTTTTTTTCAGGACATAGAATTTTCTAATTTTCAAAAATACATTATAGCACTTTTTGGGTGGAAAATTTAAAATTAGCTGAAAAAGAAATAAAACAAGAAAAGGAAAGCACTCCAAGTTGGAGTAGGGGTAATTTATCTGTTTTTTTTTTTTTTTTTTGTTTTTTTACCTGGAACATAGAATTTTCAAATTTTCAAAAAGTAACGCACCGACATTTACCAATTAGAACACCATTTAACATTTTCCGAAGATTTTACTGTGTAAATTGGGGGCGCAAGCAGGGGGGCGAATGTGATGTTGGGGCGCGTAAAATCTTCGGAAAATGTTAAATGGTGTTCTAATTGGTAAATGTCGGTGCGTTACTTACGGAAAAACGTTTAACTAAACTGCAAAAGCACCTATTAAGCCACATAAGTTCTATAATTGAATCTCCCTCCCGCAAAAAAAGAATGAAAAACATAAAGATGTTTGGTGCTTATGTTTTTGTAAACCACATTAAAAACTACGCGAAACAACAACAAAAAAAGTCCCCCAATTTGTTGTACTTTTCTTTAATTGTAAGTCATTAAAAAAATGTCAGTCCGTAATTTTTTGATTGGTACGCCATGTGAGAAGGCAGTTTGCTAGGTGAAGCAAGCCGTCGTTTATGCTGTAGCGCACGCGCGTAGCGTAAACGGAAGCTGCAAAATGGTAGAAAGTTATTCGTGGGTTCGGGGGTTAATACCATGCAAACGGTAAATTTGCCCCAAGTTTGACTATCAGATTCGTTGTCAGCGACCTCAATTACCTATAAAAATCAAATTAGAGTGATCGGTGTTCTGTAGTAGCGGATCTGGATATTTACCATATTAAATATTTACAAAACTTGTAAGGATTAAAAAAACAACTTTTTTCTATTCACAAAAAAAAAACTTTGTGTAAGTAACAAAACGAACGTTTATGGAACAAAATATATTCAAATAAATGGGTGTCTTTCTGAGTGCGTTTTTTAATATATTTACAGAACTTTAATGATGATGATGATGATGATGATGATGATGATGATGATGATGATGATGATGATGATGATGATGATGGTGATGGTGATGATGATGAAAAAAAAAAAAAATAAATAAAATAAATGTCCTATATTAATTGCAAAACATTAGAAACTGAAATTTTCGGACGCTAAACTTGTCTTTATGGAGAAGTAATCAAATAGCAAGTTTTTTTGTTGTTTTTTTTTTTTTAAATAAAAATAAAAATTATAAAAAGATTTGTATCTTGTGATAATACTTTTCATCTTTATAAAAATAAAGTTATAAAAGATATGTTAATAAAATATATTTTTTAAAATCTCGATTGTTTATACTTGTGATTTTATTATGCATAAAATTGGCTCGGTCTAGAAGGATTTCTCGGCCACTGACCACCTACATACATCACACTTTAAATGAATATTGAATTGTATTAAAAGCGCACGAAGAAAGATACACACACACACACACACACACACACACACACACACTGTACATACACATTACTCTTGGTCGCAAAAATCCGCACAAGTCAGTTATTCTTTATTTGTTTATATGCCATAAAAAGTTTGGTTATAATAATTTTATTTCACTTTTTTTTTTAAATTGTGTATTTTTTTATTGACATCATCCGAAATTCTCAGTTATAACCTCGGTTTATTTATTTATTTGGTATTATTTTATCGACCTGTCCCAGCGTAGTATAAACACACCAACTACCCCATGTTAAGAACGGCTTTCGGAATAAACACCTCCCAACGTCCCCATGTTAAGAACGGCTTTTGAGGTTTGGGGTGCTTTTTCCGAAAGCCGTTCTTAATATAGGGGGTGGGTGAAGTGTTTATAATATGCTAAAAAAATCTACCATTTATTTGTTTATATTTTTATTATTATTATTATTATTATTATTATTATTATTATTATTATTATTATTATTATTTTTATTATTATTATTATTATTATTATTATTATTTTTATTATTATTATTATTATTATTATTATTAATAATAGTTTTATTAAAAGTTCGGTAAATATATAAAAAAGAACGTACTCAGAAAGACACCCATTTATTTAAATATATTTTGTTTGAATACGTTCGTTTTATTACTTAAATTAAAAAGTTTGCGTAAATAAAAAAGTTGTTGTTTTTTATCCTTAAAAGTTTTGTTCGAATATGTCTGCTATTTGACCTGTTTACAAGTTTAGAAACAACTAACGGCGATGTCAAGGTCGAACAAACGGTGCCTCTTGAATTGTTCGCCTATTTTTGTCGTCTGATACGTGGTATCTAATCTTTACTTGATCCTAAAATTTTTATTATGGACGCAGAAAAGTGATCGTAAAATCAAGGACTCGATGATTACTGAAGTTTGATATTAGAGAATGAATGATGGAACATACAATGAGGAGAGCAAATAAATCTATGATTTGATTAAAAACAACAAAAAACAATCATAAATGACACGATAATAAATAACAATTGCAACGATAAAAACAGACATATGAGAACTCACACGGAGAACACGACTTTGGCTTTATCTGTCCATATTGGCATGAGGTAGGGGGTCTTCTGCATTGTACCGCTATTGTGAGTACTGGATCTTTCAAAATACAAACCTCAGAATATTACACCAACATCACTTAATAAAGCCATTTTGAACAAAATTTTCTTATAGATGAGAGAGAATTAGAAAATAAATCTGCTACAGAAAAAAAAGAAAAAAGACACCAGGAATACAAGAACTTGCAGTAAAAATAGAAGAACGGACTAAACATGCTGCTATTGTGAGTACTGGATAATATCTTTCGAAATCCAAACCTCAGAATATTACGCCAACATCACTTAATAAAGCCATTTTGAACAAGATTATCTTATAAATGAGAGAGAATTAGAAAATAAATCTGCTACAGAAATATCCCAAAAGGTATACAAGAACTTGCAGTAAAAATAGAAGAACGGGCTAAGCATATTTCGGGTGAATTCAATAAGGATCAATGTCCAATGATGAAGATTATTAATGCTGACAAAAATCAAGACTTACTAATGATTTTAAAAAGACGAATGTAAATATGTTCACTAGACGATCTGTAAAAATTTAAATACCGAATGCTTCAACAAGTGTTGTTGCGAACGTATACAGAAAGAGCAGTTGGAAATAAGTCATACACGATCCATTATGACTGCGTAATTCCTACGGCTACGTATTAAAAACTGATCTACTAAAGCTGGCATCGTTATATGAAACACGAAAGAATACGAATCAACCTTATAGTAGTAGTATTAGTAGAAATGAGTGTTTCCAACGATGCAACGTTAAACAGAGATGAGAAGGGAGGATAACACAATACGAAAGTCGTTCGTACGACATGGAATTAGAAATTGGAATCGTAGGAAGATCTTAATCATACTAAAATGATGTAATTATATGGTAATTATAGGAGTAACTAGACTCATTAACAAGAAATTGAAAAACTAACTGGTAAATATACCCGAGGAGAGGAAATTGGAAGTCTATCTGGCAAATATACCCGGTGACAGAAAATTGGAAAAGTACCTGCCAAATATACCCGGTAACCTGAAATAAAATGATATTTCCTTTTGAAAAATTTAAATCATTCAAGTCAATGTAAGTGTATGATACGCATTTGAAAACATTATTTTAAAACAACATAATCTATTGTAATCTATTGAAAATAACGCACATTATCCTAATCTGAAAATATACTCCCTCTATCACAGCTTCTGTAAAAAATACCATGAACGGCCCATTAGGTCTGTCAGAATTGGGGGGGGGGGGGTTACACCCCTAACAAAAAACTTCGAATGAAATATAAAACACTCGTAATTTCTCTTTTTAAATTAGGTTGTTAATGGAATATACTTCCAAAATAAACTATTAAAGTTGTTTAAAAATAATAGAAATAAAATTTTTATTTAAAAAAAAATATTGTTTACAAAATAAACTATTAAAGTTGTTTAAAAATAATAGAAATATAATTTTTATAAAAAAAAAACAGTGTTTACAAAGTTGTTTAAAAATAATAGAAATATAATTTTTATTTAAAAAAAAAATAGTGTTTACAAAGTGCCTGCGTGCGTTCATGCAGATATCTTTTACGTAATGAAATCAATTGAATTTTACGAGTTAATTTTTTTTCAATTTTCAAACTTTAAAAATCTATCAAAATTTTTCAAATAGTTCAATTTTTAGAATATTTTCAGTTTCCAATAAACCGAATACAATATTCTAGGCAAGGGTTTTTTTCTTAATTTAAAATGGCGCCGGCTTCTCTGTTGAAGTTTGGGAAAATGAGTAAAAAATTAAAATATATAAAATACTGTTAGAAACCCACTGATTATATGTCAGCCTATGTCATGGTAACATATATTTAGCGACTTTCCAACAGTATTTTTTCTAATGTTTATTTATAACCCCTTTTCCCAAACTTACCGTGTGAGCGAGAGAGTCGGGCGCCATTTTAAATGCTCCAATACATCGGTAAAAACTGTATCTTGTTCGAGCTGAACAAACATGTTACATTAAATAAAAACACTAGAAAATTATCCAGTTAGAAGTAACTTAACTTGCATCTGATAACATTTATTTGTTATATATTTGTTTTTGACAACGTTTTCGAATCTAAAAATAGTCGATGACCGACATTTAAGAAAAAAAAATAGTCGATGGTCTCCCTCCATATTCTCTTTATTAAAAGACACATTCTCTTTATTAAAAGAAGTCAATTTATTTATTTATTATCCCTAAAAATCGTAAAATTTGTTTTTTCTTAAAAAAAAAAAGTACTTCGCTTATTAAAGTCTGTTTTCAGACGAACAAAAAAAATTATCAAAGCAAATTAAATATATTTATTGAATCGTTTGAATTATTTAATGTGTTTTTCATTTGAATTTGTCTCTCAACCAATTCAACGGAGTATGTGATAATGTTTTAATCATGTTACATGTCTGCAATTCAAATCTGATTCGAATTTCCGGTATTTAAAACTGTTATAATAAGCAACGTTGTCACACTCTATTTTTTTAGTTGAAGCTACAATTTTGAACTTGCAAACTGTTCTGATAACTTCCGTATCACTATGTATTTGCTGTAGTAATCCGCAATGACCAGATAGCTTTCAGCATCCAAAGAGAATAAGTATATGCCTAGATAGGATTATAAGAGTAGTTGTTGATGGGCCGAAATCAAAAACTCATAGTATTAACGCTGGCGTCCCTCAAGATTCCATCCTGGGACCAACTCTCTTCTTAATCTTCATCAAGGATTTCCCAAATCACATTCTTAGATCATTCGTAAACATTTATACAAACGACACCGCAATTTATGGCAACACTTCAAAGGCCAGCAATAACCAATATATTTTTTTATTCTCTTTTCTGATCTTGAGAACTCTGTGCAATGGGGAAAAAGGTGGCTGGTAAATTTTAATGCATCGAACACCAAGCTTCTCTTCTTTCGTCATATACGCCCTGACTCTAATTGAAATCAGTGACTCTCGTCTTCAGGAAGCTCTTTGTCTTGGTAAGATTCTTCACTCTTGATCGGAACTGTTGGATACAACATAGTAGCCTTCAAATCAAATGCAAACAAATTCTTGTTGAGCCGTCAAAATAAATAAGCCAATTCTACCAAATTTACACAATTAATGATCACTGTCATACGGCCTTATTCACTAATTCCTATCCTCAGGTTGCCTTCGGACCTTGATAAATGATGACTCCCAAGTAAAAAAATGTATTGTCTAAATTCCATATTTCGTTGTTTGTGTTATTCCTTATTTGAGTTTTTATGTGAAATATTTAGTTTGTCAATTTTTAATATGATGATTATTTGGATTATTCGAACTACTGTTCTCCTCTTGGATGTTAACAATAGTTCGACTAATTCAAATAATAATGAAATGTTCAGTCTTTAAAAACTCATTTTTGATCTTAATATATATATTTTTTAATGAATTGGACTCGCAAAAGAGAAATTTACCAAAGAAATACCCAAAGAATTGACAAATATAATCAAAACTTGTTAAGAAACAATTCGGCGGTCTAATTAACGGACATTTTTACACGAGGAACGAAATAATGATTACACCGTGTGACGATGACCTTTGTTCTTTAGCAGCGGATTTTTTCTTTAAATAATTTAACGTTTAAATCGTGTTTCTCATTTTTTCATTTGGATTCATTTATATTTTCAAATATTTCATTCCTTAATGATTCGCACACACAAAACAAAAGTTGTATTCATCGACTAAAGAGATCCTAAAAAATCAAAATAAATTTTATGTTTTGAACACAAAAGAACAAAGAATTTAACTTGATTTTTTTTCGCATTGAATTCCTGGAATGAAAGGTAAGTTTCTTCTTTTTTGTTTACAATTCCATTAAATAACTTTTAAAATGAACTTAAATGTTAAATTACATTTATTTATTTATTTATTTTGCAATCCAATAAAAAATATTGGTTCTATATGTTTCATAGAAGACGTGAATAAAAGTATGAATTTGCGATTAAAAAATCTCCTAAAAATCTATTATTTTTTCAACGAAAGAGTAAAAAACAAAATCCCCGAATAAGAATTGTAAATGACACCCCCCCCCTTATTTTTATATGACACTAAATATAATAAATATTTAAGAAAACCAATAACGATATTTTTACGGTATCTTTTCATTTAGTAAATTGTTTGGTAAAATTTCGAAATTACAAACAATGATCACTAACTGACCATAAAGTGGGTGCTTACTTTACATTCAATTTATATAGGAAATTAATAACACATTCTAAAATCTTAAATATTTATTATTTTTTTTAATTCCTTCTTTGCAGATGTATTTTAAAGCTTCGTAGATGTATTTTTAAGGCTGTTGAAAGTTGATTTAAATAGGAAAGTTATCCCACATTCTAAAACCTTTAATATTTATTATTATTTTTAAAGTGTTTCTTTGCAGACTTCTTGAAACGTACAAAAATATAGAGAGTTTGAATTTTTATTGTGTAAACTTGCTATGCTGGGTTAGAATCTAAAGATTAAGCGAAATATTTTTGTTGTTGTTGTTGTTATTATTATTATTATTATTATTATTATTATTGTTGTTATTATTATTATTATTTTTATTATTATTATTATTTTTTTTTTATTATTATTATTATTTTTATTATTATTATTTTTATTATTATTATTATTATTATTATTTTTATTATTATTATAATTATAATTATTATTATTATTATTATTATAATTATTATTATATTTATTATTATTATTGTTATTATTGTTATTGTTATTATTATTATTATTTTTATTTTTACTATTATTATTTTTATTATTATTATTATTATTTTTATTATTATTATTATTATTTTTATTATTATTATTATTGTTATTATTATTATTGTTATCATTATTATTATTATTGTTATTATAATTATTATTATTATTATTATTATTATTATTATTGTTGTTATTATTATTATTGTTATTATTATTGTTATTATTATTGTTGTTGTTATTATTATTATTGTTATTATTATTATTGTTATTATTATTATTGTTATTATTATTATTATTATTGTTATTATTATTATTATTATTATTATTATTATTATTATTATCTGAGTAGCATTCTGGGTTCTGCATTCAAACATCAAGTCATTCAATAATAAAAATAATTCTCAATACACAACAAAAATAATCATTAAATCAATGTTTACTTTTTAAAATCACAAAAACAGGAAAAGTACCAAGTACCCATGTGTGCTTATTTTTCTGAGCCATTCGTAGGGTCAAAACACTAATTTGCTACATCTGGTCTGGTATAACTACCACAACTATCTTTGTCATAGACAGAATTTAAGAAGAGTCACAATCTAATAACAATGTTGCATCTTTATGTTTTACAAGTATTTCAATTTCGAGTATCTTTTTACATGGGGATCACCATTTATCAAGGCCTGTAAGCCACTCAGGGATAAGGGTAATTTTGAGTATTTTCTGTCTTCTTCATAGAATTAGATTTTATTGAAAACAAGCTGTTACTGGTCGCATGATTAAATTGCTTAAAATTTAGTCGAGTTGCTCCAATCTGTCTCTCTTTTGACTTCTTTTTTTTTACATAGATTTTAGGAGATGCCTTTATACCACTATAACTAGGCCAGCATTTGCCCATGTATGGAGTATTAGCAGTATCAGAATTTTTGTAGGAATTTTTGACACCCCTAACACGAAACTGCGAATACAATATAAAAATCTCGTAATTTCTCTGTTAAAAGTGGGTTATTTATTTTCTTTATGGATTATACTTCCAAAATAAACTATTACAGTTGTTTTAAAAATAATAAAAATATTTTTTTTTTAAAAACAGTAATGAATTTTCCGAACTTAATATTTTTCAATTTTTAAACTCAATATTTTTCAATTTTTAAATTTTAAAAATCTATCAAAATTTTTCTATTGATTCTATTTTTACGATATTTTCAGGGTCAATGTGAAATTTTATGTTCTTTCCAATAAACCGAATATAATATTTTAGACAAACGTTTTTTTTTAAATTCACGCCCCCCAAGTGTCACCCATTTTCAACTTTCTCTTAAAAAGTAAATAATTAATTTATGTCGTGGAGTTTTATATATCACAAATCGAAGAGAAAAGGTCAATAAATAATATATTCAAATTTAAAACAAAAAAAAATCGCTTTTTTAGAAATTTACCTGTAAAGTCCGAAGTTTAAAACCTTATTTTATAAGAACACATTGTTTCTTTTTGTCTTTTTTTTTAATGAAACCTTGGTCCTTGCTCCTTTAATTGAAAAAAAAAATAGGGCTTGAATTACATTTTTCGAGGAGTTATAAGCTTAGAAAGATAGGGGGTCGAATAATTCACGCCTCTCATTTTGAAATGTCTATTAAAAAGTAAATAATTAATTTATGTCGTGGAGTTTTATATATCACAAATTGAAGAGAAAAGGTCAATAAATAATATATTCAAATTTAAAACAAAAAAAATCGCTTTTTTAGAAATTTACCTGTAAAGTCCGAAGTTTAAAACCTTTTTTTTTTAAAAAAAAAACACATTGTTTTGTTTTTTTGTTTTTTTTTAATAAAACCTTGGTCCTTGCTCCTTTAATTGAAAAAAAAAATTAGGGCTTGAATTACATTTTTCGAGGAGTTATAAGCTTGGAAAGATGGGGTGGAATTATTCACTATTTTCACGAAATTTCTGACACTGCTAATGGAGTATTGCTGTCATATTTGGGCTGGTGCATCTGCTACTAGTCTCTCGTTCCTGGACAAGGTTCAAAAGAGAGTCGCCAATCTGATAGGCTCCAACTGGCATCTAAGCTTTAGCCTCTGTCCCATCGAAGAAATTTTGCATCCCTCTGCCTGTTCTAAAAGTATTTTAATGGTGAATGCTCTGGCGAACTGCAGACACAATCGACAAACCCGACAGGTAGCTAAATCCCACCTCCACACAGTAGAGATCCCTAGATGTAAAAGATCTTTCTACTCCAGTAGTTTCTTCCCCAGAACCGCTAGACTTTGAAATTGCATTCCAGGTCCCCGCTTCCCCAACTGTACTGACATGCGGAACTTCAAATGTAACGTGAACCGACATCTTGCTGCACAAATCCCTACATAGTACCCCAGTAGTAGTTGCCCCCTGATAGTAGCCCCTTACACGAAAGTGGCAAGTTGAATTGGTTGGGGTGAAAATGTAATTAAAAAAAAATAAGATAACAATTTTTAAAAGTCTTTCAAGGAACTAATTATCAATGAACGGTACATTTCTTTTTATCTTCAATACTTGTGTATCCTATTAAAATTTAACTTTGACATTTTTGTGCCTTTTTCATGATCGGCTGAAAAAACTTCAGTGAAACTTTTTATTCTGGCTTAATATTTTCCTTCCCAGTCATTAGAGTTTCGGTTTTTGACAAAACATATTTATAGAAAACCCCCCAAAATTGAATTATTACAAAACATCTGTTCCCAAAATAGTTCTATCTATGGTTGTTAACACGAAGATGTTGTATTACCGATAAATATCACATTAGTGATTAATTCACCTTCCAAATTTTTTCTCGATTAAGCTGTTTTGCAAGAGTTTTGTATCATAGGTTTATTTAATTTGTAGTCTTATTAAATTTGTAGGTTTATTTAATTCCCATCCAAATTTATTCCCGGCCCAGTCATCGTGCTGCGTGTTTTGCAAGAGCTTAGTATCACAGATTTATTTAATTTGTAGTGTTATTTAATTCCCATCCAAATTTATTCCCGGCCCAGTCATCGTGTTGGGTGTTTTGCAAGAGTTTAGTATCATAGGTTTATTTAATTTGTAGTGTTCTTTAATTTCTTTCCAAATTTATTCCCAGCACAGTCATCGTGTTGGGTGTTTTGCAAGAGTTTAGTATCATCTGTTTATTTAATTTGTAGTGTTATTTAATTCCCATCCAAATTTATTCCCGGCCAGTCATTGTGTTGAGTGTTTTTCAAGAGTTTAGTATCCTAGGTTTATTTAGTTTGTAGTGTTAGTCAATTTCCATCCCAATATATTCCCGGCCCAGTCATCGTGTTTGGTGTTTTGCAAGAGTTTAGTATCATCGGTTTATTTAATTTTTAGTGTTATTTAATTTCCTTCTAAATTTATTCCCAGCCCAGTCATCGTATTTGGTGTTTTGCAAAAGTGTAGTATCATAGGGTTCCTTAATTTGTAGTGTTATTTAATTTCCTTCCAAATTTCTTCCCGGCCCAGTGATCGTGTTGGGGGTTTTTGCAAGAGATTAGTATCATAGTTTTATTTAATTTGAAGTGTTATTTAATTCCCATCCAAATATCTTCCCCGCCCAGTCATCGTGTTGGGTGTTTTGCAAGAGTTATTATATTAGTTCATTTAATTTGTAGTGTTATTTAATTCCCATCCCAATTTATTCCCAGCTCAGTCATTGTGTTGGGTGTTTTGCAAGAGTTTAGTATCATAGGTTTATTTAATTTGTAGTGTTATTTAATTCCCATCAAAATTTAATCCCGGCTCCGTCATCGTGTTGGATGTTTTGCAAGAGTTTAGTATCATCGGTTTATTTAATTTGTAGTATTTTTTAATTCCCATCCCAATTTATTCCCAACCCAGTCATTATGCTGGGTGTTTTGCAAGAGTTCAGTATCATAGGTTTATTTAATTTGTAGTGTTTTTTAATTCCCATCCAAATTTATTCCCCGCGCAGTCATCGTGTTGGGTGTTTTGCAAGAGTTTAGTATCATAGGTTTATTTAATTTGTAGTGTTATTTAATTCCCATCCACATTTATTCCCGGCCCAGTTATCGTGTTGGGTGTTTTGCAAGAGTTTAGTATCATCTGTTTATTTAATTTGTAGTGTTATTTAATTCCCATCCAAATTTATTCCCGGCCCAGTCATCGTGTTGGGTGTTTTGCAAGAGTTTAGTATCATAGGTTTATTTAATTTGTAGTGTTATTTAATTCCTATCCAAATTTTTTTCCTGGCCCATTCATCGTGTTGAGTGTTTTGAAAGAGTTTTGTATCATAGGTTTATTTAATTTTTAGTGTTATTTTATTTCCATCCAAATTTATTCCCGGCGCTGTCATTGTGTTGTGTGTTTTGCAAGAGTTTATTATGATAGGTTTATTTAATTTGTAGTGTTATTTAATTCCCATCCAAATTTTTTCCTGGCCCATTCATCGTGTTGAGTGTTTTTCAAGAGTTTAGTATCATAGGTTTATTTCATTTGTAGTTTTATTTTATTTCCATCCAAATTTCTTCCCAGCCCAGTCATCGTGTTGTGTGTTTTGGAAGAGTTTAGTATCATAGGTTTATTACTTTCAAACTGAGTATAAATTTTTTATATGTTTCAATCCATTTATATAATTGTATAATTTTATATACAAACGATTAAAAGTTTGAATTCATTTACATAATTGTATAATTTTATATACAAACGATTAAAAGTTTTAATTAATTTATATAATTGTATAATTTTATATGCAAATGATTAAATTTTTTTATCCATTTATATAATTGTATAATTTTACATGCAAATGATTAAAAGTTTTAATCCATTTATATTATTCTATAATTTTATATGCAAATGATTAAATGTTGGAATTCATTTATATAATTGTATAATTTTATATGCAAATGATTAATTTTTTTAATTCATTTATATGATTGTATAATTTTATATGCAAAGGATTTAATTTTTTTATCCATTTATATAATTGTATAATTTAATATGCAAATGATTAAATGTTTTAATCAATTTATATAATTATATAATGTTATATGCAAATTATAAAATGTTTTAATTCATTTACATAATTGTATAATTCTATATGCAAATGATTAAATGTTTGAATTCATGTATATAATTGTATAGTTTTATATGTAAATGGTTGGATTTTTTAATTCATTCATATAATTGTATAATTGTGTATGCAAATGATTAAAAGTTTTAATCATTTATATAATTGTACAATTGTATATGTAATGATTAAATGTTTTAATTCGTTTATATAATTGTTTTATTTTATATGTAAATGATTAATTTTTATAATTCATTCATATAATGGTATAATTTAATATGCAAAAGATTAAAGGTTTAATCATTTATATAATTGTACAGTTTTACATGCAAATGATTGAATGTTTTGATTCATTTATATAATTGTTCAATTTTATGTTTTAATTCATATAATTGTATAATTTTATATGTAAATGATTAAAGTGTATAATTCATTCATATAATTTTATATGTAAATGATTATTTTTTTAATTCATTTATATAATTGTATAATTTTATATGCCAATTATTACACGTTTTAATCCATTTATAGAATTGTATGATTTTATATGTAAATTATTAAATGCTTCAATTCATTTATATAATTGTATAATTTTAAATAGCAAATGATTAAATGTTTCAATTCATTTATATAATTGTATAATTTTATATGTAAATGATTAAAGGTTTTAATTCATTTGTATAATTTTATAATTTTATATGAAAATGATTAAATGGTTTAATTCATTTATATAAATGTATAATTTTATATTTCAATGATTACATGTTTTAATTCATTTATATAATTTTATAATTTTATATGAAAATGATTAAATGGTTTAATTCATTCATATAATTATATAATTTCATATGCAAATGATTAAATGCTTTAATTCATTTATATTTTAAGTTATAATGCACTCTTAATTATAAGGAAGTTTTTGTATTCAAATTGTTTAATGCTTTCTAAGCTCAGCTCGACGTATGACCTTGAACCCCTTTATTTTATTATATTACTGACAATTTATTTTAATATAATTACTACACAGCATTGACTTTCAACCAAATGCTGGCTGATAGCAGCGTGTCCAGTTGAAGAGGAAGGGAGACGCAAATCTTATCCTTCCTTTTTTTTAATTTAAATGGATTATCCTGCTTTATCCGGATCTCTAAATGCATTAAAGCACGTCCCACAAAATCAGCATCACATTGGAATTTAAACAGATAAACAACATTACCGCAGTTGACATAAAGCACAATGACTTTGCGCCAAAGACAGGTAGGTCTAATAGTATATACCAAACCTAAGGAAACAAGTTATAATCATACTAACAATGTGTTTTTCAATTTAATGCTTTTGCCAAAATGTAATTTGAAATAAAGAATACATTTTAAAGCATAATAATTTTGATAATTTGAAATCTTCATTTTTTAATAAGATCTTCTGGATAAGCATTTTAATCAATATTTTCCTCGTCCTATCTCTTTTCAGAGTAAAGTCTGCTAGGGGGATAACTCTTGAGATCTCTATGAATCAAATTATGAATGAAACCAGGCTTTCGTTATTTGGGTAGAAAACGCTCAGAAAAGTTTGTTTCATGTAAATGATAGCGACAGTCAAAGGAATGATCAAATCTCAGTTTGAAATTCTCATTCAAAGTAAAACGTATTAACTTGTCATAACGAATACCATGTAAACAGAGACAATTTTTATTCAACTAATTAAAACGTAAAAGAATGAATCAATTAAGAGTCTGGATGTTAATGAAATATTTTACCATTTAAGATAAAACAAACTGAATGCAAATACTAAAAAAATTGAATTTCATTTATTTTTTATTTACAGATATTCATGGTTGAACAATTTTTGCTGAATTGGAACTGATCATTATTTTTATAAACATTTACTACTCAACAGATGTATTTGAACTGATCATTTTTTATGAGCATTTACGTATTTCAACTGATCCTTATTTTTCTAAACATTTACTGGTGAAAAGACGTATTTGAACTGATCATTATTTTTCTAAACATTTACTGGTGAAAAACGTATTTGAACTGATCATTATTTTTATAAACATTTACTGGTGAAAAACGTATTTGAACTGATCATTATTTTTATAAACATTTACTGGTGAAAAGATGCATTTGAACTTATCATTATTTTTATAGGCATTTACTGGTGAAAAGATGTATTTGAACTGATCATTATTTTCTAAACATTTACTGGTGAAAAAATGTATTTGAACTGATCATTATTTTTCTAAACATTTACTGATGAAAAGATGTATTTGAACTGATCATTATTTTTCTAAACATTTACTGGTGAAAAAATGTATTTGAACTGATCATTATTTTTCTAAACATTTACTGGTGAAAAGATGTATTTGAACTGATCATTATTTTTCTAAACATTTACTGGTGAAAAGATGTATTTGAACTGATCATTATTTTTCTAAACATTTACTGGTGAAAAGATGTATTTGAACTGATCATTATTTTTATAAACATTTACTGGTGAAAAGATGTATTTGAACTGATCATTATTCTTTCTAAACATTTACTGGTGAAAAGATGTATTTGAACTGATCATTATTTTTCTAAACATTTACTGATGAAAAGATTTATTCTTGTGAAATATGTGAATATTCTTGTTCTGATGAATCAGATTCAGATTAGAACTCACAGTGCAGAAAATTTATATTCTTGTGAAATATATGAATATAATTGTTCAAATAAAACAAATTTAGTAATACATATAATAACTCACAGTGCCGAAGATGCATATTCACGTGAAATACGTGAATATAATTGTTCTGATGAATCAAATTTAGTGACACATGAAAACTCGCACAGAGGAAAAGACATATTTATGTGAAGTATGTGATTATTCTAGTTCCTGAAAATCAGATTTAAAGTCACATATGAGAACTCACACTGGCGAGAAAACATATTCTTGTGAAGTGTGTGGATATTTTTTCTCTAGGAAATCAGATTTAATGGAGCATACTAAAACTCACAATGGCGAAAAACCATATACTTGTAATATGTGTGAATATTCCTTTTCGCGGAAATCACATTTAGTTATGCATATTAGAACTCACATTAAAGAAAAGCCACATTCTTGTAGAATGTGTGCATATTCTTGTTCTAGAAAGTCAGATTTAGTGAAACATATGAGAACTCACAGTGGTGAAAAGCCATATTCTTGTAAAATATGTGATTATTCTTTTACTCAAGAGTCAAATTTAGTTGCACATAT
Organism: Euprymna scolopes; assembly: GCF_053919585.1. Lineage (NCBI taxonomy): Eukaryota > Metazoa > Mollusca > Cephalopoda > Sepiida > Sepiolidae > Euprymna > Euprymna scolopes. The sequence goes on from NC_136527.1 coordinate 170,419,854, forward strand.
CAGAACTCACAGTGGTGAAAAGCCATATTCTTGTAAACTATGTGATTATTCTTGTTCTCACAAGTCAACTTTACTGACACATATGAGAACTCACACTGATGAAAAACCATATTCTTGTAAAATGTGTGATTATTCTTTTACTCAAAAAACAATTTTAGTGCAACATATGAGAACTCACAGTGGTGAAAAGCCATATTGTTGTAAAATATGTGATTATTCTTGTTCTCAAATGTCAACTTTACTGACACATATGAGAACTCACAGAGGTGAAAAGCCATATTCTTGTAAAATATGTGATTATTCTTGTTCTCACAAGTCAAATTTAGTGAGACATATGAGAACTCACAGTGGTGAAAAGCCATATTCTTGTAAAATATGTGATTATTCTTTTACTCAAAAGTCAAGTTTAGTGAGACATATGAGAACTCACAGTGGTGAAAAGCCATAGTCTTGTAAAATATGTGATTATTCTTGTTCTAATAAATCAAATTTAATGACATATATGGGAACTCACAGTGGGGAAAATACATAGTCTTGTATATCGTGAATATTCTATTTCTAAAAACTCAACCTTAGTGAGACATATGAGGACTTGCACTTCTACAAGTCGATCAAATCAAAAATAATTTTACGACATAAAGAATAATGAAAAATTTTCCCAAAATAATTGAAATAAGATCCAAAGCAGAGTTCATGCACTCTACAATAAAACAACTAATAGTAACACCATGGATAACTGGATAAATAAATTAAAAAAACATAAAAACGTGTTTTCACAAATTGATTCAGCATTAAATTTAATTAAATAATTACATAAAAATAACCAATTTTAACTCTTTATTATCTAAGGCGATTTTTTTCAGAAACAAAACATTAGTTTAACATATTCAAAACCGTATAAGTTTAACATACCCTAAAACGTATTAGTATAACATATCCAAAAAATATTAAACATATGCAAAAATACTAGTTTAACATATGCAAAAAAGTATTAGTTTAGCATATCCAACAGATATTAGTTTAACATATTCCAAAAACATTACATTAACATATTCCAAAAACATTAGTTTAACATATTCTAAAAAAACATAAGTTTAACATATCCATAAACATATTGGTTTAACATATCCATAAACATATTGGTTTAACATATTCAAAAACATATTAGTTTAACACAAATTACACTAATATGTTAAATCAATGTGTTTTTGGAATATGTTAAACTAATATGTTTTTGAAATATGTTAAACCAATATGTGTTTGGAATATGTTAAACCAATGTGCTTTTGGAATATGTTAAACCAATATGTTTTTTGGAATATGTTAAACCAATATGTTTTTGGAATATGTTTAACTAATATGTTTTGTGAAAAGTCTAACTAATATGTTTTGGAATATGTTAGACTAATACGTTTTTAGAATATGTTAAACTTATGTGTTTTTTAATATCAAAAAACATATTTGTTCAACATATCCAAAAACAGATTGGTTCAACATATCCAAAAACAGATTGGTTCAACATATCCAAAAACAGATTGGTTCAACATATCCAAAAGGCATATAGCTTTAACATATCCAAAATCCTGCTGAAAAGAAGTCCATTGCAGTGATGTACGAGGAACACATAAGACATTCATTTCCGAAATTTGTTAAAATATATAAAAACCGATATTCTTATATTATAGATATTTTTTGTAAAATCAACTTTCTTAATAAAGGATTATCTTAAAATACTTCCATACAAGAATACACTTCATCCGTACATACACACCAGCAATAAGATTATATAATAGGGCAATCAAATAATATCATAAAAATGTCTGCTATGAACTAAAAAAAACAGTCGGCAAAAACACCAATAATTTATATTGCAGTAAATTGACCATATATGCAAACCTATTCCAATAATTTCTATTTAAGCAACAATGGACCTATATCACTACCAACACCAATAATTCTATCCAATAAAACTGAACGTACATGACAACCAACACCAATAATTTCTATTGCAAAAAATGGATGTATATGACAACCAACACTAGTAAATACTATTGACAAAAACTGAACGTATATGACAACCAATACCAATAATTTAAAGATGCAAAAAACTGGACATATATTACAACCAACACCAATAATTTCAAGATTGAAAAAACTGGACGCATATGATAAGCAACACCAATAATTTCAATAGGCAAAAAAATGGACGCGTATGACAAGCAACACAAATAATTTAAAGATGCAAAAAATCAATTTCTTTTTTTATATATTTTTCATTCCAATTTTTAATTAGATTTTCAACTGTTTCTTTTCTTTAATTAAATAACAGCTTGTAAATAAAATTATTTCTTTAAATATATTTGTGTTCGTTTATTCATTCAAGATTGAAAGTCACAGATAAATAAACATTACATTTGAAAATTCAGTATAGAAATGATTATTAAAATTTCTCAGTTGTATCTTTGTGAAACATGAACAAGTTTATGACACGTGTAAAATGTGCAGATGTAAACTTTCTAAACCCGTAAACTGTATTTCGTTATTTTTTTCAGATTATGATCTTACCATTCTATGTCCAGTATCAAAAGTTGTAATTCGATGCAATCATTGTAAGCTTTCATTTCCGTACGGCAGATGGAAACTTTGTATCTTAGAGTAAACAAAAAAGGCTAAAATGATATTTTCATTTTGTTTTATTCGACTTTTATTTTGTTTTATGCGATTGTATATGGACACTTTGAAAATCTCGCTGGAAAAAAAGCACAAAAAATTATGTTTAAATTTAAAATTTCGTACATTAATTGAACCTAAAATGATGAATAATCATCATTTCCAGGCTACTCTACCATTGTAGAAATGTTCACTAAACCGAAGTCTGACTGATAAAGTTGCAAAAGATTTATTTGGCACTACGGGGTCACAGGGAAGACATCCATAATGATGAGAGATTTAAAAAAACAAAAGGGAATTTTTTTAGAATTAGTAAATTTTTGGCAAAGTATGACCCTGTGCTCCGTGAACATTTGGTGAAACTTAAACTGGGAAAGAAAATCGCTGCTTCTTATCTGTCACCAGAAATTCAAAATAAATTTGTGGGCATTTTGACAAAGCAGGTTAGAAAGAAAATTATCGATCCGATCAAAGAAAGCAAATATTTTTGCATACTTTTTTTAAAGCACTCCCAATGTGTCTCACAAGGTAAAAGCGCGATGGACATTTCTAAACTTTGGAAAAAGATGAGATTCAGATTGATGACTGTATTGGCTAGACATTTGACAATGCTGCTATTATTCAATGCACGCCACCGATCGGGTGTGCAGAAAAGAATATCCGAAATAAACCCAAAAGCTCGATTTGTGCCATGCACTAACCATTCATTAAATCTGGCTTGTGTATATGCCGCTTCTGTAGCGATTCACTCTGTTATATTTTTGGCATACTGGACCGGTTATTCTCATTCTTTTCTGCATCTACACATCGCTGGGACGTATTGATGCAGTTGATCGGTCTAAATATCGAGCGGACTATGGAAACTAGATGGAGTAGTTGAACAGATGCTGTAAATGATGTGGTAAAAAACTATTAGAAGTCGTCATTGTCCTTGAACAGCTCACTGAAGGAGAAAATGCAACCACAAGATCAGATGCACCATTAATTCTCAACTGGATATTGTCGTTTCTGTTTCTTTTATTTATGAGCTGTTGGAAAACTATTCTCTCAGAAATCAATGATGCCCAGAAGTATCTTCAAGAAAAGGGGCTTGATCTGCAACAAATTCTTTCAGGCTGATGTCGTTGAGATATTGCTTTCTTACAACTAGAGAAAAGAACGATTGACTGATGATGCACTGAGGTTTGATACTGAGTTGAGTCAGGAAATGTTGTCTGTCATAGACAGGTTGACTGTAGAAATATCTTGCAAACTTCAACAAGTTCACAATCTTACAAGTAAATACGCTTTTCTTACACCGTCAAATCTGCTTGATGATAATTATGATTGTCAGCTTGGTGAAGTTGACGAAGTTATAGAAAAAGATAAATTCTTTGCCGAACGGAAGAGATTACAGTATTTTTTGAAAGCTTCAGGAAAAGACAAAATCAATGGACCTCTTGAACTTTTGAACTTTATGCAGAGATATCACTTTGGAGAATCCGTCCCTAATACTGTGATATTGCTACGCATTTTCCTTACCCGAGTTATTAGCGTTGCCAGCTGTAAGCGCTCTTTCTCGAAACTGAAGCTCATAAAAACTACCTTCGATCAAAAATGAGCATGACAAATCTTAGACTTTGCAATCCTCTCCATAGAGAGGGAACTTTTCGATAGAGTGAATTTTGATAGCGTTATTGATAACTTTGCCGATAAGTATGTTTGTAAATGTTAAACCGACTTGATGTTTTGCCATAGTTCTCACAAAATATAAATTTATAGCCTTATTTTCAATTCATAAATACATTTATTTAAAATAAAAATGTAAACCATTTTTAAAAGGTTTGAAACATTATTAACAACAACACATTTCTTAAATTACGCGCTTAAAATGAGCGATTATACGCGCGGGTTTAAAAAAGTACGGATACAAGACGTTTTTTTCTATGCGGGGGGGGGAGGTGTAAACAGGTAATTACATGCCAGCAAGAGGGGGGCAAAATATGCCAGCGGGTGGGGGTGGCAAAATGTACGACCGCTCCGGGCTGCAAAATTTGATGCTACACCACTGTTTATATGTGTCTGAATCCTACAAAAATGATATGTTAACATGTTTCATTGCTGGTAAATTTTATGTAAAAAATGATGTGTTGACATGTTTCATTGCTGGTAAAGTTTATGTAAAAATTCATGTGTTAATATGTGTCATTGCTGGTAAAGTTTATGTAAAAATTCATGTGTTAATATGTTTCATTGCTGGTAAAGTTTATGTAAAAATTCATGTGTTAATATGTTTCATTGCTGGTAAAGTTTATGTAAAAAATGATGTGTTAATATGTTTCATTGCTGGTAAAGTTTATGTAAAAAATGATGTGTTAACATGTTTCATTGCTGGTAAAGTTTATGTAAAAAATGATGTGTTAACATGTTTCATTGCTGGTAAAGTTTATGTAAAAAATGATGTGTTAATATGTTTCATTGCTGGTAAAGTTTATGTAAAAAATGATGTGTTAACGTGTTTTATTGCTGGTAAAGTTTATGTAAAAAATGATGTGTTTAAATGTTTCATTGCTGGTAAAGTTTATGTAAAAATCATGTGTTAACATATTTCATTGCTGGTAAAGTTTATGTAAAAATGATGTGTTAACATGCTTCATTGCTGGTAAAGTTTATGTAAAAAACCATGTGTTAACATGTTTCAACTTAAACTTTATTGCTCAATATAAAGCATATCCTGCTGTGGCTTACAAATCTTGCTGTTCGTCGGAAGCATTCAATACGATCTAAATGTAAAAAAATGAATTATTCAAAGAGTCGTACGAGCAAGAAAACTGAGAAGTCCTGCTTGGAAAAACTATCAACTCAAAAAACTGACGCGGCGTTCAACGTGTATTGAAGACAGTGATATCACATCGAACATCTGCCTCGCGAAAGCAGGCGGCAATTCCAGTGTAAACTGGAAGGAATCCTAAAAGATTTTACGCTAATCTGCAGCGAAATGACAAACTCAACAAGCAAAACGTTGAGGATGAATGATGGAGAAGCAATTGATCAGCAACAAGTGTCGCTTTTTGCCAATGCATTCGCACAGCTATTTTAGGAAGACGATGGCCGAGAGTCATCGGATCTGGACCCAGTGGCGCTTCACAGAAAATCAAGATGTACGTTAGTTAACTATAACCAACGGAACAGCAAAAGCAAATTGAATGTCTAAATGATTTCTTGGTGGAATTGTGTTTATACTTGACTGAGTCCTTTACAGCTGATGTGTTAAGATGTTTCATTGCTGGTAAAGTTTATATGAGAAATGGAGATTTTCTCGTTGGAGGGATGAACTCGTAATAGAATTATCCTTTCCAAATCTGCTTTCGAAATCATGGCTGGTAAAGTTTCTGTAAAAAATAATGTGTTAACGTGTTTTATTGCTGGTTAATGTTATGTAAAAAAATGATGTGTTAACGTGTTTTATTGCTGGTTAATGTTATGTAAAAAAAATGATGTGTTAACACGTATCATTGCTTGTCAATTTTTTGTAAAAAACTGACGTGTTGATATGTTTTATTGCTATTTAATGTTTTTGTAAAAAATGATGTGTGAATATGTTTCACTAGCATTTAGGCCCGGCATTGCCCTGGTGTTTTGAGGTGTATGTTGAGAAAGAAAAACGGTCAATTTTATAACTTTGACCCCTATTATGACCACTTAAAAGTTATTGTTTAGCGCTCAAATCAAGTTATTAAGTTATATTCATGTCTAAGATACCTATATCTCAGGTTTCAAGTGTTTAGACCCAAAATTGTAAGCGGAGTTTGGTAGAGTTCTCAAAAGTCAAATTGTTGAACTTTGACTCCTTAATCGCAAAATGTCTGCCCGAAAACCGATCACATCGATTCTCCCAAATTCCAGTACCCTATATATCAAATCTCGAGTCTGTAGACTAAAAAATGACAGAATTATTGCGTAGGGAAATGTACACACACACACACACACACACATGTTTACTTTATATATATATATATATATATATATATAGAGAGAGAGAGAGAGAGAGAGAGAGAGAGAGACAGAGAGAGTAAATTTATGTAAAACGTGATGTGTTAACGTTTTTTTGTTGGTAAAGTTTATGTAAAAAATGACGTTAACATGTCAAGATTATGTAAAATGATGTGTTACGATGTTTCATTGCTGGTAAGTTTACGTTTTAATATATTTCATTGCTTGTAAAGTCATGTAAAAATGGTGTTAACTTTTTATTGCTGTCAAGATTATGTAAAAGTGATGTGTTATAATGTTTCATTGCTGGTAAGTTTACGTTTAATATATTTCATTGCTTGTAAAGTCATGTAAAAATGATGTTAACATGTTTCATTGCTGGTAAATTTTATGTGAAATATTTGCATGTGGAGGAATGAAATCGTAATAAATTTTCTGGTTTTGTCATTGATTCTGTTGTCCCTCTTGTCTTGTTCCTAAGTGTTGACTTTTTCTTACTTTTTGACCATTCCTCCTTAACAACAGGTTTTGTCCGATTCTCTTAACCTACTAATGAAAACGTTACAAGGGAGAACCCGCCAGACAGCATGATCAGCTATAAGCAGACCAACAAGCAGATCAGTAGAAAAGAGTTTACTTCTAAATAGAGAATGTGTCCTTCTTTCAGATGACAATTCTTGAACAGTTACACACTGGGCATCTCCGGCATTAAAAACACCAGAGTAACAGACGCATAACTGACATGTGCAAACAATGCAGCATAAAAAGCTGCAAAAAACCTCGGCAGCATATAAGTCTACTACATCACTACGTCCTTTAACACTCGATAATCGCACAAACATCTAAAATTGAACAAACTTGTACACATGATGCAATTCTGCTGACAAAACACATACATCCTCTTTGAAGTAGTGATAATTGCTCAAAATTATTAAAATTTCACTAAGGTGAGCATTTACAAAAGGTTTGAGAATTATAGGAATTTTAACACACATTGCTAAATCTTTCCTTGCGCACACGGAACTATTAGGGTGGCGTAAACATATTGTCGTTTTTTTACGTAATATATATATATATATATATATATATATATATATTGTCGTTTTTTGACGTGTATATATATATATATATATATATATATATATATATATATATATATATATATATATATATATACTACATCACTAGAGATCAATAAAATAGATAGGATAGACCTTTTCTTTGCAGGAGTCGAAAAAATCAGCACTATGAAATTGCACTAAAGCATGAGGTGCAAACACAACCATTATTCTATCTAGGAATATATCTATTCTCATTAGATGCTGAAAGATATCTGGTCATTGCGGATTACAACAGCAAATACATACTTGTAGGGAAGTTATCACAACAATGTGTGAGTTCAAAATGTGTATTTTCAACTAAGCAAACATTTGATGAATATAGCATAGCGTCTATTGTGGAATCTGACAATTGCTCACTGTTTCAGTGTTAATTACCAGACATTTGAATCAAATTTGAATTGCAGACATGTAACATTAACAGAATATTACCGTAGATCTAGCGGATTTGTTGAGAGATGAATTCAAATAAAAACACATTAACAAAAGTCACGAATCAATAAATATATTGACCAGATACTGCCTAGTCTTTCTGAACTAATCTTTAACAGAAGAGTAAAGGACACATTGTTTATGCAAACTGGCAACAAAGTCAAGATTAACTCATCAGTAGATTAAATTAAAAACAGGAATCACAGAAATCTCAACATTATTGCAAGAAATCAATTCCATCATACTAAGAACAGAAGATTCTCATACAAGATCAATTAGGCCTAGTCAAATGTAAACTGTATGCTATGAACGTAGAACCTACATTATGAAACCGACATCAACTCCATGAGAACTCTGCATCTTTTGAAAGTGAATACTAAATTTATGATATATTGTATCAACAATACGGCCTACTACAGCATTCAAGCAACACTACAAAGAACATATACGATAAAAAACACTCTCCAATTCACTACATAAAAATGAGATGACCCCATCAATTTGTACAACATATAAAAACTTTATCTCTATCAAGTTTATCTCCAGATGATCAAACAATAATTAAAATACAGAATAACAACAGAGTTCATGAGTTTCTATACAATATGTTATCACGAGGCTAACTAATTTTATTAAGTCATTTTTATTAAGTATAGGCAAATACACACAACATATAGTATAGTTTATTTTGCTAGTTTTTCAAGGTAAATTTTGTCGAGAGAATGCTTTACAGTTGATCCAACAATAACTGAAATATAGAATAACAACATACTTTATGAGTTTCTATACAAAATGTTAAATAAGTTTTATTAAGTATAGAAAAAGACACTCAACATATAGTATACTTTATTTTCACATTTTTGATACAATTGGTTTTGAAAAGATTGTATAAGTTTTAATATTTGTAAAAATTAGCACAACAATTATATTACTTGTTACTTCTGTTTTTAAGTCATTTCATTAATTTTTAATATTTGTCAAAATTAGCACAACAATTATATTACTTTCTTGTTAATTCTGTTTTAAGTAATTTCATTAATTTTAAATATTTGTAAAAATTAGGACAACAATTCTATTACTTTCCTGTTTATTCTGTTTTTAAGTCATTTCATTAATTTTCATTTCAGAATATAATTTCTCTGTAGCACTTGTTCTTCTATGAATTTATATCTGAACGATCTTTTAGCCGCCAAAACTTTCTCGTCATGTTAAACACATGTTGTTAAATACAAATTGTCATAATATTCTTTATTAGTTAAATGACATTTAAGACGTTTTTAATCTTATTATTTAGTTTCCGACACTCAAGCATTCTAATAGCCTTACACACAATAGAACACGTGATTAACTCTGTTGACGGTTGAATGGCTCAGCTTGTAAGCATTCTCGCTTTTAATAAGTAGCAGATTTTCTTAAAGGGTACACTGCAAAGATAGTCTTCTAATCTTCCTCACGTATGATACGGCTACTTTGAGAGCAGGTATGTATTCTAATATAATATTCTATTAATAAAATAAATAGAATAATACATAAGTATATTGGAATCATTCAATCTTAAGCGTAAATTGACAGTTGCATGAGGTTCACCTGCATCCAAACTCAATTTGTTTATTTAACTTCTAATCCCTAATAAAAACAGATGAATTATCAATGCTAGGTTTTATATGTAAACTATGCTGAGAGAATGCTTGCACTTTAGCGTTGGATCAAAGTGTTGTATAAACGACGACACCCACTACATCATTTAAAGCAACACTACAAAAAACATATACAACCAAACAAAAAGACTCTCCAACTCACTGCATAAAACACAGCTGACTTTATCCACTTGTACTAAATATTAAAACTTTATCAAGTTTGTCTCCAGCTGATCAAACAATAACTGAAATACAAAATAACAACAGATTTATGAGGGAGTTTCTATACAATATGTTATCATGAAGGTAACTAATTTTATTAAGTATAGGCAAAGACACACAACATATAGTATAGTTTATTTTCAAAGTTTTGATACAATTGGTTTTGAAAAGATTGTCTTATTTTTAATATTTTTAAGCATTCTCGCTTTTATTAATTACCTCCAATAATTGTGATGTTAATCAGCAACTGGTGTTTGATGTCTAAACACTTCATGTATTTTTGTTGATAGACAATTGTTCATGGATGCTAGGTTAGGTGTGTGTTAGTGAGAGAGTAACAATATGTAACAGCCTCTGTCCCATCGACGAGATGTTGCATCCCTCTGCCTGTTCTACAAATACTTTAATGGTGAATGCTCTGACGAACTGCAAACACTTGTACCTCCCCGACGTAACTACCCCCGACAAGCTACTAAGTCTCATTCCTTTACAGTAGAGATCCCTAGGTGCAAGCAAGCCTTTTACTCCAATAGTTTCTTCCCCAGAACTGCGGGTCTTTGGAACTTCCTTCCGGGATTCTGCTTTCCCAACTGCAACGATATGCAGAAGTTCAAGTGTAATGTCAACAAACATCTTTCTACTCATCTCCCTTCATAATGACCCCGCTAATTAAGTCCCTGATAGTAGCCCCCTGCTTCAAAGTGGCACTGTGCCTTGTTTGGCGTGAAAATTGAATTAAAAAAACAGTGTGTGGCAGTGAGGAAGTAGGATTAATCTGTATTGTTATAGAGTTTAGTATCTGACTCATTGTTGCTATGTAGTTTTTATAGCATTTTACGAGCCATTTCCTCTGTGGCTTTCTTACTAACAATCTGATTAAACAGTTTTTTAAATTCATTATGTAGTGAGATTTCTTTCTGAAGACAATTTTTTTTTACAAGAGTGTCACCACTTATCAAGGCTCAGAGGCCACTCGAGGATAAGGGTTAATAGGTATACATTAGTCATTGTGATTTTAGCATAGTAAACAGTGGGAATTTTGAAAATTGGATTACATAGGGGACGATTCAATTAGAACTTGTTCACATTGGACTTTTTCTTTTTTTTTTTTCATAGGTGTCAACTCATTATCAAGGCCAAGAGGCCACTCAAGGATAAGGGTTAAAGAGTGTACAGTAGAAATTGGACAATATAATAATCATTAGTAATGAAAATTTGTTAAATTTGATAACTTATATGGAACGGCTCATCAAGAACTTATTTACGTTAGACTTGAAGACAACCATATTGTAGTCAGCCGGAAAGCAGGAAAACGGAAGACAATTCCACAGGCGTGCAGTTCTAATAAAAAAGCTTTGTTCATGGAATCTACGTTTAGGTTTAGGCACAGATAAAGAGTGGGGGAATTTTTGATAGTGTTTACAGCTAGACGAGTATTTCTTGTGAAAGTTTTGCGAGGGGGGACCATAGATTGAAGCTCAGTCGAACACTTTCCATGAAAATAACGATACATCAGAGACAAACTCGCAACATCTCTTCTGTGAGATAGAGGTTGCAAGGAAGAGAAAAGGACATCTCTGACAAGGCTACGAAGTCTATTTTGAACTCTATCAAGGCAGTACAAGTCCTTTCTAGCAGCTCCTGCCCAGATGTGGCAACAGTATTCCATCCTTGGACGTACCTGGCTCTTATATAGATAGAGAATTGCATCAGCAGTGAGATATCTACTGGATCGATAGAAAGATCCCACCATTTTTCCAGCGGCCTTGGCAACAGATTTGATGTACGTGTTCCATTTAAGATCAGGAGTAATGGTCAAGCCCAGAAGCTTGTCAAAACTTGAGGCCTCCTGAAGACGAGAGCCATTCATTTCAGTTGATGCCAGATGTGGATCAGAATGTTGATGATGTAAAGAGAGAAGCTTGGTTTTAGATGCACTAAAAGTAACCAGCCACTCCTTTCCCCATTGTACTACATGCTCAAGATCAGAGGAGAGAGAATTGGAGAGAACTTGGTCGTTTACTGTCTTAGATGTGCTACCATCAATGGTAGTGTCGTCAGCATAAATGTCTACAAATGATGTAAGGATGTAATTTGGAAGATCATTAATGTAGATCAGGAAAAGAGTTGCGCCCAGGATGGACCCCTGAGAGACAGCGGCATTAATACTGTGGGCTTCTGATTTTTGCCCCTCAACTACTACTCTTATGAACCTATCAGAAAGAAATGATTTAATAATTGAGAAGACATTTCCAGCTATACCATAGCTAGAGATCTTATGAAGTAAACCTTTATGCCATACCCTATCAAATGCCTTAGATATGTCAAGAGCAATTGCCCTAGAAAGGTTGCCTCCGTCGAGAGATTTGCCTTCCCACTGTTAACTATGCTAAAATCACAATGACTAATGTATACCTATTAACCCTTATCCTCGAGTGGCCTCTGGGCCTTGATAATCTATAATATTATGTAAACTATTTTTATATTCCTGGCGTTATTTTTTGCTTTGGCATTTCATGTGTGTAAATTATATCTTTCGATCATTTTTGTATCATGTGCGAATTCTCATTGGTAATCAATCGAAACCAAGATTTGAATATTCTCTTACTTTCTTTAACCCTTATTTTTGGTTGTTGATAATCTTGTAAAGTAACAATTAATTGTTGATGATCTTGTAAAGCAACAATTGGTTGTTGATAATCTTGTAAAGCAACAATTAGTTGTTGATGATCTTTTAAAGCAACAATTGGTTGTTGATGATCTTGTAAAGCAACAATTGGTTGTTTATAATCTTGTAAAGCAACAATTGGTTGTTTATAATCTTGTAAAACAACAATTGGTTGTTGATAATCTTGTAAAGCAACAATGTGTTTTCTAGAATAAATTTAAAGAACACACACACACGTAACAAGAATATGGCTTTTCCCTTTTTTACTTTTGTTAGTTTGAAGCGATCAAGGGGCCCCTTTCTTGGAGCAAACACTTGATTCTATTAAATTTATATCCGAGAGCTCTTTAAGAATAGATACTGTTCTCTTTATGGCTGCTATCTGTATTTCATTACAGCTTGGTCTTCCAGGGATTGCTTCTAAGTATTTATGAAGATTCTTTTTTATTAACCCAGTTGCTCCTATCATAACCGGTATAATGTTTATTTCTTTCAGAGATCATGTCGTTTTTATATCATGTTTTTGTTCCTGATATTTTGTTATCTTTTCCCGTTCATCTCTGTTAAGTCCGAAATCATTTGGGACTGTGACATCGACAATGAGTGCAGTTTTTCAGGCTTGTTCCATATTACAATATCTGGTTTGGTGGCCTTGTCTTTTATGTACCTGTCTGCCTATATATTTTTCTCCTAGAACATGGTCACATTTCTGTTTGATGTTATTGGTGGTGGTTCATGTTCCCAAATGGTCGGCGATCTGTCAAGTTGCATCTCTCCACAGATCTTCCAATGAAGGTACTTACATACTTTGTTGTGGCGGGCAGTGTAGAGGCCATCTGCCAATAAGATTGGACATGCAGACATTAGATGGCTTGTGCTTTCAATCGCTGAGTGGCAAAACATACACTGGCCATTTGTTTGTAGGTCAGCCATTTTTTTAAAATCCATTTGTAAGTAAGCCCTGATCTTGCCCGGCTACAATAAGTCTTTCCTCATCAAATGGAAGTCTCCCACTCTTGAGCCATTGGAGTGAAGCATCTTTGTCTATGTACTCCTGGTTCAGCTGCTCTAGGAACTTCCCTGCTGGCTTATTTTGTTTCTAGGATTATGATGGTCTTGATCCTTCGCCAGTGTGGGTTCTCATGTTTCATTAAATTTGATTTATTAGAACAAGAATATCCACACACTTCACAAGTATGTGTCATTTCCCTTTTTGTTTTATTTTACTTCAGTCAAAGTTTTCAGAAATCAAGGGCCCCACAACACATGAAGTCAATATGAGATACATAGATATTCGAATGTTCTACGTAAGTTCTTTATTTCTCAAACAATGAGTTAATAAAGAAGTTCAGAAAATAATTTTCCTCTCCCCAATTAACCATTTTTATACATTGTAGTATATCTTTTATTTTGGTCTCTTGGTCTTACTGAATTCCAGGACAAGAATTTATCTAGTCTGGTCGAGTATCCAGCTTCGTGCTGTTACTTGAGGTAACATCACTTAGAGAAAGTACACCATTTCTCGTAAAAGCTAATATGGGTTAGCCATAGTGAGGAGATCTTATTTGGGCAGCGAATACAAAATGCGATTTTGAATATTTGGCCAGGGTTTACTTCTATGGAAAAAGTATCCTCATGCTAGATTGTTCTGACAAACCCCTGTACAGAGAGACCTTAGACACTCGAGGACAGTGTCTAGTAGGCATTCGAGTCTTCCCTTTTTTTTATTTATTTTACTTCAGTAAGTATTAAGAGATCAAGGGGCTCCCTCCTGGGGCTAACACTTGATTCTGTTATGATTTAAATTTATATCCGAGGGCTCTTTTAAGAATAGATGCTGTTCCCTTTATGGCTGCTATTTGTATTTCGTTACAGCTGGGTCTTCCAGGGATTGCTTCTAAGTATTTATGAAGATTCTTTTTTATTAACCCAGTTGCTCCTATCACAACCGGTATAATGTTTATTTCTTTCAGAGACCATGTCGTTTTTAGATCATTTTTTAGGTCCTGATATTTTGTTATTTTTTCCCGTTCAGCTCTGTTAAGGCCAAAATCATTTGGGACTGTAACATCGATAATGAGCGCAGTTCTTTCAGGCTTGTTCCTTATTACAATATCTGGCTTGATGACCTTGTCTTTTATGTATCTCCCCGCCTGTATGTCTTTGTCATAGAACACAGTCACTTTTCCATTTGATGTTATTGGTGGTGGTTCATGTTTCCAGATGTTTTTCGCTCTATCAAGCTGCATCTCTCCACAGATTTTCCAATGAAAGTACTTACATACTTTGTTGTGGCGGGCAGTGTAGAGGCCATCTGCCAATAAGATTGGGCATGCAGACATTAGGTGGCTTGGGCTCTCAATTGCTGAGTGGCAAAACCGGCATTGGCCATTTGCTTGTAGGCCAGCCATTTTTTTAAATCCATTTGTGAGTAAGCCTTGGTCTTGACTGGCTACAATGAGTCTTTCCTCATCAAATGGGAGTCTCCCGCTCTTGAGCCATTGGAGTGAAGCATCCCTGTCTATATATTCCTGTTTAAGCTCTTCCAGAAACTTTCCTGCTCTTTTATGTTGTTCCCATCCTTGCTTTCTTGTGTCTATTTCGATTTCGGTGTATTTCTTTCTCTTTTTTCTTGCAATCTGTGTTGCTGGATTATCATATACCTCGGCAGTATTTTCCAGTATGACACCCCCAATGTTTTCGGCAAGCTTCGTGACTGAGGTTTGTTGAGGTAGACGTTCATGGTGGTCCCTCACTATTTCTATTGTCATATCTGTTGAGCTTTTAATATACTACCCCATGCTTACTATGGTGGCTCGATATGCATGGTTTATTTCAGTGAGACCGAGGCCACCCTCTCTTCGTGGACGGTATATCCTGTCCATACATTGATTTCGGTATATTATTTTATGCAAGGTTAGGAGTTTCCTGGTCTTTGTATCTCGCCTATTGATACTGTATTGGGGCCAGTCAATAATACCAAACCCATATGTGATGACAGGGATTGCCAGTTGATTTCTTGCAGAGTGTGGATTCTCATATGTCTCACTAAATTTGATTTTTTAGAACAGGAATATTCACACACTTCACAAGTGTGTGGTTTTTCTCCAGTGTGAGTTCTCATATGTTTTACTAAACTTGATTGATCAGAACAAGAATATCCACACAGCTCACAAGTATATGGCTTTTCCCCAGTATGAGTTCTCATATGTCTCACTAAATTTGATTTATTTGAAAAAGCATATTCACACACTTCACAAACATGTGGCTTTTCCCCAGTATGAGTTCTCTTATGTTTGACTAAGTCTGACTTTTCAAAACAAGAATATCCACACACTAGACAAATATATGACTTTCCTCCAGTGTGAGTTCTCATGTGCTTCAGTAAAGTTGACTTGTGAGAAAAAGAATATCCACACACTTCACAACCATGTGGCTTTTCCCCAGTGTGAGTTCTCATATGTATTACTAATCTGAACTTTTCAGAACAAGAATGTCCACACACTTCACAAGAATGTGGCCTTTCCCCAGTGTGAGTTCTCATGTGTATTACTAACCTTGCTTTGTCAGAACAAGAATATTCACACTCTTCACAAGTGTGTGGCTTTTCTCCAGTGTGAGTTCTTCTATGTTTTACTAACCTTGATTGATCAGAACAAGAATATCCACACACTTCACAAGTATGTGGGCTTTCCCCAGTGTGAGTTCTCATATGTCTCACTAAATTTGATTTTTCAGAACAAGAATATTCACACACTTCACAAGAATGTGGCTTTTCTCCAGTGTGAGTTCTTCTATGTTTTACTAACCTTGATTGATCAGAACAAGAATATCCACACACTTCACAAGTATGTGGGCTTTCCCCAGTGTGAGTTCTCATATGTCTCACTAAATTTGATTTTTCAGAACAAGAATATTCACACACTTCACAAGAATGTGGCTTTTCTCCAGTGTGAGTTCTTCTATGTTTTACTAACCTTGATTGATCAGAACAAGAATATCCACACACTTCACAAGTATGTGGCCTTTCCCCAGTGTGAGTTCTCATATGTCTCACTAAACTTGATTTCTTTGAAAAAGCATATCCACACACTTCACAAGCATGTGGCTTATTCCTAGTATGAGATCTCTTATGTTTGACTAAGTCTGACTTTCGAAAAACAGAATATCCACACATTTCACAAATATATGGCTTTTCCCCAGTGTGAGTTTTCATGTTTCACTGAATTTGATTTGTCAGATAAGAACACCCAAATACTTCACAGTATGTCCAGTATAATAAATCTTCCAACAGATTTCGCTGTACACTTTCAAGTGAAGCAATAATTGTTCATAGGATGATGATTAGGAAAATGTCACGCCATTAAAATTTAACAATAGCATCCAATCAGCAACATCTGTAAAATTATAGAAAAGTCAATATATTAATATTATATTTGTTTATTGTTGTTAATATCATTGGATTAAACTAATATATCAAGAGTAATTTAATCTAAAAAAAGTTAATTGTAATTAATTTCCTAACTTGACAAGTCAATTGGAGTGCTGAGGCAGATATAGTCTTGTTCAAAATAATTCTTGCCTTTTTTATTATTAATATGCTAGTGAAAGAGAACATTTATATTTATATATATTGCATTCAAATATTAGTATTATGTCTGTTTATTGTTACGCATTTCCATACAGGTGTTATTTGAAGACATAGTCGTGTTGAAATACTTTTTGGCGGAGTTATTGTAATTTACTACCATTGTTAAATTAAGGTATTTTATATAACAATTAATATAGAACGCTATATATATATATATATATATATATATATATATATATATATATATATATATTAATATATTACAATATATATTAATATATTACAATATATATATATATATATTACAATATATATATATAAATATATTAGAATATGTATTAATATATTAGAATATATATAAATATATTACAATACATATTAATATATTACAATATATATAAATATATTACGATACATATTAATATATTACAATATATATATATATATATATAAATATTACAATATATATATATTACAATATATATTAATATATTACAATATATATTAATATATTACAATACAAATTACTATATTACAATATATATTAATATATTACAATATATATTAATATATTACAATACATATTACTATATTACAATATATATTAATATATTACAATATATATAAATATATATGTAATAAATAAATGAATAATAAGATAAAACGTGTATTCAGTACTTTTTGACGGACTTATTGTAATTTACTAAGATTGTTAAATTAAGGTATATTAGATAACAATATATATCTATTAATATAGAACGATACATATATAAATATATATTAATATATTACAAGATATATTAATATATTACAACATATATATATGCAGTAATGAGAATAAATTACAATAAGTCCATCAAAACGTATTTAATACATAAACCTCTTCTGCATACTTCAAGCACATAATATAACATGAACATGAAAAATAATACAAAAATATTGACAATGTCTTCTTAATATGTGCTTTTTATTGGGAGACCGATGTGGTTGACAAAGTTACAGTTAATACGATACATGTTACTTTGTATTTATCCTGTTTTTTATCTTATATATTTGTCAATTCTTCAATCATATTATTAGATCCAAGAATTGTTTGAGGATATATATCCGTTGACCTCTAATTCATCTGAATATAAAAATTATTTATTATAATATAAATAAATACATAAATTGAGAACATGACAAAGCCTTCTTTACAAATGTTGGTTTTCTCAAGACTGCTAGAAAATTACTTTTAACTGTGAGTATCCTAGACCTTTAAAAAAGCTCACATTAATATATGCACTGAGTATCTTAGGATCTAAGGTTTGTTTGAGGAAATACATCCGTTAACCTCAAATTTATCTGAATATTAAAATTATTTGTAAATACAGAGGTTAACTAATATAGGCGTTAATGTTTGAACTGTCTTTAAATATCAGTACAAACAGATAATAGTTTACTAATTATAATATAAATGATGAAATCATTTGAGAACATTGCAAAGACTTCTTTAAAAAAGTGGATTTTCTCAACACTGATAGAAAATTATTTTAACCGAGAATATTCTAGACGTTTACAAAACTTACATTAAGTAGCAAATGCGCTGAGTAGTTTTCCATACATAAGTGAGTGCAACTACCACTACTATATTCGTTTTAGACAAGGCTCAAGAGTTTTAAATCTCATAGATATGGACTTGGGAATTCCCTCGCTGTATTTTGCTTCCATGACTATACTGAAATGCAGTAGTTTAAATGTAATGTGAAGAAACATCTCGCTACTTCACTGTTTGTAATAGTCCAAAATAGTAGTTACATACAGATTGTAATACGCGATGGCAGCCGATATCTATTTATAATATAATAATGTATTATAACAAAGTACATTAACAATGAAATGATGAAGAACAGTAGATTAACAAAATCTACTCACACGGATGACACCTGGCATATATATATATATATATATATATATATATATATATATATATATATGTGTGTGTGTGTGTGTGTGTGTGTGTGTGTGTGTGTGTGTTCTCAAAGAGGTAAAAAAAAAACAATAAAATATCGACTAAAAGCATGTTACATGATTCAACTTTTCATAGTAATCCCTTTCCGAGCGAACAACAGACGATTATGTATACTAGTTTGATAACGAAATGATGAAGAAAAGTAGATTAGCAATTCTACTCACACACGTTTGTGATCTTAAAAAGGTAAACGATAAATAGAGGCAAAAAGTGTGGATTGCATGATTCAACTTTACATAGTAATCCCTTTTCCGATTGGACAACTAAAGTATAGACGATTATGCACATCAGTTTGATAGTTATAACAACTAATGTTTATAAAACATGTACATGGGTATTTTATTGAGATAGTTCTGATCAGCTGCTAACAATTTTACAAGTGGGTTATAAGATGCAGACTGAGGGGGTATGACGTCATAATATTATCAGTTAAATATGATTTTTCAAAGGAAAATGGATTACTTAATGCAGTGACTGAAAGCGTGGATTGCATGATTCAACTTTTCATAGTAATCCTTTTCCAAGCGGACAACTAGAATACAGACGATTATGCACATCAGTTTGATAGTTATAACAACTAATGTTTATAAAACATGTGTTGTTTAACGTTAGCAAAAGGAAAAGGGGGAACCCAGATCAAATGAACAGAAGTCTTACCGCTTGTGTGTCAGGCGAAGGTTGGGCGAAAGAGATAGAAATCAAGATGGCGCCCGTAGGTTTAAAAGGTGTGCGCTGGCGGAAGTCAGGAAAAATCACGTGAAATCACGCAGTAAGAATGTATAAATGGAGTTGACAGGTTAGATCGGGCAGAGACAGACGAAGTCTGGTGCCAGTAGTGATTTCAAACTCGGCGTTTGCTTGGATTGAAAAGACGTTTTTTTTTTTTGTATTTTGCGCAGAAATAAACTTATTTTAAGGTTTAAGATTTAAAATCTGAAATACATATTAATTTTTCATTCCTTTAGCGGATATTTTTAAGGCTTTTTAAATGTAATAGCTAAAATAAAGTTATTTTTTTTTTTTATTATTTAAGGGGGTAAACTAGACTGTGTTAGATTGAAAAGAGTTACGAATATTTTTTCTACATGAAATAACTGCTAATAATTGGTGATAGCCAATAAAAAAAACAATGAAATACAAAAAAGTAGTTTTGTGATCGGTTGTTAATAATTCGATCAACTTCGAATTAAATTATTATTTTCTCAGAAATCACACAAGTTTTGAAACAAAAATAACCATATTTTTAACAAAAATCTTAATATCACATTGAATAATAAAATTTGAAGATATCTTTTTAATAATACGTTTTTGTTATTCACGTCTATTATAAAGCATGGCAAAATCATTATATTTTATTAGATTTAAAAACAATAAATTAATAAACTTATTTTAATGTTGAAGATTATATAAAAAAGTTATAGATTACATTTTTTAGTGTAAAAAAAGAAAAAAAATACAAACTTACGTATATTTCAAAGATTTCAACACGAAAAAAACATCGGGTTTAATTCGCATTTCGTTTCTGTTCGCAACAGAAAATTTGTTCTGCTTGTTATGATTTCTTTAACTTACCAATATTATTGGATTGCAAAAAAAAAAACTTATTTTAATATTTAAGAATATTTTACAGTTGTTGAATAATATTGTTGCAAAGTGAAAAAAATAAACTTACCTTCCATTCCAGGAATATAATACGAAAAAAAAATCGTTTTTCTTTTGTGTCCAACGCAGAAAATGTGTTTGTTTGTTAGGATTTCTTAATATAATCTTTAGTAAATAGATACAAATTTTGTTTTGTGTGTCCAATTCATTAAGCAATTAAATATATGAAAATATAAAAGAATCAAAATTAAAATATAAAAAAAACACTATTTAAACGTTAAATTATTTAAATAGAAATCAACTGCAAAAGAACAATCAATTCAAGGTTATCGTAATCCGGTGAAATTATTATTTCGTTCCTTGTGTAAAAATGTTCATTGGTTGGATTTTTTTTTTATTAAAGTTCCTTTCTTATTTGTATGTCTAATTTATTAAAATAAATAAGATACATGAAGATATAGAACTAAGGTTTATTTTTTACGACTGAACACTCTATTATTATTTGGATTAGTCGAACTACTGTTAACATCCAAGATGAGAACAGTAATCCAAATATCAAAATATTTCACATGAACAAATTAAATAAACGGAAGGAATTGCACAAAATGTAAAAATAGATTTGGATAAAAAGAAAAGCAAATTATAACTACATGATTACATTATGAAACTTTAAACTTATTTTTATCAGTCATGATGATCTTCCCTTATTATTTCAAACTGTATTTGCTAATTAGCTTGTCTCTTAAACATACCATCAGCAAAGAAACTGCCGTTACACTCATGTCAGCCATGTTTTCATATTAAAAGTTAAATAGCTAAAATTTTACGCAGAATCCCAAACTAATAAAAGACAGTAAAAATGAAAATGTAGTACCTGTTTCTGGTTTATTTATATAAAAAAAACTGTTTTAGTATTTTGACTTTTTTTTCAAAGTAGTTTATTTGACTGTCGAGCTTTGGACACGTTTTAATGATGAAACGTTTCTGAATCGGGAGACAGAACTATAAAATAAAAGTGTAGTACCTGTTTCTGATTAATGTATTCATAGTAACCATGTTTCACATTATAATTATCACGGCAATTTAAAGACATGCTGTTCATGTTGACATTTGTTATAATTCAGCTGACTTTCATGAGTTGCATTATATCGTAATGTTGCCATCAAAGGGACATAATACACAAAAGAGTTACCTGCCCTTTAAACGATATATAAAAAGACAAAAAAAATGTGATTTAATTAATTATCGATTTGTGTTCTATTCTATTTCCTCGCATACTCACACCCACGAGCGTATTTTACATTTTATCTGGTGATGAGGATGAAAAGACAGAAGGATTTAAAAGCAACTGTTTCATGAACATATCAAGTTTTTAACAGCAAGAATCGGCACTTATACATGACAGTTAAACGAGGCGAATGTTTGTATTTTACTTTAAAGAATCGTGACAGATGTCGCTTGTCAGGGATCGATAACTCTTCCTTTTCGAAAAGTTAGTGCAAACTAAAATTATATTTTTTATATATTTTTAGGTACTCTTGCATAATTTGATCCAAATTCTCGTGAATTCCCGTCAATCGAGACCGGCAATCATTGGTGTCAGCCGAGCGTCGTATATATATATATATATATATATATATATATATATATATATATATATATATATATATATATATATATATATATATATATATATATATATATATATATATATATATTTACAAAAACAAGAAGGGCGCAAGCAAATTACACGGCGTTTATCGTTTAAAGGGCAGGTAACTGTTTGGGAATTATGTCCCTTTGATGGCAAAATACGGTATAATGCAACTCACGAGACTCAGATGTTGTTAAATATCGATTTATGTTCTGTTATATTTTTTCTCATATTCACATTTGCAAGTCGGGACATTTTACAACATTGCGTTACTTCTCTATCAAAGGAGGGGGTAATACATGGGAGGTCTCAAAACATGACAAGTAAAGCCAAAATGGGGATAACGCGACACATGGCTGAAATGCACCCACATACTAGAAACAGGTACTACACCCCTATCATTAGTCGTTTGATGCTGATTGCATGTAAAATATCTGGTTTAAGTCTGGAATTATAAGTTAAGGTTATCGTAAAGTTAACGGAATCGAATCTGATAAAAATGAGTCGCAATTTTCATAATGTGATCATGTGATTATTGTTTTGTTTCTTGTTGGTTCAAATCTATTTTTGTTATTTGATTGACTTCGCTATTTGTTCAATTCCTTCCTTTTTGAATTTTTTATGTGAAATATTCAGTTTTGCATTTTTTTATATTTGGATTATTTGGATTACTGTTCTCATCTTGGATGTAAACAGTAGTTCGACTAATCCAAATCATAATGAAATGTTCAATCTTTTACACGAGGAACAAAATAATGATTACACCGTTTTACGATGAGCAAAAGTTCTTTGTTCTGAAGCACTTGAGTTTTTCTTCTTATAATAATTTCACGTTTAAATCGTGTTTTTTGTCTTTTAATTTTGATTCTTTTATATTTTCATATATTTTATTGCTTAATGAATTGGACACACAAAACAAAATTTGTATCAATTTACTAAAGATTATATTAAGAAATCCTAACAAACAAACAAATTTTCTGCGTTCCGATTTTTTTTTTTCGTATTAAATTTCTGGAATGGAAGGTAAGTTTATTTTTTTCACTTTGCAACAATATTATTCAACAACTTTAAAATAATCTTAAATATTAAAATAAGTTTATTTTTTTATTGCAATCCAATAAAAATATTGGTTTCGTGAATAAAATATATATGAAATGTGACCATGTGGGTCATGGGTCAATGTCAAGTTTCTTTCCAACTCCTCAAAAAACTTTAAAATGACTTTTCTAGGTTTCAATTATGCTGAAAACGAATATCACATTTAAATTTGTGGCAGGTAAGTAGTTTTCATGATATGAAGAAAGTACTTTTTAAAAAGTGTTGGATTGGCTCACTCACTGTCTTATATAAATTTCACGTAAAAAAAGCACCCGCCTACTGGTCACCTAATAATTTCGTCATATAAAATAAATTTGAAACCTAAAAAAATGAACGAATCTCTTAGTAAAAAACAACGCCGGTTTTGGGGGGTGCTGGAAACGAATATCACATTTAAAAATTGCTTTATGATATGAAGAAATTACTAAGTGACCATAAAGTGGGTGCTCATTTGACGTTACTTTTATATAGGAAAGTGATCCCCCACTTATTGAAAAAGTAATTTCTTCATATTACGAAAACTACTTATCTTCCCCAAATTTAAATGTGATATTCGTTTTCAGCATCACCGAAAACCTATTCAAGTTGTCATTTTAAAGTTTTTTGGAGGAGTTGGAAAGAAACTTGTTGGATTACCGAAATGTATTTATTTAAATATTAAAATAAGTTTACAATATGAAAGGTAAGTTATTTTTTTAAGCTTTAAAAAAATCCCATTCAATAACTTTTTAAATAATCTGAAACAGTTTTGTATTTTTGCAATGTCCCTCAAAAATATTGATTTTTAAAACAATATTAAACATAAAAAGGTTTAATTTTATTGCAATCCCAAAAATATTGATTTCGTCAATAAACATGTGGGTACTCATGCAGAGAGTGATTTGTGCTGAAATAATAACATTATTTAAAAAGCTATTCTTAACATGTGGAGGGGGGGTCTATTCTGTACTTTAACCTTACAATTGAATAACAAACATATCATGAAACTTTAATTAAAGTTGGAAATACGATTTAAAAAAGAGCGCGTGCATTAGCACCAAAATGTGTTTATTTAAGTAAAATTTACGTGATTTCTGCGAAAATGCTAATGTTTATCATAAACACAATAATTTGATTCGAAGTTGGTTTAATTGTTAAACAACTGAACGCAAAAACTGCTTTTTTCGGTTTTTAATTGTTTTATTTGGTACTAGTGCACTTATTGATCCGTGCTGAAATAATAACGTTATTATTTTAAAAGCCATCCTTAACATGGAGAGGTGAGGGTGTTTTGTACCTATTCTATACTCTAACCTTACAATTGAATAAAAAAAAATATAAAACTTTAATTAAACTTGGAAATATGATGTAACACCGCATATTTAATATATATATATGTGTGTGTGTGTGATCACTCTCTGCATAAGTACCCGATTTAAAATAAAAAAACGTGCAAGTGGACTTCACAGTCGGCAGCCATTTTGAGTGGAAAACTCTGCGTTTACCATTAAAAAATTTTTTTTATTACATTTTTACCCCAAACAAGACACATCGCCTTTTTGATGTAGGGGGCTACTATCAGGGACATAAGCTGCAGGGGTACTACGTGGGGAGTTGGGCAGCAAGATGTTGGTTCACGTTACACTTGAACTTCTGCATGTCAGTACAGTTGGGGAAGCAGGAAGCCAGAAGAGAATTTTTAAGTCTATCAGTTCTGGGAAAGAAACAATTAGAGTAGAAGGCTTTCATACATCTAGGGATCTCTACTGTGTAGGGGTGGGACTTTGCTGCTTGTCAGGTTTGTCGAGGGGGATTTTCATTAAGGGGGTACAATAGCTTGTAGTTCGTCAGATCATCCACCATTAAAATACTTGTAAAACAAGCAGAGGGATACAATATTTTGTCGATGAGACAGCAGCTGAAGCTTAGATGAAAGTTGAGGATCTTTTAGGTTGGCAACTCTCTTTTGAACCCTGCCCAGGAGTGATAGACTAGTAGCAGATGCACCAACCCAAATGTCACATCAGTACTCCATACATGGGCGAATGTTAGCTTTGTAGAGGTATAGGATATTTTCAAGTGTAAGTAACTTTCTAGCAAGGTAGAGAGAGCCCACCTTCTTCGCAGCAGTCTTGGCAATGATCTTGATGTATCTAAACAGAGTTAATAGTAGATTCCGTAGTCTAGTGGGTGATGCCATTTTCTCTTCCCTGCAAACTCTTTCTCACAGCCTGTCTCTGCTTTATCATTATTTTCATGGCAAGTGCTCGCCTGAGCTCCAGTCTATAGTCCCCCTTGCCAAACTTTCATGAGAAACACTCGTCTAACTGAAAACACTATCAATAATTTCCTCCACTTTTTATATGTGCCTAAACATAAACACAGATTCCATGAACAAAGTTTCTTTCTTAAAATTCACACCTGTGGAACTCTTCCATTTGCCTGCTTTTCAGTTGACTATAATATGGTCATTTTCAAGTCCAACCTAAACAAGTTCTTAATGAGCCGTTTCCCTTAAGTAATAAAAATTTCCACTAACAATTACGACGACAGTGTTCCATTGACCATTGTATGCTTATTAACCCTTATCCTCGAGTGGTATCTGGGCCTTGATAAATGAAGCCCTCTTTTGTAAAAAAAAACATAAGTCAAACGTAGGTATATAAAATTTCAAACGTATAATGTTCACTGCTCCCAAAAAATAAAATAATTTAAAACTTTTCTTAAACTTGAAAAAATATATTAACTATTGTGCAAAAACAACTTCAAAAAAAGCAACAAACTATTAAAAACTGTTACAAACTATTAAAAACGTGGGTCACAAATTTTTTGTAAGAACATATTCTGTGGAGATCATAAGATTCTATAAAGTTTCTTCTGTAAACAACATGTGCTCTAGTTCTAATTGAATAACTTTATACCTCTCAAGTCTGAACTTTATAAACCACACACAAAATGTATAGTGCCAGCTCAGAAATGTTAGATACGCCTATCTAATCCAATGCTCACCAAACAATGAAGTAAAATCGCACAATATATATATATATATATTGTCTGATTATTATGTGAAGATGAATTAGTATTGATACAACACATACACATTTTAAGGTCAATCGATTTGGCAGGTGAGTTGTTACACACTCCTTACACATAATACAATTTTATGTTCAGTTAAAGTTTGCTATTAAAACAATAAAGATGATATTTAATGACAATATGGATACTCAGGGTTCATAGAATTAGCATAATCATATGAAATAATATTTAATTCAACAAAAGGCTCAATAATAATCAAAATCATATGAAATAATATTGAATTCAATAAAAACTCAATAATAATGATATTCATATGAAATAATATTTAATTAAAAAAACTCAATAATAATGATAATCATATGAAATAATATTTAATTCAATAAAAACTCAATAATAATGATAATCATATGAAATAATATTTAATTCAATAAAAAAACTCAAGAATAATGATAATCATTTTCAATAATATTTAATTCAATAAAAAACTCAATATTAATGATAATCATATGGAATAATATTTAATTCAATAAAAAGTCAATAATAATGATAATTATATGAAATAATATTTTATTCAATAAAACATCAATAATAATTTTAATCATATGAACTAATATGTAATTCAATAAAAAACTCAATAAATACGATAATCATATGAAATAATATTTTATTCAATAAAAAACTCAATAATAATAATCATATGAAATAATTTTGATTCGATAAAAAACTTAATTAAGATGATAATCATATTAAATAATATTTTATTCAATAAAAACTCAATAATAATGATAATCCTATTAAATAATATTTAATTAAATGAAAACCTCAATAATAAAGATAATCATATGAAATAATATTTACTTCAATAAAAATTCAATAATAATGATAATCATATGAAATAATATTTTATTCAATAAAAAACTTAATAACAATGATAATCATATGAAATAATATTTACTTCAATATTAACTCAATTATAATGAGAATTTTATGAAATAATATTTTATTCAATAAAACATCAATAATAATTATAATCATGAAATATGTAATTCAATAAAACACTCAATAATAATCACATTCATATGAAATCTTATTTATTCAATAATAATGATAATCATATGAATTCATGAATTTTATTCAATAATAATGATAATCATATGAAATCTTATTTTATTCAATAAAAAACCCAATAATAATGATAATCATATGAAATAATATTAATTCAATAAAAACTCAATAATAATGATAATCATATTAAATAATATTTAATTCAATAAAAAACTCAATAATGATAATTATATGAAATAATATTTGATTAAACAAAATGCTTAATAAGAATCATAATCATATGAAATAATATTTAATTAAATAAAAAACTTCATAAAAATCATAATCATATGAAATAATATTTAATTCAATAAAAACTCAATAATAATAATAATAATATGAAATAATATTTTGTTGCAATATTTTGGGTTAATGGGGTATGATCCCACACAGTCTGACGATTCTATTTATAAACTATGCTGCTAAGAACTGACGAATCAAATTAAACCACGTTCTGCTACCAACCAATCAGAAACCAGAATTGCTTCATAAATATTAAACCTTTTCTGGAGCAATTTCACATGTTCTTTTCCCGGGTTTCGACATGGTAAGAATATTTTGTTCTGTGGAACTGTCTACTACAAACAAGTCACCTCCCAGGACTTGTGTGTAACAGTGAACCATCTGAAACTGGTCTGAAACTCAAAATGGCTTGCACTTCAAGAGGTTATGGGCCCAGCACATTTCCACTGCGTTTCCGCCCTGGACCGTGTCACCCCTCCTTAGTCAACCCTGTCTATCAGAGCTCCCTCCGACAAACGATATTGATGCCAGGCTTAGTGTGGACACCCGATCGCCATAACAGAACATACACCAGAGTTCCCGATCTCAAATCGTTCACAAGAACAAGCCACCAAGTAGCTGGATTACAGGAGCACGCCACAACTCCCAGCTACTTGGCGGCTTGTTCTGAAACTCAAAATGGCTTACGCTTCTAGAGGTTATGCGCCCAGCATGCATCTTTATTTCGATGGATCCAAATCAAAATTCGAATTGTGGCAAGTTAAATTTCTGGGATATCTACGAATCCAAAAGCTACACAAAGTACTACAAACACAACCTGAAAACAGAAACGACCCCGACTTCATTGAAAAGAACACAACTGTCTTTGTGGAATTAATACAGTGTTTAGATGACCAAAGTCTATCACTGGTAATGAGAGAAGCCCTGGACGACGGCTGCAAAGCATTAAACATATTGAGAGAGCATTATTTATCAAAAGGAAAACCCAAAATTATTTCTTTATACACTGAACTGACCTCTCTAAAATCAATGGAAGCCGAAACTATTACTGATTATAAGAGCCGAGACAACTGCAAATTCTTTAAAAATGTCTGGTAAAGTTATAAGTGACAGTCTGTTTATTTCCATGGTCCTTAAGGGATTACCGAGTGATTTCAAGCCATTTACCACTGTGATAACCCAGAAAGAAAAACCCATGACTTTTAGCCAATTCAATGTATCACTCAGAAGTTACGAAAAAACTGAAAAAATGATCACAGAAAAAAACGAATCCACAAATATCATGAAATTTAAAAATACACACGTAAAAACACCAAAATCGAATTATACCCATGCCAGGAATAAAAAACGCAACTTTGCCAAAAGCAGGTTTTTTTCCTAAGAAAGGTACAAAAATTATTTGCTATAATTGTGGACAACCTAATCATAAGAGTTTCTAATGTAGATACAGGACTCAAAATGACGACTACATTAAAAATGTAGAGAGCTCTGTTAGCAAACATACATTTTTATTTTCGTATACATTTGATGCTTCAACAAAGAATAATAATTTTCTTGTCGATTGTGGGGCCATGGCACATGTGATTACAAAGGAATCTGATTTTATCAATTTTGATCCCAACTTTAAGCCACAAGATCATTTTGTAGAACTGGCTGATGGGAGTCGAGTCAATGATACCATTTTGAAAAGAGGCAATGCGAAAATCTCGCTAAAGAACAATAAAGGTGAACCGTGTTTCTGTATTCTAGAAAACGCTCTTCTAATCCCAAAATTTAAACAAAATATATTTTCTGTACAAGCTGCCACAAAACAAGGTGCAAATATAAACTTTAGCCCCAATAAATCAAAACTGGTATACCCGAATGGAACTGTATTCGACATTAAAGAAAATGGAAGACTATATTATTTAAATAGCGTAGTCTCATCAAAAACTGCCTGCCATGATCTACAGACATGGCATAAAATTCTTGGACATTGCAATATTCTTGATATCAAAAAGTTGCTGACTGTAGTTGATGGAATGCAAATACAAACATCAAAAACCTTCAACTTCGACGTCTCTACATAAGGGAAAAGGACAAACTATCAAAACAAGATACCAGACAAAAACGCCCCCCCAAAAATCCTATCAATGGTGCATTGTGACTTGAATGGTCCTGTAGAACCGATGACCAGAGAACATTATAGATATGTGTTGAATTTCGTAGATGACCATTCAGGTTTAATAATGGTTTACTTTTTAAAGAACAAATCTGATACCCTGCTCGCAACTAAGAAATATCTAGCCGACATGGTGAAATCAAGTGTATTCGCTCTGACAACGGTACGGAATTCACCAATAAAGACTTTGAACTTTTACTAATTAACCATCATATCAGGCATGAAACATCAGCTCCTAGATCGCCACACCAAAACGGGACTGCTGAACGTGCGTGGCGGACACTTTTTGAAATGGCAAGATGCCTACTCATTGAATCAAAACTCCCTAAAAACCTTTGGACGTATGCACTTATGGCGGCAGCCTATATACGCAACAGGTGCTTTAACAAAACACTATCTAAAACTCCATATGAATCTTTCTGCGGTAGAAAAAAACAAATTTAAGCAGAATGCATATATTTGGTTCAACTTGCTTCGCATATATAGAGAAAAAGAGTAAATTGAATATTAAAGCCGACAGAGGTATATTTCTTGGATACAATAAAAACAGTCCGGCCAATTTAATATTTGTTCCCGAAAAGAATAAAATATAAAGAATTTGGTGTGTAAAATTCACAGACACGTTTAATTTTACAGACGAAACCCCGTCATATGAAGAGGATGAAATTATATTACCTCAAATAATTAGAACAAACGAAAACAATAAAAATGACGGAGACGAGAGTGTCCATGATGATGATGATGATGATAAAGTCGAAAGATATCCCAAAAGAAATAGAAGACGACCCGATTTTTTGTGGTCGACAATATGAAGGATTATCAAATCGACTATTGCTATTCAACGGAAAATGCGCCAAAAAGCTTCAACGAAGCAATTAATTCAGAACATTGTGATGAATGGAAAATTGCCATGAAAAAAGAAATAGATGCCTTAACCGAAAATGATACCTATATGGTAGTGCCTCTCCCAAGAGATAAATATGTTATTTCTACCAGATGGGTCTTTACAAAAAAGAGTACAGCATCAGGCGTAGAACAGTACAGAGCAAGATTTGTTACTAACGGGTGCTCTCAGATTTATGGTAAAGAATACTTTTCTACGTTTTCACCGACCACAAACCTAACGACAATCAGAATTTTACTGCAAGTCGCATCACAATATGACCTAAACATCCATCAAATGGACGTAAAAAATGCTTATTTGAATGCCCCAATAGACTGTGAAATTTATATTACCCCTCCAGAGGGATTTATAATGAAAAATAAAAATAGCGTGTGGCGACTTAACAAGTCATTATATGGTCTAAAGCAGAGTGCTCAGTGTTGGAACACAGTATTCCATGATTATATTATTAAACAACAATTTAGACAATGCGCTGTAGACCTCTGTTTATATACCCAACACAAAGATGATAAACTACTGATTTTGGTTTTGTGGGTCGATGATATGTTAATCGCATCAAATTGTAGCATAATGTTAACCGATGTTAAGAACAAATTAAGTAAAAGATTCAAAATGACCGATCTTGGCAAAATATCCTGGTTTCTGGGGATAGAATTTACTCAAAGCAAAAGACTTGTTACGATGACTCGACCGAGATATATCGACAAAATACTATTAAAATTTAGAATGGGAGAGTGCAAGAAACGCTCTACACCGGTCGAAAATGATATTAATAAAAATATACACACAGAATCTGAAATAATAAATGACACACAATATCGCGAAATTATAGGTAGTCTTATATATTTAATGACTGCAACCAGGCCCGACATATGCTATACAGTAACAAAACTGTCACAAAAATTATCACGACCGACAATGAAGGATTTAAACAGAGCTAAACAAGTCCTACATTATTTAAAAGGAACTAAAGAACAGAAGTTAGTATTTAGAAAATCAAGAAATCCCCTAAAATTAGGTTTTTTCAGATTCAGACAGGGCAAACGATGAAGATCGCAAGAGTGTATCTGGATATTGTTTCAGACTCTCAGAAAATGGCCCTATTATTTCATGGAAATCTAAAAAGCAACAGATTGTATCTCTCTCTATGTGTGAAGCAGAATTTATCGCGATCACACACACGACCCAGGAAGCACTCTACCTTAAAAATATCCTGAAAACAATTTTAGAGCCAGAATTGATTAAAAGCCTCGTAGTAATTAATTGTGATAATCAAGCCAGTATAGTCTTAGCACAGAACATGATAATCAACCAAAGATCTAAGAATATAGATATAAAATACCATTTCATAAAAAACGAGATAAAAAAGGAATCCATTATTTTGAATTACATATCAGAACAAAATATTGCTGATATATTTACGAAAGCAGCGACTAGGATAAAGCTACAACGTTTTTTCTCAAAACTTGTTGGTGAATTCGACTGAATAATTTTATTTTCTTTCACTGCCTGTTAAATCCATTTTATTTGTATTAACACTTTAACCTACTAATGCGTAACTAATACTTTTGCTTAAAAAAAGAAAAAAGAATCTTTGTAATTTTCCTTTTTGACATTTGAACACAATTAAAAATGGCGTCTTTTTAAATGCTAAAATTCTAAGATCCAAATGATTTCTAATTTTTTATGTCTAAGTGAATATAAAAATATATATTTATTTTGGAGCAGAACAAACACAAGGGACTTCCCTATTATAAAAAAAAGGGAGGATGTTGCAATATTTTGTTTAATGGGTATGATCCCACACAGTCGGACGATTCTATTTATAAACGATGCTGCTAAGAACTGACGAATCAAATTAAACCATGTTCTGCTACCAACCAATCAGAAACAAGAATTGCGTCATAAATATTAAACCTTTTCTGGAGCAATTTCACATGTTCTTTTCCCGGGTTTCGACACGGTGAGAATATTTTGTTCTGTGGAACTGTCTACTACAAACAAGTCACCTCCCAGGACTTGTGTGTAACAGCGAACCATCTGAAACTGGTCTGAAACTCAAAATGGCTGACACTTCTAGATATTTAATTCAACATTAACATGCTCAATAATAACCATAATGATATGAAATAATTAAATAATATTTAATATATGAACTATATGAAATAATATTTAATTCAATAAAAATTCAATAATAATGATAATCATATGAAATAAATTTAATTCAATAAAAACTCAATAATAATGATAATACTATGAAATAATATTAAATTCAATAAAAATCTTATTAATAATGATAATCACATAAAATAATATTTAATTCAATAAAAAACTCAATGATAATTATATGAAATAATATTTGATGAAACATTATACTCAATACTAATTATAATCATATGAAATATTTAATTCAATAAAAAACTGCATAATAAGCATAATAATATGAAATAATATTTAATTCAATAAAAAACTCAATAATAATGATAATCATATGGAATAATATTTTATTCAACAAAATGCTCAATCATAATAATAATAATATGAAATAATACTTAATTAAATAAAACACTCAATAATAATCATATGAATTTCTGAATTTTATTCAATAATAAGTGTAATCATATGGAATCTTATTTTATTCAACATATACTGAATTATAATGATAATCATATGAAATAATATTTAATTCAATAAAAACTCAATAATAAGTATAATCATATGAAATTATATTACATTAAATAAAATGTAATAACAATGATAATCATGAAATCAAATTTAATTAACTAAAAACTCAATTATAATGATAATAATATGAAATAATATTTAATTGAATAAAACAACTTAGTAACAATGATAATAATATGAAATCATATTTAATTCAATAAAAAAACTCAATAATAAAGATAATCATATGAAATAATATTTAATTCAATAAAAAACTCAATAATAATGATAATCATATGAAATAATTTTTTATTCAATAAAACATAAATAATAATGATAATCATATGAAATAATATTTAATTCAATAAAAAACCCTATAAATACGATAATCATATGAAATAACATTTAATTCAATGAAAAAGTCAATAATAATAATCACATGAAATAATATTTTATTCAACAAAAACTTAATAATGACGATAATCATATGAAATTATATTTAATTGAATGAAAACCTAATTAATAATGATAATCATATGAAACAATATTTAATTCAATAAAAAACTCAATAATAATGATAATCATATGAAATAATATTTAATTGAATGAAAACCTCAATAATAACGATAATCATATGAAATAATATTGAATTTAATACAAAGAATCAATAATAATAATCATATGAAATAATATTTTATTCAATAAAAAGTCAATAATAATAATCGTATTAAATAATATGCGATTCAGTAAAAACCTCAATAATAATGATAATAATATGAAATAATATTGAATTGAATAAAAAAAACATCAATAATAATTATAATCATGAAATAATATGTAATTCAATAAAAAACTCAATAATAATCATAATAATATGAAATCTTGTTTATTCAATAATAATAATAAGAAAAATGAATTTATGAATTTTATTCAATGATAATGATAATCATATGAAATCTTATTTTATTAAATAAAAAACTCAATAACATTGAAAATCATACGAAATAATATTATATTCAATAAAAACTCAACATTAATAACAATAATTTTAAATAATATAAAATTCAATAAAAAACGTAATAATAATGATAATCATATAAAATAATATTTAATTCAATAAAAACTCAATAATGATTATCATATGAAATTATATTTGATTAAAGAAAATACTTAATAATAATCATAATCATATAAAATAATATTAAATTCAATAAAAAAAACTGCATAATAATCATAATCATGAAATAATATTTAATTCAATAAAAATCTCAATACTAATAATAATAATAATAATATGAAATTATATTTAATTCAACAAAATGCTCAATAATAATCATAATCATATGAAATTATATTGTATTCAAAAGACAATAATTATAATCATGTGAAATCTTATTTATTCAATAATAATGATAATCATATGAAATCTTATTTAATTAAATAAAAAACTCAAGAATAATGATAATCATATGAAATAATATTTAATTAAATAAAAAACTCTATAATAATGATAATTATATGAAATAATATTTAATTCAATAAAAACTCAATAATAATGATAATCATATAAAATAATATTTAATTCAATAAAAAAACTCAATAATAATCATAATCATGTGAAATAATATTTAATTCCATAATGAACGCCTCAATAATAATAAGGATAATCATGAAACATATTTAAATCAATAGAAACTCAATAATAATGGTAATCATATGAAATAATATTTAATTAAATAAAAAACTCAATAATAATATGAAATGATATTATATTCAATAAAAATTCAATAATAATATAATCATATCAAATAATATTTTATTCAATAAAAAAACTCAATAATAATTATAATCATATGGAATCTTGTTTTTTTTTCAATAAAAACTCAATAATATTGATAATCATATAAAATAATCTTTAATTAAATAAAAAACTCAATAATAATAATAGTAATAATAATCATATGAAATATTATTAAGATCAATAGAAAAAATCCTAATAATAATAATTATAATCACATGAAATAATATTTAATTCAAACAAAAACTCAATAATAATTATATTCATATGAAATAATATTTAATTCGGTAAAAAAAACTCAATAATAATATAATCATATGAAATTATAATTAATGCAATAAAAACTCAATAAAAACTATAATCATATGTTATAATACTTAATTCAATAAAAACTCAATAATAATGATAATCATATTAAATAATATTTTATTAAATAAAAAACTCAATAATAATGATTATCATATGAAATAATATATAATCCAATAAAAATAATTAATAATAATGATAATCATATGAAATACGATTTAATTCAATTCACACCTCTATGATGATGAATATAATATCAAATAATATTTAATTCAATAAAAAATCAATAATAATGATAATCATATGACATCTTATTTTATTCAACAAAAAACTCAATAATAATGATAATCATCTGAAATAATATTTTATTCAATAAAAAACTCAATACGAATCATATTTATATGACGTAATATTTTTATTTAATAAAAAACTTAATAATAATCATAATCCTATGAAATCTTATTTATTCAAAAATAATTATAATCATATGAACGTATGAATTTTATTCAATAATGAGTATAATCATATAACATCTTATTGATTAAAAAAATAATGATCATCATATGCATGTATGAATTTTATTCAATAATTATGATAATCATATGACATCTTATTTTATTCAATAAAAAACTCAATAATAATGATAATCATATTAAATAATATTTAATTCCATGAAAACTCAATAATAATCATAATCATATAAACTAATATTTGATTCAATAAACAAACTCAATAATCATGATAATCATATGAAATAATATTAAATTCAATTAAAAAAACTAATAATAATGTTAATCATATGAAATAATATTTTATTCAACAAAAAATCAATAATAATTATAATCATATGAAATAATATTTTATTCAATACAAAACTCAATAATAATGATAATCATATGAAATCTTATTAATTAAAAAATAATGTTAATCATATGATTGTATGAATTTTATTCAATAATAATGATAATCATATGACATCTAATTGTATTCAATAAAAAACTCAATAATAATGATAATCATATGAAATAATATTTTATTCAATAAAAACTCAATAATGATAATCATATGAAATAATATTAAATTCAATAAAAAACTTAATAATAATTATAATCATATGAAATAATATTTTATTCAATAAAAACTCAATAATAATGGTAATCATATGAAATAATATTAAATTAAAAAAACTCAATAATAATGATAACCATATGAAATAATATTTTATTCAACAAAAAAATCAATAATAATGACAAGTTTCTGCTCGTTTGACTTGTTGATCTAGTGTTAATTAATTCACTGTTCAGATACCTCGTTATAATACATCATCATATTCCAGTACCTTGCCTATAACAATGCACTATAAAATCTCCTAAAACTATATTCCTTAAAAATAGGAAACAGAATTAACTTTCTAAATATGAATCCATTTTTATAGATTTATTATTAAATGTGTTGATCTTACACGTTATTAAGTTTTTAAAAATATGTTAAGCTGAATTAGAGATGAACTGATATTTTTCTTCATTGGTTTGGAATAATAGGATTGAGACATTGAGAAATACACGAGAAGAAATAGAAAATGTAATTGCCCCAAGCAAAGAAAATATCAATCTATATGTGGTAGTTGTATTGATATAAAATGTTTAGTTAAAAATCAAAATGATATAGGTTTAATGTTTGTGTATCTCAATAATAATTTAAATATTTTGTCTTACTAATATTAAATATAAAACATTAAACTCGCTTATAAGTTAAACGTCTATGATTACAAATAGTTTTAACGTTCAGATGAATTAAGAATCAACAAATATGTTAAAATAAAACATTCCAACGCCAATTTTCACTATTTTCGTCTTAAACAGTAAAAGCCTTACAAGCATAAACAAAGGAGAATGGTTGGATTTTGATGTTTGTGTGATTGGTTGGGAGTAAATATAGAATTCTAAGACAAATATGGTCTTGATAGTTGCACGAAGCCATATTTGGCAACAATAAACAATACATATGGTAATATTAGTTTTGTAAACGTATAGGATACTCTTATGTGATTTTCTAGCAAGGTTTGAGTAGGCTTTGTAATATCCTTACTATGTTAATTGTGTATTAAATAATTATTAAATAATAATTTTGTTTTAATCAATAGTTAAAGATTAAATATTAACTTGCTGATGAGTTAAACGCATGTAGTAACAACAATTTCTATGTTCAAATGAATTAGCAATAAACGGATTTCCTTAAACAATTTATAAATTTGCATAATATGCTTTAAATTTGATAAATATATATGGAAAACAAGTAAAACTAATAAAAATAAATGTACAGATTTTACTGTAGATTTTTTCCAACCGAATTAGTTTCGTTTTTTGCATTAAATAAGTCTCTTTTAAGAAAGTGTTGAGAGTTTTATTGAATTTACATTTTCCTATATCAAGTATCCCTATATACACTATATGCATTTGCTTTAGATGAACCTAGATTTATTTCTCTCATTATAACAATTACTATATACAAATATTAATTACACCATTCTTAATATTAATTACACCATAATTAATATTAACTACACTAGTCTTTATATTAATTACACCATTCTTAATATTAACTACACATTTTACTTTACAATGCAGTGACATATTTAGATCTTTTGATTATGCACAGTAACTATACAATACAACGTTTATTTAATATATATATATATATATATATATATATATATATATATATATATATTATATGCATTTGCTTTAGGAGGGCAAGAAACAGACGTTTTCTGATGAACCTAGATATATTTATCTCATTATAACAATGAAAAATATTACATTAAGATTGTCACACACACACACACACACACACACACACACACACACACACGCCTGCACACATTTCCCTTAAAACAAAATAGAGTTTTATTGAATTTACATATTCCTATATCAAGTATCCCTATATACAAATATTAATTACACCATTCTTAATATTAATATATATATATATATATATATATATATATATATATATATATATATATATATATATATATATACAGTATATGCATGTGCTTTAGGAAGGCAAGAAACAGACGTTTTCTGATGAACGTAGATATATTTCTATCATCATAACAAAAAAAAAATATTACATTAAGATTGTCACACACACACACACACACGCATGCACACATTTTCCTTAAAACAAAATACGTTTATAATGTATATATATTCAATAAACATATCTTAAAATTGCAATTGTTTATTAAACTCAATGAAAATGATTTAACCTTTCATTGCATAAACCAATCAAATCATTAGACTTTTAATCATCAAACAAGAAAATGTTCACTTTTTACTTGCTCTAAAAAAGGAAACGTAATTTTGAAGCTGGTTAGAAAGGTTTTAAAGACATAAAAACCTAAAATCTAGGAAAGAAAAGAGTAACGGAAACGTAATTTTTAAGCTGGTTAGAAAGGTTTTAAAGACATGAAAATCCAAAATCCAGTAAGAAAAGAGTAAAGGAAACGTAATTTTAAAACGAAATAAAAAGCTTTACCGACAATAAAATATCTACTGGTTATAGATACAACATTAATATGCAGAAGAATGAAAGAAGATTAGTTTGTAGACTATGAGTTGAATAGACTTATTTTACATTTACATTTTAAATTGATATTAAGCTTTAAGAAAACATACCTGGTTTACCAAGTGCAAGTGAAATACAAACGATTGCACCGAAAGGGACGGTTAGAATCCTAAAAAGATATCTTGGTTGGACTCACTAAAATAGGCGTAAATATTACACATCTGGTTGATTATTCCACTCCCTAGAGAAAAAGATGAAGAAAAATGAAAAAAAAAATAGAGAGAAAGATTTCAACCTTAATACATTTTACTAATTCATACTATTAGAAAATTATTCTGATGAAAAATCGGAAAGAAAATAAAAAATATATAAATAATAAAAATACACTAAAAACTTGGATGAAATAATTTTTGATAGCTAGTAACAATTTGCTGAATTTAAAAAAATTAAACAATATTTTAATCAAAATTAAAATAACTACTAAGAATATCAATTCAGTAAGGTTAGGTAAGGTACCACATTCACAACTTTCGGTGGCTTTTTTCGTATACAAATATGCATTATCAGACGTTAATTAAAAAAAATGAAATTGTGATAATCGATTATTATATGCTTTTATCATTTGGATAATAAAATATGGGAATGATAATAATGCACTCATATGACTTAAAACGAAAGCTGAGTATGTGAAATCATTTTTCCTGTATTAAACACTTATTTTTCTATTGTTAGAAATATATTTTTATTATTATCAGTAGTAGTATGGTAGTTATATGTTTATTGTTTCTACATATTCTTACTATATTATTGTTTATTTTACTTTATTAATTGCATAATTCCTTCATCTATTACAAAATACTATGAATAGTATTTTACATTTAAAATATGAATGTGAATAAAGTGTTTATATCTGTGATTTTAAATGTTTTATAAAGTTACGTTTCTGGTTTTGTTGGCACGATTACATAAACAATCATATTAAAAATATTAAATTTCATTTATTTTTATTTGCAGATGTTCCTGCTTGAATGTTTTTAATGAATATTAAGAGGCAATCCTTCACCTTAAACAGTATTCTATACACAATTATTTCCTTACGTGACAGACAACAAAAACGTCTGCACACAACTTTATTAGACATATATGTGTGAATAGTAATTTTATCTGGATTGTTTAGCAAATTTGTGAAATTTTTGTTTAATGTTTTTTTTATAAATCATAAGATATCGAATTGAACATTTCAGAAAAATCTGCTTATTTTTAAAATAGAATATTTTAACTTTTACACAACGAAATATCTCTTATCAAATAAAGGGATACAAATTGAAATTTATTAAACATCTAACTTGCATCAACAACTCCAGATAAAAATTTGTTTATAACTTGGTAGTGATAATCTTGCTCCAGGAGCAATTTAGTTTAAATATGAATAAACATATGAAGGAAAAGCCACATTCTTGTAAAGTGTGTGGATATTTGTTTACTGAAAAATCAAATTTAATGATTCATATGAGAACTCACACTGGGGAAAAGCCACATTCTTGTGAAGTGTGTGAATATTCTTGTTCTGAAAAATCAACATTAGTGAGACATATGAGAACTCACACTGGAGAAAAGCCACATTCTTGTGAAGTGTGTGGATATTCGTTTACTAAAAAATCAAAATTAGTGAGACATATGAGAACTCACACCGGAGAAAAGCCACATTCTTGTAAAGTGTGTGAATATTCTTGTTCTCAAAAATCACATTTAGTGAGTCATATGAGAACTCACACTGGGGAAAAGCCACATTCTTGTAAAGTGTGTGGATATTCGTTTACTAAAAAATCAAATTTAGTGAGTCATATAAGAACTCACACCGGAGAAAAGCCACATTCTTGTGAAGTGTGTGGATATTCTTTTGCTGAAAAATCACATTTAGTGAATCATATGAGAACTCACACCGGTGAAAAGCCACATTCTTGTGAAGTGTGTGGATATTCGTTTACTAAAAAATCAAATTTAGTGAGACATATGAGAACTCACACCGGAGAAGTCCTACCTAACTAATATTCCTGGTGAACCAAGTGCAAAAGAGATTGACACGATTGCACTTAAGGGAACAGCGAGGATACTAAAAAGAGCTCTCGGTTGGTTTCAATAAAAAAGCGAGGCAATGTTGGCAGCTGGTTTGGCTGCCCCATACCCGGAATTACAATCTTCAAAGGAAGAAAAATAAAAAAAAAAAAGAGAAAAGCCACATTCTTGTGAAGTGTGTGGATATTCTTGTCTGAAAAAATCAAATTTAGTGAGTCATATGAGAACTCACACTGGGGAAGAGCAACATCGTTCTGGATTGTGTGAATGTTCTTTTTCTAAAAAATAAACATTAGTGAAACATGAGAACTCACACTGGTGAAAAGCCATTTTCTTGTTGATTATGT
The DNA here is from genome assembly GCF_053919585.1 of Euprymna scolopes. Taxonomy (NCBI): domain Eukaryota; kingdom Metazoa; phylum Mollusca; class Cephalopoda; order Sepiida; family Sepiolidae; genus Euprymna; species Euprymna scolopes. The sequence continues at coordinate 170,461,717 of NC_136527.1, forward strand.
GAATATTCTTGTTCTGTAAAATCATCATTGGTTAATCATATGAGAATTCACACTTTAGAGCGTGGGCCACCTGATTTCTGGTTGCAAAGTCCTACTTGGAGACGGTTATTATACAGATCGCCATAATGGAGTTTGCAAATACCTTCACTGGAAGATATGTAAGAAACTCAACATTCAGTGTAGTAAACATTCCTGGGAACATATACCCGAACGAACAGTTGGGAATGACAACTACACTATTGACTATGACTACATAATCCCTACTGCTACATATCTTGAAAACGCAGCTGTTAAACCAGATATAGTGATTTGGGACAGAGCAAACAAAAAAGCGGACGTAATAGAGGTCAGTGTACCCAATGATACAGGGCTTAACAGAGTTGAGAGGGAAAAGATAAAGTATCAAGGACATATGTATGATATGAAACGAAATTGGAAATCAAAAGACGTTTCAATTATACCAGTCATCATAGGAGCAACTGGGTTTATGAAAAAGAACTTTAAAAAGTACATAGCAAGCACACCCGGCGAACCAAGTGCAAGTGAAATACAAACGATTGCACTGAAAGGGACGGCTAGAATCCTGAAAAGATCTCTTGGTTGGACTCACTAAAATAGGGGTAAATGTCAGACATCTGGTTTGATGTCCCATCCCCTAGAAGAAAAAGTTTAAGAAAAATGAAAAAAAAAGAGAAAAGGGAATGGTCACATTCTTGTGAATTATGTGAATATTCTTGTTCTGTAAAATCATCGTTGGTTAAACATATGAGAATGCACATGGGCGAAACGCCATTTTCCTGTGAAGTGTGTGGATATACTTTTTCTGAGGAATCAAATCTAGTTATACATATGAGAACTCACACTGGGGAAAAACACCATTCTTGTGAAGTATGTGGGTATTCTTGTTCTGTAAGATCATATTTACTGAAGCATATGAAAATACACACTGGGGAAAAGCCGCATTCTTGTGAAGTGTGTGGATATTCTTGCTCTGTGAAATCAAATTTATTGAAAATATGAGAATACACACTGGGGAAAAGACACAATCCTGTGAAGTTTGTGGGCATTCATGTTCTGAGAAATCAAAGCTAGTTATACATATGAGAACTCACACTGGGGAAAAGCCATATTCTTGTGATGTGTGTGATTATACTTGTTCTGCTGGAAACCCAACAAACACCAACACAGGAATCTACATCACCTACCAGGATACACCCACCTGCATTACCGCCACAATCACAAAGACACCCACCACCATCATTTGTACTCCCAGAAGCAGATGATGAACAGTTAGCTTTGAAGGAGGAGCTCAGCAACACAATTGAAGAGGTGAGGTGTATGAGAATGAAGGACAGACCATGTTTGTCTAAGATCCAAGCAGCTGGAAGAGCAAAGACTGTTATAGCCAAAGTTAACATCGCTCTCAAGAGGCTAATTCCAACAACAGTAATGCCCACAGAACTCAACCATATCACATATGCAGCTGGCCTCTATATTGACAAAAAATTTTTAAAAATTAACCTTCGAACATTCAATCACAATCATCAAATAGGGCCCAGAGTCCCTAGACAAACAACTCACTGGAAGACCAAGCTGCAAAAACAACTGAACCTCTGCAGGAAAGAAGTACGCCAAATAAAACAGTTCCTTGCAAATCACATGGTAAAGGGTCGACTTAAGACCACCATAAAAAAAACTCTGTACCAAATACCACCATGAGAAAATTGAGAGATTACATAATACAGTTAGGGAGTTGGTAGGAAAAATACCAACACTTTCCCAGAAAATTAAAAACCAGGAGAACAAGATCAATTCCCAGATTCAAAATAGGCAATTTAAAACAAACCAAAGGACTTTTTACAGGCAGCTGATAAGGGACACCATTACTGTAGATAGTCCACCTGCAGAGAAAGCCCTGGAAAACTACTGAAGACCTATATTTTAAACAGAAGGCAAATATAATCAAGAGGCCCAGTGGATTGAAGATATTAGGCTTAATGAAACCAAGCCTCAGATGCCAGAACCAGTCATAACACTTGGTATGATAACAAGAAAACTGGCACAATTATCCAACCACAAAGCACCTGGCATCGACAATATCCAAAACTTTTGGCTGAAGCAATTGACTGCACTCCACCACCACTATAGTGATTGCTTCAGCAGGATGCTAAGAGATGAAGAAGCAACACCACCCTGGCTGACAGAGGGGGAAACCAGCCTCATACCCAAGACCAAGGAGACACAACGCCCAAATAAATACAGGCCAATATGCTGCCTTACAACTACCTACAAGCTTTTAACTGGTCTGATAGCCGATGGTATATATGACCATCTATCACCTGGGACCTACCTTGAAAAAGGGCAGACAGGGTGCAGAAGAAAATGCCTCGGTACCAAACACCAGCTATTAATCAACAAGACAGTCCTAGAAGACTGAAGGAAGAGACACAAAAACCTGAGCATGGCATGGATTGATTACCAGAAGGAATTTGACAGCATGCCACACTCATGGCTACTTTGGTGCCTTGAGATATACAAAGCCCACCCAGTAATTAGACAAACAATGGCTGCTCACCTTCAGATGTGGAAAACTACAATATTAAATCACAATGGAGGAAAACCATCATCCCTGAAGTAAAAATCGAAAGGGGAATATTCCAAGGTGATAACTTATCTCCCTTACTCTTCTGTATGGCAATAGACCCACTAAGCCAGCTCCTGAATAACAACCCGAGCGCCTACAATTTGAGTCAGGAACGCCATCGAGATCCAAGCAAGAGAATAAACCATCTGCTCTTCATGGATGATCTTAAGCTGTATGCTAGCTCTGCATCACCTTCTGCAATGAGTTCACGCATTCTCCAGTGACATCGGAATGAAGTTTGGCCTGGATAAATGTGCCAAATGTACACTCAGAGCTGGGAAGAAGACCCACACAGAAAATATGCAGCTTAATGAAAACATCGACATCAGGGATCTAGAAGAGCATGAGTCTTACAAGTACCTTGGCATTGAGGAAAACGAGAACATACAACATGCCAAGATGAGGGAGAAGATTAGTAAAGAATATGTACGCCGGGTGAGGAAAATATGCAAAACCCAGCTCACCAATAAAAATAAAATTACTGCCATAAACCAGCTTGTTATGCCAGTAATAACATACAGCTTTGGTATCATTGACTGGCCACAAAAATACATCAACCAGTTAGATGTAAAGACACGGAAGCTACTAATGCTTCATAAAATAATATACAGAAATCAGTGTCTACCAAGGCTGTATGTGCCCAGGGGAGAAGGAGGTCTAGGATTCTCAGAGATTAATAATCAACATAGGGCAACTATTGTGAGCACCGGTCAGTATCTGAGAAGCTCCCAGAATGACACCCTCTCAATAGTATATGAACATCAAGAGACAAGAGCCAGCAGAACAACATCAGTCACCCAGCTGGCCAAGCATTTTGGTCAGAGTTGTCTCATATGAGGACGAAACACCAAGAAACGCCACAGCAATAGCAAGAAAGAGCTGGCAGAAATATACTGAGACCTTTCAACAGATGAACCTTAAAGAATGGGAACAACATCAGCGTGCAAAGTATTTTCTGGGGGAACTCTCTCAGGAATACATAGATAAAGAAGGTTCTTTGGACTGGCTCAAAAGAGGATCCCTCCACCACGATCAGCAAAGGGTCATAATGGCTGCCCAAGACCAGTGATTGATGACCAATGCATTCAAGAAGATGGCAGGGATCAGTAATGACAATAAATGCAGGTTCTGCCATACAGAATTAGAAAGTGTTGGTCATCTGATATCAAGTTGCAAAGTTCTTCTAGGGGACGGCTACTATACAGCGAGACATGATGGAGTATGCAAGTACCTCCACTGGACCATCTGTAAAAAAATTAAACATCCAGTCTAGCAGCAAGTCCTGGGAACCTGAACTGAAAGAACAGTTGGAAATGAGATTCAGACAATTGCACTTAAGGGAACAGCGAGGATACTAAAAAGAGCTCTCGGTTGGTTTCAATAAAAAAGCGGGGCAATGTTGGCAGCTGGTTCGGTTGCCCCATACCCAGCATTACAATCTTCAAAGGAAGAAAAATAAAAAAGGGAAAAGCCACATTCTTGTGAAATGTGTGGACATTCGTAAACTAAAACATCAAATTTAGTGGGACATATGAAAACTCACACCGGAGAAAAGCTACTTTCTTGTAGTGTGTGTGTGGATATTCTTTTACTGAAAAAGCAACACTAGTGGGACATATGAAAATTCACACTGAGGAAAAGCAACATTCTTGTAAAGTGTGTGCATATTCTTTTACTGAAAAAGCAACATTAGTGAGACATATGCAAACTCACACTGGGGAAAAGCCACATTCTTGTAAAGTGTGTGTATATTCTTGTTCTGAAAAATCAACATTAATTACACATGAGAACACACACTGGGGAAAAGCCACATTCTTGTGAAGTGTGTGCATATTTTTGTTCTCGAAAATCAACATTAGTTACACATATGAGAACTCACTCTGGGGAAAAGCCACATTATTGTAAAGTGTGTGGATATACTTGTTCTAAAAATCAACATTAGTGAGACATATGAGAACTCACACTGGGGAAAGGCCATCAAGCCAGATATTGTAATATGGAACAAGCCTGAAAGAACTGCGCTCATTATCGATGTTACAGTCCCAAATGATTTTGGCCTTAACAGAGCTGAACGGGAAAAAATAACAAAATATCAGGACCTAAAAAATGATCTAAAGACGACATGGTCTCTGAAAGAAATAAACATTATACCGGTTGTGATAGGAGCAACTGGGTTAATAAAAAAGAATCTTCATAAATACTTAGAAGCAATCCCTGGAAGACCAAGCTGTAACGAAATACAAATAGCAGCCATAAAGGGAACAGCATCTATTCTTAAAAGAGCCCTCGGATATAAATTTAAATCATAACAGAATCAAGTGTTAGCTCCAGGAGGGAGCCCCTTGATCTCTTAATACTTACTGAAGTAAAATAAAAAAAAGGGAAAAACCACATTCTTGTGAAGTGTGTGGGTATTCTTGTTCTCAAAAATCAAATTTAGTGACTCATGAAAACTCACACTACATCAACCTGAAAGAACAGTTGGAAATAACTTGTATACCATACATTACGACCATGTAATTCCTACAGCCACCTACCTTGAAAATGCTGCTGTGAAACCTGACATAGTTATATGGAATAAGTCAGAGAGAGTTGCAACCTTGATTGAAGTGAGTGTTCCTAATGATGGCGGTTTTAACAGAGCTGAAAGAGAGAAACAGACCAAATACCAAGGTCTCATGTATGATATGAAAAGAAACTGGAACCTAAAGGGGATATCAATCATACCAGTTATCATAGGTGCCACAGGACTTATGAAGAAGAACCTGAAGTCCTACCTAACTAATATTCCTGGTGAACCAAGTGCAAAAGAGATTCAGACAATTGCAGATAAGGGAACAGCGAGGATACTAAAAAGAGCTCTCGGTTGGTTTCAATAAAAAAAGCGGGGCAATGTTGGCAGCTGGTTTGGCTACCCCATACCCAGCATTACAATCTTCAAAGGAAAAAAAAGAAAAGAGAAAAGCCACATCTTGTGAAGTGTGTGGATATTCTTGTTCTAGAGAAACACATTTAGTCGCTCATATTAGAAATCCCACTGGGGAAAGCCATATTCTTGTGAAGTGTGTGGATACTCTTTTTCTCACAAATGAAAGTTAGTAAGACATGAAAATACATACTCGATCAGGACCTAAAAAATGATCTAAAAACGACATGGTCTCTGAAAGAAATAAACATTATACCAGTTTTGACGGGAGCAACTGGCCTAATAAAAAAGAACCTTCAAAAATACTTAGAAGCAATTCCTGGAAAAACCAAGCAGTAAGGAAGTAAAGATATCAGCCATAAAGGGAACAGTATCTATTTTTAAAAGAGCCCTCGGATATAAATTTAAACTGTAATAGAATCAAGTGTTAGCCCCAGAAAAGAAGCCCCTTGATCTCTTCAAACTAACAAAAGTAAAACAAAAAAGAGAGATCTTGAATGCCTACTAGACAGGATATAGCAATGCCGCTCACCCAACTGATTTCTAAGAAATTAAAATTTTTCTGAACAGATGACTGTCAGGAATCGTTTGATCAAATCATTATATCTAACATTAAACCTTTGATCCAAACTTTACTTTGTTCTCACTCAGTTTTGCAAGTTATGAACTTGATATGAAGCATATTGGAGGAGTAAATAATTGTTAACTAAGATATGTTGATTTGGGTTTCATGACTTGTGTTTTAATGAATAAAGTGTTGCTCCCAACAATTTTACATCTTGTTAGGTTTATTTATTAAAATAATTTACATCTTGTAAGGTTTATTCATTAAATTAATTTTATATCTTGTAAGGTTTATTCATTAAAATAATTTTACATCTTGTAAGGTTTATTCATTAAAATAATTTTACATCTTGTAAGGCTTATTCATTAAAATAATTTTACATCTTGTACGGTTTATTCATTGAAATAATTTTACATCTTGTAAGGCTTATTCATTAAAATAATTTTACATCTTGTAAGGTTTATTCATTAAAATCATTTAACATCTTGTAAGGTTTATTCATTAAAATAATTTTACATCTTGTAAGGTTTATTCATTGATTGTAAAATAACACTATAAGTAAAATAAGTAAATAAACAAAAGAAAATTTAAATTTTAATTCAAGAAAATAATGTTTTCTTTATTTTTTGTCTAACGCTTCATTGTACATTGATGGAAAATGAAAAACAATATGAGGTCGTATTTATAAAATGTCAAAAAAGAAATATATACATGCATACATAGGACGAAATAATTGCAGTCTCAAATATATATTGTTTTCTTTATTTTTTGTATAATGTTTTAATAATTGCGGTCTCACTTCTTAAAGAAGAATAAACAGAAGAAAAAAGCAAACCCGAGAGAAAGACAGAGAAACAAATACTTGTAAGTCTAAAATAATCTTCTCTCATCAACATATCAAGTTGACTTTTATATATTTATTTTGTTTTTGGTGTTTTTCCCGGCGTATAAATATGAAGAACATTATTATAAGACTTATTTCCATAACGATTTTTATCTGTTTTAAATTTTATTTTTCTATTCCGGTAATGTTTTCTTTTAAATAAAAATTACTTTCAATTTTTTATACCGTAGCAATGTCTTCTGTGTTCCCTTTTTATACACCATCGATTTGTTTAGACATTTTAAATGTAAGACAGTTATTTCCTCTCCCTTGTTTGTTATATAATATATATATATATATATATATATATATATATATATATATATATATATATATATTATATATATGTATTATATATTATATAAAATATATATATTATATATAATATATATATATATATAATGTATAATATATATTATATATAATATATATATATATTACATATATTATATATATAGTATATATAAATTGTATATATATTATATATATTATATATATATTGTATATATTATATATTATATATAATATATATTGTATATATATATATTTTATATATATTATATATAATATATATATTGTATATATTATATATATTAGATATTATATATATATTATATATATATTATGTATATTATATATATATATATCATATTATATATATATTATGTATATATATATTACATATATATTATATATATATTATATATATATATTGAATATATATTATATACACATATATATAATATATATATTATATAAAATATTATATATATATTATATAAAATATTATATATATTATATTTATATATTATGTATATTATATATATGCATTGTATATATATATATATATTATATATTATTTAAATAGAATTGTAGAAGGTGGTACAATGCAGAAGTAACGGAAAGACACAAACTGAAGCAGGTGAGAAATTTATTGATACAACTTATAAATACATGTGTCCATATTCATATTTCATATACGCAGTATATTTATATTTGCACAGTGGTCATCTGGAGAAGTCGGTCTGGTGGTATGTCCGTGTAATATAATATTTCGAGAAAGATCTTTTCGTCAGATATTTACTTGACTTTGACAAACGTACTGTTGTAAGCAGTAATTATTGTTGACATGAAAGTTGTTCACAACCAGAACAGATGCCTTCCATGCTTCCAGTTCCACTGTGTTCATCGAGTTTTCGAACTTTGCATCTCTGATATGCTATTTGATGACAATAAAACATGGTCCGGTAATAATGCGAGAAAATATGAGAGAACACAATGGTAAACATTGTCATATTATGAGTTATTCCCTTTAGATCCTAAGTAAAATAAAGGTTCTGGCGGAATCTCTTCCCTACTCATCACTCGCTGAACCCAGATTCTCAGGCAGCCGAATCATGTGCAGAAATAGATAGTGGAGCTTTACGCTTATGTTGCAACCCAGGTTTCTGAAAGAAGTCAGAATGTTGTTTCAAGTTCTGCGTTGTTCATCGCCTTATTGTTGACATGAAAGTTATTCACTCCCAGAACTGATGCCTTCTATGCTTCCAGTTCCACTGTGTTCATCGAGTTTTCGAACTTTGTATCTCTGATGGGCTATTTGATAACAATAAAACATTTCATGTTATGAATTATAGGCAGAGCGGTCCGGTAATAAAGTGAGAAAATACAAATTTTCTTTAATATATCGTTAAGAGTTATGTCTACTTCATTTCTCGTTATTCACACATAATTTTCATTTTCTAGAAAAAACTAATTCTGTAATATGCATATGCAAAGGTTGTTTCAAATATAATTTTTATTACCAATGTTGCTTTTTTTCCCAAAAAGTTGAAGAGCTACCTGAGTATTATTGCAAAAACAATCTTTTGTTCTTCAAAATTTATTTTGCAACACAATTACAAACATTCTCAATGCACATTTACCACCGACAGAGGAAGAGAGCTTTGATTTATTTCATCTTTGTTACAAAATCAACAAATCTTACAACGCTGACATCAACTGCAGTGAAATTACTAACATATTTTGTTCTTACAGGCGAAGACAATTTGATTATTTACCGTAATTATAATTTGTCATTTTCACTATTTTTCATGTTATTTTCAACAGATTACGTATTAAATGATTTTATTTCATCTGATTTTATGATTTGATTTTATGAATGATTTTATAAATGATTTGATTTTATAAATGATTTGATTTTATGATTCAAGCCATCCCCCGTTATTCACAATATTTCCACATGTTGCATAATGTATATTAAGCATTTTCTATGACATAAAACCTAATCTTTTTTTTCTTAAAATAAATCCTAATTTTGTAAAGCAAATTGCTCAAATTTATTTTTATAATATAAGAGTGTTGTCTAAAATGTTTACTATTTATTTTTGCTGTTTTATATAAAAAACATTAAAGAACTGCACATACATGAGTTTTATCGTTAAAATGAACTTTTCGCTGTACGTCTAATCTAGATTCCAAAACAAACATAGCAAAGTTTTTCTTGAATATTGTGATAGGGTTCTCATTCTTGTTTAACAAGTACTTTAATAGTCAGTGCTCCGACGAACTACAAGCCCTTTTGTTTCTTCGACGTAAATACTTCCGAAAAAAACTGATAAGCAGCAGTATCGCAGTAGAAACCCCTAAATGTAAGAAGGCCTTCTGCTTAAATAGTTTTTCCCTTGAACTGCTAGAATTGTAATTCCATTCCGGTTTCCTGCTTCCCTGATTGTACTTAGATGCAGAATTTCACCCCAAACAACGAACATTGCCACTTTGGTGTAAGGAGCTACTATCAGGGACATAAACTACTGGGGTACTATGTGGGGAGTTAGGCAGTAAGATGTTGATTCACATTATACTTCACCATTAAAATACTTATAAAACAAACAGAGGGACGTAACATTTCGTCGATGGGACAGAGGCTGCAGCTTAGATGACAGTTCAGAACTTATCCAGTTGGCGACTCTCTTTTGAACCAGGTCTATTCTGGAAAATCAGATTATACGGTATCACTGGACGAATACTTAACATAATTAAATCATTCTTAGATAAGAGAAAAATCCAGGTTGTCATCGACTGTCATACATCTAAACAATATGTTATAAACGCGGGAGTGCCTTAAGGGTCTATCCTTGGACTTCTATTATTCCTAATATTTATGACCTCCAACAAAATTGTCTGTGAGATTGGTATATATGTTGATTGCACCACGCTCTATAACAGACACGACAGGAAAACAAATGAACACATATCTAAGGAAATGGCAGAAACAATACAGGATAACCTCAGATCTGTAGTGGAATGGGGACAAAAATGGATGGTCACATTCAATTCTGCTAAGACTAAACTTGTTTCTTTCAATAATTACAAGAAACCTTCTCTACCCCCAATAGCAATGGCCAAAGACTCATTATCTGAAGTTACATCTTTTAAACTCCTCGGCCTAATGTTCACAGGAAACATGAGTTGGAACAATTACATTGAGAGCATTGCCAGGATGGCTGCGAAGAAGGTAGGTTCTCTCTACCATGCTAAAAACTAATGCCCGAAAGTATCCTGTATCTCTATAAGGTCACCATTCGCCCATGTATGAAGTATTGTTGTCATATTTAACCTGGTGCATCTGCTCCTTATCTCTCCCTCCTATACAAGGTTCAAAAGAGAGTCGCCAACCTGATAGTCCCTGGACTATCATCTAAGCTTCAGCCTCTGTCCCATCGACGAAATGTTGCGCCCTCTGCCTGTTCTACAAGTACTTTAACGAACTGCAAGCACTTGTACTCCCTCGACATAAATACCCCGACAAACCTGACAAGCAGCTAAATTCCACCCCTTCACAGTAGAGATCTCTAGATGTAAGAGAGCCTTCTAATCCAGTAGTGTCTTCCCCAGAACCGCTAGACTTTGGAATTCCCTTCCAGGTCCCTGCTCTCCCAACTGTACTGACATGCAGAAGTTCAAGTGTAACATGAACCATCATCTTGCTGCTGAACTCCCTACATACTTCCTTTATGGCTTATGCCCCTGATAATAGCTCCTACATCAAAGTGGCAACGTGCCTTGTTTGGGATAAAAATGTAATAATAAAAAAAAAATATATAAAATTGAAGTACTCCACATTCTGTGAGAGGCATATCAGGTCGAGAAGAAATCGTTTTTGTTATAGCCCCCATTTTCACTTTTATGAAGCAAGAAAAACACATCTCATTTCGATGCTGTCTTTTAGCGAACATCCCAAAATCTTTTCATTCTTTCTTTTTCCGCCAATGCACGTGCTTTTCATGAGTTGATCTTGTGTAATATCTAAAACATAGAATCGCTGTCGTTTGGAACATTCAGTTTGACCACGTGACTTTTTTTCCTTGCTTGATGGCGACACTAACTCCCCATTGCGTCAGGTCATCGTTTTCTTTATTCTCCCTTCTTTCATTGGGATTGCCCGAGCTGTAATAGTCATATAAAGCTGTAGTCATTTGGGATTATGGCATAAATAATGAGTGCATTTCTTTCGGGATTTCATATTGCAATGTCTGGCTTAATGGCTTTGCTTGTCATGTATCTGCACGCCTCTATATCTTTGTCATTGAAAATAGTTATCTTTCTGTTTGATGTTATCAGTGATTGTTTATATTCAGGTTCTGTCAAGTTGCATCTTTCCACAGTTCTACAAATAGAGGTATTTAATAGTTTGTTGTGACGGACAGTGTAAAACTCATCCAGACATTATGTGATGTGGGTTCTCAATCATTGAGTGTCAAAACCTGCACTGACCATTTGCTTTAAAATCCATTTGTGAGCCCTGATCTTGACAACAATGATTCTTTCCTCATCAAATAGATGTCTCCTACTCTAAAGCTATTGGAGTGAATCCTCCCTGTTTATTACCCCCATGTATTTCATGCATTTTTATGTTTTCCCCTTTTTATTATTTTACTTTAGTTAGTTTTAAGCAATCAAGGAATTTCGTCCTGAAGTTAACAATTGATTTGAATTTATATTTATGGCTGTTATCTATATTTTGCTACAGCTTTTTAATCTAGGGTTTTATTTAAAGTATTTCTTTTGTGTGAGTTCTGTAATGTCTCAATAAATTTGATTTACGAGGAAAAGAATGTTTACATATATTACAAGAATATGGTTTTTCCCCAGTGTGAATTCTCATATGCGTCACTAAATTGCTTTTTTGAGAAAAAGGCAATCCACATATTTTACAGGAATGTGGCTTTTCCCCAGTGTGAGTTCGAATATGTTTCTTTAAACTTGACGTTACGGAACAAGAATATCCACATATTTTACAAGAATGTGGCTTTTCCCCAGTGTGAGTTCGAATATGTGTTGCTAAACTTGAGTTTGCAGAGCAAGAATAATCGCACATTTTACAAGAATATGGCTTTTCTCCAGTGTGAATTCGAATATGTTTCATTAAAGTAGATTTTTGAGTTGAAGAATATCCACATATTTTACAAGAATGTGGCTTTTCGCCAGTGTGAGTTCGAATATGTTTTTCTAAAGTAGATTTTTGAGCTGAAGAATAGTCACATATTTTACAAGAATGTGGCTTTTCTCCAGTGTGAATTCGAATATGTCTCTCTAAAGTAGATTTTTGAGCTGAAGAATATCCACATATTTTACAAGAATGTGGCTTTTCCCCAGTGTGAATTCGAATATGCTCTTCTAAAATTGCTTTAGCAGAAAAGGAATGTTTGCATATTCTACAAGAATATGGCTTTTCGCCAGTGTGATTTTTCATATGTGTTATTAAATTTGATTGTTGAGATGAAGAATATCCGCATATTTTACAAGAATATGGCTTTTCTCCAGTGTGTGTTCGAATATGTTTCTCTAAATTTGACTTATCTGAACAGGAAAATCCGCATACTTTACAAGAATATGGTTTTTCACCAGTGTGAGTTCTCATATGTTTCAATAAATATGATTTAGCAGAAAAAGTCTTTTTACATACTGTACAACAATATGTCATTTCCATACTGTGGATTCTCATGTGTGTCACTAAATTTGATTGAGAAAAAAAGGGGTTTACATAATTTACAAACTTGCCTCAGTGTTAATTCTAATATGTTTCGCTAAACTTAATTCATCAAAACATGAATGTCCACACACTGCACAACAATATGGTTTTCTCCAGTGCCAGTTCTTATGTTTCAATAAACCTGATTGTCGATATGCAGAATATTCCCATATTCTACAAGAAATCCACATAAGATTATAACTGTCTCCACGTAAATAATGATAAAAGTCAAATCCAGCAAATTCTTTCAAACCGGAACATCTGGAAAAAATAAATGTAATTAAATTTTTATTCATATTTATATGCAGTTTGTTTTTTGTCAATATTATCTGATTGAAATAAAACAATTTACATTAATTCATGTTTAAAATGCGTTTATGATGAACGAATTTAGCAAACATTTTTGATAATCTTCATACAAAAGTGAAGATGGCCAACTACTCACAACTAAGACCCAATATAAATGCATTATAAATTCAAGAAGCTTGTCAAAATGATGCCCCATTTACGAGTGGAGTTTTGATAGTAGCTGCATGGTTAATTGGAAATGACTTGCTGTTTTTGTATATCCTGAATATTAAGTTTATTTAAACTAAGAATTTCTGTTTTATTTCTAGCAAACTTTACAACAGCCCACCCCAAAGAAGAATCATAACTCAGGATGTTTCCGTATGCATCTAAAAAGACAGCCTTTTCCCATAATAGAAAAGATGTGAGTTTATAAACCAACCTTCTACTGAATAAAGAGGTAATGCATGGGACTGTTTTCTTCCAGATTGAAGGAGAAACTAAACAAAGTCTTCCCTAACAAAACCATGAATCTTAACAAGTTCAACCTTTCATATCTTTGTGTGTTTCAAGCAGAGCTTATTTCAAGTCTTCTGGAAAAGACTCAAAACTCCAAATGTGCCAAAGATTCAAAAAGATATATTTATTCCATTTAATCAACCTTATTTCAAATAAAAACGTAATGCTTGGAGGTGTATTTTGAGAATCTGCACAGAATCAAGATAATCAGCAATTAAATCATGTACACGTATATATTATATGATATATACATACATATCAGTTCTTGTGGTTTTTAATTTTAGATTCAAATGAACATATATTGGCACGAACAAACATTTATAGAAGCACCAACATATTAGCACACATTTGCCAACGCAAAACAAATGTATCTATGCCAATAATGTAAAAATATTGCGTTCTGGTGGCGCTTACGTCGCTGAAGGCATTATATATATCGCTTAAGTATTTGAAGAATTTCTCATGCAGAAAGTTGTCGAGATTGGAAAGTGATAGCCAGTAGGTGAACGGTCTAGAGAGCTAATATGTATATATAATGTTGAGAAGAAAGCTCTTGTGGAGTTTTTAATTTTGATTTCAAATGATGTATTTTCAAAGATGTTTTCGTTATATCTCTAATTTTTTATATCATTTAAAAGTGTTTTAAACTCAGTCGTTTTAATTACAATCGTTTTAAACCAATTATGCCATTTTTCAGAACTTTGAATACAAGATGGAATAAAAGCAAATTCGAACAATTACTACTTATCTATTAAACACTGCTGAAAATTATATCTTCTTATATTAACTTATGAGATTACATGAATATATATATACAAATATATATATACAAATATATATATATATATATATATATAGTAATTTATAAAATATATATGGCGATTAAGCTACACTGAATATTCTGCATTTCATCCACTATAGGATTCGTCAGGCTTATGCGCGAATTTTGTGGTTGCTTCTTGTTTTTATATATGTTGAGGATTTCTAGTTAGCCAATCAGCTTTCTAGTATCCACGGCGCCCCCTCCTATCAGCCAATGGGCATGCATTTTATCGAACAAAGGATCTGTTTTAGAACTAGGTTAGTGGTTTAAGGTAAATCTTTTCCTTCCTTTATATATATATATATATATATATATATATATATATATATATATATAAATATACCTATGTGTACACACATACATGCACACACACATATATATATATATATATATATATATATATATATATATATATGCATAAATATACATATATGTGTGCTCGTTTATGTATATTCATGTTTATTTAATTTATTTATTTGTTTGTTTTCTATTGTTATTGTTAGTTTTAAAGCTATTTTGTATCGCTATCCTAGAGTAAGTTTTATTTTGTGAACACAGTTGTTTGCTATTTCTCGTCTACAGTTTAATAGATTTTGAGGTTCTTTTAAGTACAGGATAGCAAATTTTTCATGGAGGAATAATTTACATGGGTCGTCTAAATGTCTGCACGTGATAGCTTGCCTCATTATTTTCCATTCGACTACCGGCGAATGTCCGCTTTCTTTGAGTTCCCAGTATTTATTCGCTAGTGTTGTTTTTATACGGTGTTTTTTTTATTTTTGAATGTACTTTTGTGGTCATAGTATCGGGTTTTGAAATCTAATGTAATATTTCTTGTTATTCGGGTTTTCTTTCGCAAATATTGTTGCTTGATAAACTACACTTTTTGTTAGACATTTATTTTGGACTGGGCAAAGTGTGCAGTGTCTACAATTGCATTTATCTTGTTCGTTATTAGTATTTTTATTTATGGTATGGTTGTTTTTGTCCGGGGTTGGTTTGTTGTTATTATTATTATTATTATTATTATTATTATTATTATCATTATTATTATTATCATTATTATTATTATCATTATTATTATTATTATTATTATTATTTTTATTTCTGCTAGTGTCGGTTTTATTTCTGTCATGGTGTCTACTTTTTTATTGTTTATTTTGTTGTTGTTTACATTGTTTTCATTTAGTATTTTGTTATTATGTGCTTTAATTATCATCTCTAAATTTTCGCAACAACTGTAATATAACTTCAAGGTATTTTTTATTGAAAATTTTGTGTAAGGGGTTGGTTGCGGGAAAGTGTTTTTCAATAGGATCTAGAAATTTCTTGCCAAGTTTTGTTTTTAACATTTGATTGTATGGGGCCGTATACCAAATTATATTTCTTTTTCTTCTATTTTTAATTTATTATAGTTGTTGGTGTTTTGTTGCTTATATTTGAGCACTTTTGAAGTAAATACTTAAAGTTTACGCATAAATCTATACTTTCGTACATTAAATTTATGTGAGTAAATGAAGTAGTTATATATATACACATATATATATATATATATATATATATATATATATATATATATAGTCTAAAGAAGCTTTGAATAAAAAAATGCAAAACTTAAAATAAAGAATGGTGATAGAAAAATATATAAGCTTTAACCTATCGCAGATTAGCACCTACATAATCCGACTTTTAAAAGAGAATTCCTTTATAAAAAAAACGAAGAAAAAAAACCTTTACTAAAATTGTTAAATATAAATAGACTTAGCATTTGCATGGGCCGATTTCGCAAAAGTTTTCAATTTTAAATATATATATATATATATATATATATATATATATATATATATATATATATATATATATATATACACCGAGTGGAACGATAAAAGTGTTTTTTAGATATATATATTTATTTCAGCTGTCTCAATGGTCTTTACAAGGAGTCTGCATTTCGTGTCTATATGCTTATTCTTTAAAACCCCGTTTCCCAACCTGAAGCACATCTGTTCACTTTCTTGACCAAAATAAACTGCCAATCTAATCCCCCTGACCTCTTGACCTATCAGTTTCATTACGTCATCATTAAAGCATACGTCTCCTAATGTATGACCTTTGTCACATACCAAACTGCTCAAGGGTTTTTGTTTATTTAACATAATTTATGTAACCATCTTCAGTTACAACCCATTGCTACATTTTATTCTCTAAACAATAAATAACTCGCAATATAAACTATTTTAACAATATCACTGGATAGATAGAAAAATAGATAAGCAAACAGATAGATTGATAACTAATTTAACTTCTAACCATGTTGTTATCTAGGACTAACAATTGTCCTGTTGTCATAACTTGGATCGGTAGAGAACATAAATTGTACAGCGATGTATCTTCAATATTGCTCATGGAGCATTGTGTCACTTTCAAACATGCTAGTAGGCTTCTAGTACTCTTGTGATTTGTACACAACTAGCCAACTAGTAGATAATCTGCAACAAAAAAGAAAACAGTTTTTCATCAAACGGGAATGGAATGATGTCTTTTTCAGGGCAACAATTTTATCGTTATACCCTGTATATATGCAGCATAATTACGTTGCCACAACTGTGCTCTTAGATTATTCAAGGTAAGCCGTGATCAGTCTGGTTAGTACCAGGAAAGTGACGAAATGGGAATGCTAGACGTCGCGCAGTAATGCAGAAATTTTCAAGCAGTTATCTGGCAGCAACAGTGTAAAATGGCATTCATTGCACTGATTGAGATTAGCAATTGTATCTGTGTTGATTTGTGAAAAACTTAGTTGTTGTGGCCGATCTCATACATCAGAATCGACAATAGTATCAGATATACCCTCTCCCTCTCTCTCTCTCTCTCTCTCTCTCTATATATATATATATATATATATATATATAGAGAGAGAGAGAGAGAGAGAGATCTTATTGTATATTTTACCTATGTATTGATTTTTGTGTGTGACTTTCTCTCTATATATATATATCAATATATCTATATATATATTTATATATCTATATATATATATATATATATATATATATATATACCTAAATATATATATCTAAATATCTAAATATATATATATATCTAAATATATATATATAAATATATATATATATATATATATATATATAGAGAGAGAGAGAGAGAGAGAGAGAGAGAGAGAGAAAGACGCACACTAAAATCAATACATAGGTAAAATATACAATAAGATCACAAATTAATTTATTTATTGCGGACTATTAACCTCATCTTTCTTAGTTATTGTTTCATGACGTTTCAGCCAACTATTCCTGTGACCTTTATCATGTGGTAACCGCCACGGGATAGAAACTCTGACTCTCCTGACTGCATTCTCAGCAATTACTGTCATCCATAGTTGTGGTTATCACACCACATTTTGGTCTAGTAAACATCTAGCTGGCTTCTAGGTAGGATTGAAACCGCTATCTTCACACAATTCTCACCTGGAACAATAGAGCTTCAATGTAGCTAGCCACGCGTTATATGGCGCTGTGGATAGAGATGTTGAATCTCCCAGTTCCAGGTGAGAATTGTCTAAAGAAACGTCAGGAAACAATAACTAAAAATGT
Source organism: Euprymna scolopes (assembly GCF_053919585.1). Lineage (NCBI taxonomy): Eukaryota > Metazoa > Mollusca > Cephalopoda > Sepiida > Sepiolidae > Euprymna > Euprymna scolopes. The sequence goes on from NC_136527.1 coordinate 170,480,007, forward strand.
GAGAATTGTCTGACGATAGCGGTTTCGATCATTTCAAAAGCCCACCAGCTACTTACTTGGCCAAAACGTGGTGAGACGACAAAAACTATGGACGGAAGTAATTGCTGAGAATGCAGTTAGGAGATTCAGAGTTCCTATCCCGTCAAAGTTACCACGTGACGAAGGCGAGAGGAATAGTTGGTTGAAACGTTGTGACAAAACAACTACGAAAGATAAGGATAATAGTCTGCAATAGATAAGTTAATAAATAGATGGGTATATATGCTGATGACACCACACTCTATAGCAGGCACGACAGGAAAACAAATGAACATATATCTAAAGTAATGGCAGAAACACTAGAGGATGACCTCAAATCAGTAGTGGAATGGGGACAAAAATGGATGGTAACGTTCAATGCCACCAAGACAAAACTGGTTTCATTCAATAATTACAGGAAACCTTCTCTACCACCTATAGCAATGGCCAACAACTCTTTAGCTGAGAGTACGTCTTTCAAGCTCCTTGGCCTAACGTTCACAGGAAACATGAGCTGGAACAATTACATCGAGGGCATTGCCAGGGCCGCTGCGAGGAAGGTGGGCTCTCTCTACCGTGCTAGAAAACTTCTAACACCCGAAAGTATCCTGCACCTCTATAAGGCCACTATTCGCCCATGTATGGAGTATTGCTGTCATATTTGGGCCGGTGCATCGGCTACTAGTCTCTCTCTCCTTGACAGGGTTCAAAAGAGAGTCGCAAATCTGATAGGCCCTAAACTGGCATCAAAACTTCAGCCTCTGTCCCATCGTCGAAACGTTGCATCCCTCTGCCTGTTCTACAAGTATTATAATGGTGAATGCTCTGAAGAACTGCAAGCACTTGTGCCCCCACGACGTGAACACCCTCGACAGACCCGACAAGCTGCAAAATCCCACCCCCACACTGTAGAGATCCCTAGATGTAAAAGATCGTTCTACTCCAGTAGTTTCTTCCCCAGAACTGCTAGACTTTGGAATTCCATTCCAGGTCACTGCTTCCCCAACTGTACTGACATGCATAAGTTCAAGTGCAACGTGAACCAACATCTCGCTGCCCTAATCCCTACATAGTGCCCCAGTAGATGTTTCCCCTGATAGTAGCCCCCTACACCAAAGTGGCAATGTGCCTTGTTTGGGGTGAAAATATATAAAAAAAAAAAAAAAAAAAAATACTCATCTCAATAATGAATTCCAAGGATCACAAATGTTGATTAATAGAATATTTATAAAATTATAGTAGAAAAAAACACCAAATAAATGTCACGTGATAATTTTGCTAAGTTTTAACATTCTGTTCAAGGATTTTTATGGTGCATTATGTTTATTAAATTTTTAAGTAAATGTATGCAATAGTTAACAACACGTTATGTTTATTAAATTGTTAAGTGAATGTATACAATAGTAAACAACACGTTATGTTTATTAAATTGTTAAGTGAATGTATACAATAGTTAACTACACGTTATGTTTATTAAATTGTTAAGTGAATGTATACAATAGTTAAAAAGACGTTATGTTTATTAAATTATTAAGTGATTGTGTACAATAGTAAACAACATGTTATGTTTATTAAATTGTTAAGTGAATGTATACAATAGTTAACAACACATTATGTTTATTAAATTGTTAAGTGAATGTATACAATAGTTAACAACACAATATGTTTATTAAATTGTTAAGTAAATGTATGCAATAGTTAACAACACATTATGTTTATTAAATTGTTAAGTGAATGTATACAATAGATAACAACACGTTATGTTTATTAAATTGTTAAGTGAATGTATACAATAGTTAGCAACACGTTATGTTTATTAAATTGTTAAGTGAATGTATACAATAGTTAACAACACTTTATGTTTATTAAATTGTTAAGTGAATGTATACAATAGTTAACAACACAATATGTTTATTAAATTGTTAAGTAAATGTATGCAATAGTTAACAACACATTATGTTTAGTAAATTGTTAAGTGAATGTATACAATAGATAACAACACGTTATGTTTATTAAATTCTTAAGTGAATGTATACAATAGTTAGCAACACGTTATGTTTATTAAATTGTTAAGTGAATGTATACAATTGTTAACAAAACTTTATGTTTATTAAATTGTTAAGTGAATGTATACAATAGTAAACAACACGTTAATTTTATTAAATTGTTAAGTGAATGTATACAATAGTTAACAACACTTTATGTTTATTAAATTGTTAAGTGAATGTATACAATAGTTAACAACACAATATGTTTATTAAATTGTACAGTGACTGTATACAATAGTTAACAACACATTATGTTTATTAAATTGTTAAGTGAATGTATACAATAGTTAACTACACGTTATGTTTATTAAATTGTTAAGTGAATGTATACAATAGTTAACAACACATTATGTTTATTAAATTGTTAAGTGAATGTATACAATAGTTAACTACACGTTATGTTTATTAAATTGTTAAGTGAATGTATACAAGTTAACAATGTAATGTTTATTAAATTGTTAAGTGAATGTATACAATAGTTAACTACACGTTATGTTTATTAAATTGTTAAGTGAATTTATAAAAGTTAACAACACGTTATGTTTATTAAATTCTTAAGTGAATGTATACAATAGTTAACAACACGTCATGTTTATTAAATTGTTAAGTGAATGTATACAAGAGTTAAAAACACGTTATTTTTATTAAATTGTTAAGTGAATGTATACAATAGTTAACAACATGTTATGTTTATTAAATTGTTAAGTGAATGTATACAATAGTTAACAACACATTATGTTTATTAACTTGTTAAGTGAATGTATACAATAGTTAACAACACATTATGTTTATTAAATTGTTAAGTGAATGTATACAATAGTTAACAACAAGTTACGTTTATTAAATTGCTAAGTGAATGTATACAATAGTTAACAACACGTTATGTTTATTAAATTGTTAAGTGAATGTATACAATAGTTAACTACACGTTATGTTTATTAAATTGTTAAGTTAATGTATACAATAGTTAACAACACCTTATGTTTATTAAATTGTTAAGTGAATGTATACAATAGTTAACAACACCTTATGTTTATTAAATTGTTAAGTGAATGTATACAATAATTAATAACACATTATATTTAATAAATTGTTAAGTGAATGTATACAATAGTTAACTACACGTTATTTTTATTAAATTATTAAGTGAATGTGTACAATAGTAAACAACACGTCACTTTTATTAAATTTTAAAATGAATGTTTACAATAATTAAAAACATGTTATGTTTATTAAATTGTTAAGTGAATGTATACAATAGTAAACAATACGTTATGTTTATTACATTGTTAAGTCAATGTAAACAATATTTAACAACATGTAATATTTATTAAATAGTTAATGAATGTATACAATAGTTAACAACACGTTATGTTTATTAAGCTGTAAAGTGAATGTGTACAATAGTTAACAACACATTATGTTTATTAAATTGTTAAGTGAATGTATACAATAGTTAACTACACGTTATGTTTATTAAATTGGTAAGTGAATTTATACAAGTTAACAACACGTTATGTTTATTAAATTCTTAAGTGAATGTATACAATAGTTAACTACACGTCATGTTTATTAAATTGTTAAGTGAATGTATACAAGAGTTAAAAACACGTTATTTTTATTAAATTGTTAAGTGAATGTATACAATAGTTAACAACATGTTATGTTTATTAAATTGTTAAGTGAATGTATACAATAGTTAACAACACATTATGTTTATTAACTTGTTAAGTGAATGTATACAATAGTTAACTACACGTTATGTTTATTAAATTGTTAAGTGAATGTATACAATAGTTAACAACACATTATGTTTATTAAATTGTTAAGTGAATGTATACAATAGTTAACAACACGTTACGTTTATTAAATTGCTAAGTGAATGTATACAATAGTTAACAACACGTTATGTTTATTAAATTGTTAAGTGAATGTATACAATAGTTAACTACATGTTATGTTTATTAAATTGTTAAGTTAATGTATACAAGTTAACAACACGTTATGTTTATTAAATTGTTAAGTGAATGTATACAATAGTTAACAACACCTTATGTTTATTAAATTGTTAAGTGAATGTATACAATAGTTAACTACACGTTATTTTTATTAAATTGTTAAGTGAATGTATACAATAATTAATAACACATTATATTTAATAAATTGTTAAGTGAATGTATACAATAGTTAACTACACGTTATTTTTATTAAATTATTAAGTGAATGTGTACAATAGTAAACAACACGTCACTTTTATTAAATTTTAAAATGAATGTTTACAATAATTAAAAACATGTTATGCTTATTAAATTGTTAAGTGAATGTATACAATAGTAAACAATACGTTATGTTTATTACATTGTTAAGTCAATGTAAACAATATTTAACAACATGTAATATTTATTAAATATTTAATGAATGTATACAATAATAAACAACACATTATGTTTATTAAGCTGTAAAGTGAATGTGTACAATAGTTAACAACACATTATGTTTATTAAATTGTTAAGTGAATGTATACAATAGTTAACAACACATTATGTTTATTAAATTGTTAAGTGAATGTATACAATAGTTAACAACACATTATGTTTATTAAATTGTCAAGTGAATGTATACAATAATTAACAACACATTATGTTTATTAAATTGTTAAGTGAATGTATACAATAGATAACAACACATTATGTTTATTAAATTGTCAAGTGAATGTATACAATAATTAACAACACATTATGTTTATTAAATTGTTAAGTGAATGTATACAATAGTTAACAACACATTATGTTTATTAAATTGTCAAGTGAATGTATACAATAATTAACAACACATTATGTTTATTAAATTGTTAGGTGAATGTATACAATAGATAACAACACATTATGTTTATTAAATTGTCAAGTGAATGTATACAATAATTAACAACACATTATGTTTATTAAATTGTTAAGTGAATGTATACAATAGTTAACTACACGTTATGTTTATTAAATTGTTAAGTGAATGTATACAATAGTTAACAACACATTATGTTTATTAAATTGTTAAGTGAATGTATACAATAGTTAACAACACGTTACGTTTATTAAATTGCTAAGTGAATGTATACAATAGTTAACAACACGTTATGTTTATTAAATTGTTAAGTGAATGTATACAATAGTTAACTACACGTTATGTTTATTAAATTGTTAAGTTAATGTATACAAGTTAACAACACGTTATGTTTATTAAATTGTTAAGTGAATGTATACAATAGTTAACAACACCTTATGTTTATTAAATTGTTAAGTGAATGTATACAATAGTTAACTACACGTTATTTTTATTAAATTGTTAAGTGAATGTATACAATAATTAATAACACATTATATTTAATAAATTGTTAAGTGAATGTATACAATAGTTAACTACACGTTATTTTTATTAAATTATTAAGTGAATGTGTACAATAGTAAACAACACGTCACTTTTATTAAATTTTAAAATGAATGTTTACAATAATTAAAAACATGTTATGTTTATTAAATTGTTAAGTGAATGTATACAATAGTAAACAATACGTTATGTTTATTACATTGTTAAGTCAATGTAAACAATATTTAACAACATGTAATATTTATTAAATAGTTAATGAATGTATACAATAATAAACAACACATTATGTTTATTAAGCTGTAAAGTGAATGTGTACAATAGTTAACAACACATTATGTTTATTAAATTGTTAAGTGAATGTATACAATAGTTAACAACACATTATGTTTATTAAATTGTTAAGTGAATGTATACAATAGTTAACAACACATTATGTTTATTAAATTGTCAAGTGAATGTATACAATAATTAACAACACATTATGTTTATTAAATTGTTAAGTGAATGTATACAATAGATAACAACACATTATGTTTATTAAATTGTCAAGTGAATGTATACAATAATTAACAACACATTATGTTTATTAAATTGTTAAGTGAATGTATACAATAGTTAACAACACATTATGTTTATTAAATTGTCAAGTGAATGTATAGAATAATTAACAACACATTATGTTTATTAAATTGTTAAGTGAATGTATACAATAATTAATAACACGTTATGTTTATTAAATTATTAAGTAAATATATACAATAGTTTACTACACGTTATTTTTTATTAAATTGTTAAGTGAATATATACAATAGTTAAGTACACGTTATTTTTATTAAATTGTTAAGTGAATATATACAATAGTTAAGTACACGTTATTTTTATTAAATTGTTAAGTGAATATATACAATAGTTAACAACACGTTATTTTTATTAAATTTTAAGTGAATGTATACAATAGTTAACAACATGTTATGTTTATTAAATTGTTAAGTGAATGCATACAATAGTTAACAACACAATATGTTTATTAAATTGTTAAATGAATGTATACAATAGTTAACAACACGTTATGTTTATTAAATTGTTAAGTGAATGTATACAATAGTTAACAACGCGTTATGTTTATTAAATTATTAAGTGAATATATACAATAGTTAACTACACGTTATGTTTATTAAATTGTTAAGTGAATGTATACAATAGTTAACAACACATTTTGTTTATTAAATTGTTAAGTGAATGTATACAATAGTTAACAACATGTTATGTTTATTAAATTGTTAAGTGAATGTATACAATAGTTAACAACACATTATGTTTATTAAATTTTTAAGTTAATGTATACAATAGTTAACAACACGTTATATTTACTAAATTGTTAATTGAATGTATACAATATTTAACAACACATTATGTTTATTAACTTGTTAAGTGAATGTATACAATAGGTAACAACACAATATGTTTATTAAATTGTTAAGTGAATGCATACCACAATTAACAACACGTGTGATCTTATCCCATTCATAATAAATATAAGAAATATAAACTGATATGAGCCCCCCTCTTATTCTCTTGATCCAAAAATTGGAAATTGTGAACGATTGCAAGTATCATTGACTGCTAACTGGCCAGGAAGTGGGTGCCTATTTTACATTAAATTTATATTGGAAAATTATCTCTACTCTAAAATCTTAAATATGTTTTTAATAATTTGTTATTCATTTTGCAGATATTTTTTTTCAAAACTGTTGTAACGTAATAGCAAAAATGAAACCAATTTTTATTTTTATTTTTGGACGGTAAAATATTTTGTGTTAGATTGTAAAGATGTACAAATACTTGTTTCTACATTCATTTTTTGCATTACATATTTTATGCTCATTTTATAAAATTGATGTCAAAACCTTAAATATTGGAAAAACATACAAAATCAATAGAATGCTCTATCACTATAGATTGTAAAGATGTGCCAAAATATGTTTTTTACATAATCTGCTAATTGTGATGGTTAATAAATTGCTGCTCATTTTATGTAAACATTATAAAAGAAATTCATCCTTTTCTAAAAAAAATACTAGATACAATTGATAAAAGAACTCAAACAGATTACTCTAGCGACATAATAAGTAAGACAGAAAAACATAATAAATAAAAACAATTAAATAATAAATTAGAATATTTTTAAACAATTAAATAATAAATTAGAAAAAGATTTAAAAATGTAAAAACAATTAAATAATAATTACGAAAACATTTTTATAAAAAATGTTAAAATAATTAATTAGAAAAATTTTTTAAAAATTATAAAAACAACTAAATAATAAATTAGAAATAGATTTTTAAAAATATTAAAAAAAATTTAAATAAATTAGAAAATATTCAAATATATAAAAACAATTAAATAATAAATAAGAAAAAGATTTAAAAATATAAAAACAAACAAATTTATATAACCAATTAAATAATTAGAAAAAGGTTTAAAATATATCAAAAAAACAATTAAATAAATAATTAGAAAAAAGATTTGAAAAGATATAATAAATGTTAATTAATAAAAACTGAAGAAAGCACTCAATACTGATGTAGAGCAAATATGCGTTTTATTTTTTATAACCGTATCTTTCTGTTACATTACATTATTGTTTCAGCTACCCGGCCGGGTTTTTTTGGGGCCGTCTTTAGCTTCCTCAGACTGTTTACAGAAATGTCCGAGGAAGCTACAGTTGGCCAAAAAAAAAAAAAAACGGCCGGGTAGCTGAAACAATAGTGTAACTTAACAGAAAGATACGATAATAAAAAATAAAACGCATATTTATATATATATATATATATATATATATATATATATATATATATATATATATATATATAAACAATTAAATAATAATTTAGAATTTTTTTTAAATATATAAAAACAAGTAAATAATAAATTAGAAAAAGATTAAAAATATTTAAAAAATATTAAATAATAAATTAGAGGAAGATTTTAAAAAATATAAAAACACAATTAAATAATAAATTAGAAAAAATATTTTTAAAAATGTAAAAACAATTTTTAAAAATATAAAACAAACAATTAAATACCGAAAAATCAGTTTCTGCGCTTAGATGTCTAACCATCCCATCCAGTGCGGCCGTAGCCGAGATTGAACTCATTACACGAGTTTGTAGTGTATTCGAATCTTGTCGGTAGCTAAATAGTTGTCTACCAATTCGACTAAATTCAAATAAAATTATTGTGCGTTTGGTGAACATTATTTTTCCCTCAGAAATCACACCAGTTTTATTAAAATAAGAATAGTTTTGACAAAAATCTAACGTTAGATAGATAATATATTTGTAGGAGAATTGGAAATTTATATATATATATATATTTATATATATATATATATATATATATATATATATATATATATATATATATATATATATATATATATATACAGGGTGTCCCAGAAGTCGCGCACCATATATTTATATTTATATTTTTTTGTTTCAGATTTTATTCCTCATTAGAGTAAAAGATAGTTTTATAAAGAGAATCGATGCATGTATTCAGGCTGAAGGTGAACAATTTGAGCATCTATTGTGATTTTGATTAATAAAATTTATATTCATATTTGTTTTTATATAAATCTACATGGTGCGCGACTTCTGGGACACCCTGTATATATATATATATATATATATATATATATATATATATATATATATATATATATATATATATATATATATATTCACATCTGTTATAAAGCATGGCGGAATCAATTTTTTTTTTTTATTGGACTGCAATAAATATAAACTTATCTTAATTTCAAAGATTATTTTAAAAAAAATATTGCATTGAACATTTTAATAAGAATATTTTGGACAAAAATCTAACATCAGATAAAATATTTGTATGCGATTTATTTTAATCGGAAGTTCACTGCTATTATAAAACATTACGAATCAATGTTGTTTTTTTTTATTTGCTAAATTTTTACGAATGCACCAGTGTATTATAAACACCCCAAACTCCCCATGTTACGAACGGCTTTCGAAGTTGGAGGGTGTTTATTTCGGAAGCCGTGAGGCGGTTGGACTGTTTATTTCGAAAGCTGTTCTTAACATGGGGTGGTTGGTTGGGGGTGTTTATACTACGCTGGGGCCGGGCGTAAAAATACCTTTTTTTATTGGAATGTAATAAAAATAAACTTATTTTAATGGTAAAGATTATTTTTAAAGTTTCGAATTTAAAATTTTTAAGTGTAAAAAAAATCTTACCTTTCATTCAAGAAAAATCATACGAAAAAAACATGATTGGATTCGTATGTTCACAACAGGAAAAATTGTTTTGTTTTTTAAGATTTCTTTAGTAAATGTATACAATTTTTGTTTTGTGTGTTCAATTCATTAAGAAATAAAATATATGAAAATATAAAAGAATCAAAATTAAAAGATAATAAACACGATTTAAACGTGAAATTATTTAAAGTGAAAATCAACTGCAAAAGAACAAAGAATTTAGGGCATCGTAAAACGGTGTAATCATTATTTCGTTCCTCGTGTAAAAATGTCTGTTCATTAATTAAGTGTGACGAATTGTTTTCCTACCAAGTTTAGGTTATACTTGTTTAATTGTTCATCTTTAAGGGATAAAAAAAAGAACACGATTTAAAGATGCAATTATTTAAAGAGAAAATAATTCAAGTCATCGTAACACGGTGTAATCATTATTTCGTTCCTTGTGTAAAACTGTCCGGTAATTAGTTTAGTAGTTTTTCTATCAAGTTTAGATTATATTTGTCAGTGCTTAAGGCTTGTTGTACATTTCTCTTTTGTGTGTCCAATTCATTATATAATGACGCATATGAAAATATAAAAACAGGGTTTATTTGTGTAAACCTGAACATTTCATTATTATTTTAATTAGTCGAACTAAAAAGTAAAATAAGAAAATTAGTCCGAATAATTCAAAAACATTTCGGCACTTGTACAGTTTAGTCAACACATTAAAAAATGAAAATATCGAAAAAAGGTTATCCGTGTTGGACTGAAGATCTTCGAAAAATAATTAATTTAATTTGATCGAGTATATATATATTTTTTTTTACAGCGGAAAAACACGTTCTTATGAGAGCACGTTGAAATCAGCCATTGTGAAATTTGGAGGAGCTGAACAACATGCCTCGGGGAGATAACTCAATGTAAAGTGCCGACACTCCCTTCCCATCTTTAATTTTAAACCAGAATTGCTCCATAAATATTACACCTTTTCTGTAGCAATTTCACGTTTTTTTTTTCCACCTCAACACGGTAAGAATATTTTTGCTCTGTGGAACTGTCTACTGCAAACAAGTCACCTCTCAGGACTTATGTGTAACAACGAACCATCGGAAACTGTTCTGTCTACTGCAAACCAGTCACCTCTCAAGACTTGTTTAGAACAACGAACCATCTGAAACTGTTCTGAAACTAAAAATGGCTTACACTTCTAGACGTTATGCGGCCAGCGTGCATCTTTATTTCAATGGATCCGAATCAAAATTCGAATTGTGGCAAGTTAAATTTCTGGGATATCTACGAATCCAAAAGCTACACAAAGTACTTCAAACAGAACCTGAAAACAGAAACGACCCCGACTTCATTGAAAAGAACGCAACTGTCTTTGCGGAATTAATACAGTGTTTAGATGACCGAAGTCTTTCACTGGTAATGAGTGAAGCCCTGGACGATGGCTGCAAAGCATTAAACATATTGAGAGAGCATTATTTATCGAAAGGAAAACCCAACATTATTTCTTTATACACTGAACTGGCCTCTCTAAAACGAATGGAAGCCGAAACTATTACTAATTATATTATAAGAGCCGAAACCACGGCAATTTCTTTAAAAATGTCTGAAGTTATAAGTGACAGTCTGTTAATTTCTATGGTCCTTAAGGGATTACCGAGTGATTTCAAGCCATTTACCACCGTGATAACCCAGAAAGAAAACCCCATGACTTTTAGCCAATTCAAGGGAGCACTCAAAAGTTACGAAGAAACTGAAAAAAATGATCACAGAAAAAAACGAATCCACAAATATCATGAAATTTAAAAATACACACATAAAACACCAAAATTAAATTATACCCATGCCAGGAATAAAAACCGCAACTTTGCCAAAAACAATTTTTCTCCTAAGAAAAGTACACAAATTATTTGCTATAATTGTGGACGACCTAATCACAAGAGTTTCCAATGTAGATACAGGACTCAAAATGGCGCCTACATTACAAATGTAGAGAGCTCTGTTAGCGAACATATATTTTCCTGTAACTGTAATGCTTCAACAGAGAATAATAATTGTCTTGTCGGTTGTGGGACCACGGCACATGTGATTATAAAGAACAAATCTGATTTTATCAATTTTGACCCCAAATTTAAGCCACAAAACAAGGTGCAAATATAAACTTTAACCCCAATAAATCAAAACTGATATACCCGAATGTAACTGTATTCGACATTAAAGAAAATGGAAGACTATATTATTTAAATAGCGTACTCCTATTGAAAACCGCCTGCCATGATCTACAGGCATTTCATAAAATTCTTGAAAGCTGCAATATTCCTGATATCAAAAAGTTGCCGGCTGTAGTTGATGGAATGAAAATACAAACATCAAAAAACTTCAACTGCGACCTCTGTATGCAAGGGAAAATGACAAACTATCAAAGCAAGATACCAGACAAAAAGGCCAAAAAAATCCTATCAATGGTGCATTGTGACTTGAACGGTCCCGTAGAACCGATGGCCAGAGAACATTATAGATATGTGTTGAATTTCGTAGATGCCCATTCAGGTTTAATAATGGTTTACTTTTTAAAGAACAAATCTGATACCCTGCTAGCAACTAAAATATATCTAGCTGACATGGCCCCCTACGGTGAAGTCAAGTGTATTCGCTCTGACAACGGTACGGAATTCACCAATAAAGACTTTGAACTTTTACTAATTAACCATCATATCAGGCATGACACATCAGATCCTAGATCGCCACGCCAAAACAGGACTGCTGCACGTGCGTGGCGGACACAATTTGAAATGGCAAATTTCCTACTTATTGAATCAAAACTCCCAAAAAAACATCTGGACTTACGCATTATGGCGGCAGCCTATATACGCAACAGGTGCTTTAACAACACACTATCTAAAACTTCATATAAATCTTTCTGTGGTAAAAAAACAAATTTGAGCAAAATGCATATATTTGGTTCAACTTGCTTAGCATATATAGATAAAAAGAGTAAATTGAATATTAAAGCCAACAGAGGTATATTTCTTGGATGCGATTAAAACAGTCCAGCCAATTTAGTAGTTTTCCAAAAAAAATAAAATAAAAAGAATCCGATGTGTAAAATTCACAGACACGTTTAATTTTACAGACGAAAACCCGTCATATGAAGATGAAATTATATTCCCTCAAATAATTAAAACAAACGAAGACAATAAAAATGACGGAGACAAGAGTGTCCATGATGATGATGATGATGATGATGATAAAGTCGAAAGATATCCCAAAAGAAATAGAAGGCAGCACTATTTTTTGCAGTCGACAATATAAAAGACAATCAAATCGACTATTGCTATTCATTGGAAAATGCGTAAAAAAGCTTTAACGAAGCAATTAATTCAGAAAATTGTGATGATTGGAAAATTGCCATGAAAAAAGAAATAGATGTCTTAACCGAAAATGATACCTATACGGTAGTGCCTCTCCCAAAAGATAAACATGTTATTTCTACAAGATGGGTCTTTACAAAAAAACTACAGCATCAGGCGTAGAACAGTACAAAGCTAGATTTGTTGCTAAAGTGTACTCTCAGATTTACGGTATAGAATACTTTTCTACGTTTTCACCGACCACAAACCTAACGACAATCAGAATTTTACCGCAAATCACATCACAATATGACCTAAACATTCATCAAATGGACGTAAAAAAATGCTTATTTGAATTCTCCAATAGACTGTGAAATTTATATTACCCCTCCAGAGGGATTTATAATGGAAAGTAAAAATAGCGTGTGGCGACTTAACAAGTCATTATATGGTCTAAAGCAATGTGCTCAGTGTTGGAATACAGTATTTCATGATTATATTATTAAAAAAAACAATTTAGACAATGCGTTGTAGACCCCTGTTTATATATCCCACATAAAGACGATAAACTACTGATTTTGGTTTTGTGGTTCGATAATATTTTAATCGCATCAAATTGTGACATAATTTTAACTGATGTTAAGAACAAATTAAGTAAAAGATTCAAAATTACTGATCTTGGCACAATATCCTGGTTTCTGGGGATAGAATTTAGTCAAAGCAAAGAACTTGTTACGATGACTAAATCGAGATACATCGACAAAATACTATTAAAATTTGGAATGGGAGAGTGTAAGAAACGCTCTACACCGGTCGAAAATGATATTAATAAAAATATACACACAGAATCTTAAATAACAAATGACACACAATATCGCGAAATTATAGGTAGTCTTATATATTTTAATATATTTAATGACTGCAACCAGGCCCGACATATGCTCTACAGTAACAAAACTGTCACAAAATTTATCAAGACCGACAATGAAGAATTTAATCAGAGCTAAACAAGTCCTACGTTATTTAAAATGAACTAAAGAACAGAAGTTAGTATTTAGAAAATCAAGAAATCACCAAAAGATCGAAGGGTTTTTCGGATTCAGACTGGGGAAACGACGAAGATCGCAAGAGTATATTTGTATATTGTTTCAGACTCTCAGAAAATGGGCCTATTATTTCATGGAAATCTAAAAAAGCAACAGATTGTATCTCTCTCTACGTGTGAAGCAGAATTTATCGCGATCACACACACGCCTCAGGAAGCACTCGTCCTTATAAATATCCTAAAGACTATTTTAGAGCCAGAATTTACTAAAAGCCCCGTAGTAATTAATTGTGATAATCAAGCCAGTATAGTCTTAGCACAGAACACGATTATAAACCAAAGATCTAAGCATATAGATATAAAATACCATTTCATAAAAAAACGAGGTGAAAAAGGAATCCATTATTTTGAATTACATATCATCAGAACAAAATATAACTGATGTATTCACGAAACCCGCAACAAGAATAAAGTTACAGAGTTTTTCTCAAAACTTGTTGGGAGATTCGACTGAATAATTTTACTTTTTTTTTCACAGCGCTGTATGTATATAAATTTGTATATATAAAAATAAAATAGTCATGGGCAAGACGTTAAACTGTATCCATTTTTGTTAGTATTAATTAACGCTTTAACCCACTAACAAAAAAACTCTTTAAACATATTGCATGTATGTTTATTTTCATGTATATTTATTAATATGTATGCGTTTTTCTTTTCTTTTTTACAAAACGTCATAATCAAATTTAGGAAATTGATTCTCTTTTCACATACCCACCCCTTCCATTTCTTTTATTTCTCTTCTCTGTACACACATATCTGTTTTGACATTTGAACACAATAAAAAATGGCGTTTTTTTTACATGCTAAACTTCTAATATCCAAATGATTTCTAATTTTTGTCATGTATAATTGAATATAAAATATACATTTAATTTTGAGCAGAACGAACATAAGGGACTTCCTCATTATAAAAAATAGGGAGGATGTTGCAATATTTTGAGCGTATAATGGAGTATGATCCCACACAGTCGGATGATTCTATTTATAAACGATGCTGCTAGGAAGTAACGAATCGAATTCACGTTCTGCTACTAATCAGAAACCAGAATTGCTCTATAAATAATAAACCTTTTCTGTAGCAATTTCACATATTTTTTCCGTCTCAACACGGTAAGAATATTTTACTCTGTGGAACTGTCTACTGCAAATAAGTCACCTCTCAGAAATTGTGTGTAACTGTTCTGTCTACTGCAAACGAGTCACCTCT
This sequence comes from Euprymna scolopes, assembly GCF_053919585.1. Taxonomy (NCBI): domain Eukaryota; kingdom Metazoa; phylum Mollusca; class Cephalopoda; order Sepiida; family Sepiolidae; genus Euprymna; species Euprymna scolopes. The sequence goes on from NC_136527.1 coordinate 170,495,400, forward strand.
CGAGACTTGTTTAGAACAACGAACCATCTGAAACTGTTCTGAAACTAAACATGGCTTACACTTCTAGACTTCCTAACTTTACAAACTATATGTAAGAATAATATTTTGATTAACTTGCATTCCAACCCCTTTTTGTTTATATTTCTGAACTAAATTTCATTCGTTATATTTTATTTTGTTACATTCTTCTATATCGAAATATTTCATATTAAATAACATTTGAAAGTCAGCGTGTTCTCTCGCTTCATTCTGTTCTCAAGTCGCAACAATGTTTGGAAGTAATAGCAACGTGCAACAATGTTTGGAAGTAATAGCAACGTGCAACAATGTTTGGAAGACAGTAGATCCATCTGTATTGTTGAATAGCGTGATGTGTCACTAGTTTTGTCTATGAATTTTGTATCACATTTTAATAGTAATGTACTTCTATCCTGCTTGTTCTTTTTAAATCTACACATGATTTTGTTAAGCAATAACTGGTTGTTGATATGAAAACAATTCACCTTTAATCCTATTTGATTTTCAACAATAACATTTCATGTTGTATGCAAACAATTGAGTGAAGACAAATCATCCTGCTTGTTTTTTTAATCTACACTACAAACAATAATATTTCATAGATATTGTATGAAACGAGTTAAGTGAAATTCTTTTATGTTGTAGTAAGACAGAAGATTCCTCCGTATTTATTCTAAATGGGGAAACCTACCATATCTTTTGCATTCCAGCCGAGACATTTTAAAGATTTTAACATTCTCATAAGCACTATTGTTCGAATATATCTGAAATATTGTTCAACGGATATATTTTACATATTGCTTTTTCTTTTTTTTCTTTTCATAAGTTTTAATCATAAATGTTACTGTTATGCTTGCCGGCTGTAAAATTGCGTCACTTGACAGATCGTCTAATGAAAGTAAATAGACACTGTGCTGTGGCAGACAATATAAACAATATCTGACAATAGAATTGGGCATCCATGCCTTAGGGGCTCAGGGCATTAAACGTTGTGTGGCGAAACCTGCACTGGCCATTTGATTGTAAGCCATCAATTTTTAAAAATGCATTTGTAAGACCTGCATTTTCATTTGCTACAGATAGTTTTTCCTCATCGGAATTAAGCTTTTCCACTCACTGTCAAACGGCCTCATTGTATTCTTGTGTGCATATGGATTTTTGTGTAGTTCTTTTCTTTTTCACTTGCTGTCATATAACTCTACAGAATTATCCAGTATGATGCCCACATTTTCAGAAAATTTGATTGAGATTTGTATGTGTAGACTTTCATAGCTATCCTGCACTATTTAGATTTCTATATATGTTTAACTTTTGAAATACTGCCCCGATATGCATGTCTTTATCAATTGTTAGTTATTTTTGCTACACTTTATTACGAAATTTGTCGGGTTTTATTTATATGAATTGCACGAAACTAAGTTGATAACTGGCTGGGTCAAATATTTGATTTTTATACGATTATAAAGATATAATCGTCAAAGATTGACGTTTTAATACAAATAAATGTAAATTGCCAGAATAGAACTATGATAATATTTTATAAATTGTGTTTTTCATATCTATCACTAAAAGTGATTAATAACAAGAATAAATAATAATGTTTATGTATTGAATATGAATTTTCTTGTATGTTTTATTAACGTTGATTTTCCAGAAAAAGAATATCCATATCCTTCACAAGAAAATGGCTTTTCATTAGTGTGAATTTTCAAATGTCTCAGAAATTTTAATTTTTGACAAAAGAAATAACGACACACTTAACAACAATGCAGCATTTCCCTCATATGAGTTAAGCTCATATTTGAAACTAACGTTGATTTTTGAGAACAAGGATATCCACAGACTTCCTAAAAATGTGGGTTTTCATTTAGGTTTTATTTTACTTCAGTCAAAGTTCGCAAAAATTAAGGAAATCACTTTGAGAAGGTGCACCATTCCTCGTAAAAGCTACTGTGGGTTTGCCATAGAAAGGAGATATAATTTGGGCAGCGAATACTATGTGATGTGATTTTGAATATTTTCTCAGGGTTTACTTCTAGGGAAAAGTATCCTCATGCCAGGTCGTTCAGTGTGAGTTTTCAAATGTCTCACTAACTTTGATTTTTGACAACAGGAATATCCACACAATTCACAAGAATGTGGCTTTTCTCCCATATGAGTGCTCATATGTGAAATTAACGTTGATTTTTGAACACAAGAATATCCACAAACTTCACATAAATGTGGCTTTTCTCCAGTGTGAATTTTAAAATGTCTAACTAAGTCTGATTTTTCAGAACAAGAATATCCACAAACTTCACAAGAATGTGGCTTTTCCCCAGTGTGAGTTCTCATATGTCTTACTACGTGTGCCTTTTCAGAAAAAGAATATCCACACACTTGACAAACATGTGGCTTTTCACCAGTATGAGTTCTAATATGTCTTAATAAAGACTGTTTTCTTGAAAAAGAATATCCACAGACTTTACAAGAATGTGGCTTTTCCCCAGTGTGAGTTCTCATATGTATCACTAAGTCTGATTTTTCAGAACAAGAATACCCACATACTTCACAAGAATGTGGCTTTTCTCTTTTTTTTGTTTTATTTTCTCCAGTATGATTTCTCATGTGTCTCACTAATTTTGATTTTTCAGAACAAGAATATTCACACATTTCACAAGAATATGGCTTTTCACCAGTGTGAGTTCTTATATGTCTCACTAACGATGATTTCACGGCACAAGAATATTCACACACGTTACAAGAATATGGTTTTTCTCCAGTGTGAGTTCTTATATGTCTCACTAATGATGATTTGTCAAAACAAGAATATCCACACACTTCACAAGAATGTGTCATTTCCTCAGTGTGATATGTTATGCTTTAATAACGGTGATTAATAAAAACCAGAATATCCATACAAAAATGTCGCTTTCTTCCAGTGTAAATTCTGATACGTTTACCTAAGTTAAGAATGTGGTTTCCTCATACGTTACAAAGAATTTATAAAGTGTTCTTTTCTAAAAGATAATTTTCCGGGTTTGTAGAAAATATTCTTTTTCAAAATTTGTAATTTGTAATTTGCTCTTTTGTTACCTTTTGGTTTATTTGAATATTTGACACCATAGATTTATATTACCTTCGAATCGTGTCATGTTTTCACCAGAGTCTTAAGAATTCTTAAAGTAGCAGTGTTAATTTGAATAAATTTTTCAACAGATGTCGCTCTAGTCTTCCAAATAGAGTAATATTTTTTTCGCAGGATAGTGTTTAAAGCATACGATACTCCATTAAAAGTGAAGTAAAGGGTTCAATCAGGAACATCTGTAAAAAATAATGAAATTCAATATTTTTAGTATTTGCATTAACATATTAGTGGTATGTTTTTTTGATTTTGTTAATATTATTCGAAAGTTTTTTATCGTCATTAAATCTATTTTTATTTTGGTAATATTATTAGATTGTTTCTTTATTGTTATTAAATGTTTTTCAATTTTGTTCTTATTATTGGATTATTTTTTATTGTTATTAAATATGTTTTTTTTATTAATATTATTGGATTGTTTCTATATTGTTATTAAATCTGTTTTTATTTTGTTAATATTATTTGATTGTTTCGTTATTGTAATTAAATATTTTTTTATTTTGTTAATATTATTGGATTGTTTCTTTATTGTTATTAAATGTTTTTTTTTATTTTATTAATATTATTGGATTGTTACTTTATTGTTATTAAATGTTTTTATTTTGATAATATTATTGGATTGTTTCTTTATTGTTATTAAATATGTTTTTATTTTGTTGATATTATTGGATTATTTCTTTATTGGTATTAATTATTTTTTACATTTTGTTAATATTATTGACTTGTTTCTTAATTGTTATTAAATGTGTTTTATCTTATTAATATTATTGGATTGTTTCTTTATTGTTATTAAATCTATTTTTTTATTTTATTAATATTATTGGATTGTTTCTTTATTGTTATTACATATGTTTTTTTTTATTTTGTTTATATTATTGGATTGTTTCTGTATTATTATTTTAAAAAAATATTTTAGTAATATTATTGGATTGTTTCTTTATTATTATTAATTTTAAAAAAATTGTTAATATTATTGGATTTTTTTATTGTTGTTACATATGTTTTTTATTTTGTTAATATTATTGGATTGTTTCTTTAAAAAAAAATTGTTAATATTATTGGATTTTTTTATTACATATGTTTTTTATTTTGTTAATATTATTGGATTGTTTCTTTATTGTTATTAAATCTGTTTTTATTTTGTTAATATTATTGGATTGTTTCTTTATTTTTAGTAAATATCTTTTTTGTTTTGTTAATATTATTGGTTTGTTTCTTTATTGTTATTAAATATGTGTTTATTTTATTAATATTGTTGGATTGTTTCTTTATTGTTATTAAATCTGTTTTTATTTTGTTAATATTATTGGATTGTTTCTTGATTGTTATAAATATGTTGTTTATTTTATTATAAATATTTTTTCATTTTATTAATATTATTTGATTGCTGTTTTATTGTTATTAATTTTTTTTATTTTATCAATATTATTGGATTCTTACTTTATTGTTATTAAATATTTTTATTTTGTTAATATTATTGGATTGTTCCTTTATTGTTATTAATTTTTTAAATATTTTGTTAATATTATTGACTTGTTTCTTTATTGTTATTAAATGTTTTTTTATGTTATTAATATTATTGGATTGTGTCTATATTGTTATTACATATTTCTTTATTTGATTTTGTTAATATTATTGGATTTTTTTCTTATTGTTATCAAATATGTTTTTATTTTATTTTATTAATATTATTGAATTGTTTCTTCATCGGTATTAAACATGTTTTTATATTTTGTTTATATTATTTGATTGTTTCTTTATTGTTATTAAATATGTTTTTTTATTAATATTATTGGATTGTTTTTTATTGTTATTAATTTTTTTTGTTAATATTATTTGATTGTTTCTTTATTGTTTATAAATGTTTTTTATGCTGTTAATATTATTGAATTGTTTCTTTATTGTTATTAAATGTTTTTTTATTTTGTTAATATTATTGGTTTGTTTCTTTATTGTTATTAAATATGTTTTTGTTAATTTTATTAATATTTTTGGATTGTTTCTTTGTTTTCTATTTTGTTAATATTATTGGATTGTTTCTTTGTTATTAAATATGTTTTTATTTTGTTAATATTATTGGATTGTTTCTTTATTGTTATTAAATATGTTGTTTATTTTATTAATATTATTGTATTGTTTCTTTATTGTTATTAAATATGTTGTTTATTTTATTAATATTATTGTATTGTTTCTTTATTGTTATTAAATATATTGTTTATTTTATTAATATTATTGACTTGTTTCTTTATTGTAATTAGATATGTTTTTTTTATTTTATTAATATTATTGGATTGTTTCTTTATTGTTATTAAATATTTTTTTTTATTTTATTAATATTATTGGATTGTTTCTTTATTGTTATTAATTTTTTTTAATTTTATTTTGTTAATATTATTGGATTGTTTCTTTATTGTTATTAAATGTGTTGTTTATTTTGATAATATTATTGTATTGTTTCTGTATTGTTATTAAATATGTTGTTTATTTTATTAATACTATTGACTTGTTTCTTTATTGTTATTAAATGTGTTGTTTATTTTGATAATATTATTGTATTGTTTCTTTATTGTTATTAAATATGTTGTTTATTTTATTAATACTATTGACTTGTTTCTTTATTGTAATTAAATATATTTTTATTTTATTAATATTATTGGATTGTTTCTTTGTTATTAAATATGTTCTTTTTGTTGATATTATTTGATTGTTTCTTTATTATTATTTAATCTAATTTAATATTTTTAGTATTTGCATTAGCATAATTTTATTCTGTTTCTGATTTTGTTAATATTATTGGATTGAACACAAACATTAAAATTGAATTTTAGGGTTTAATCCGGAACATCTATAAAAAATTAAGAAATTTAATATATTTTGTATTGACATATTAACGGTCTTTTTTTGTTAATATTACTGGATTTTTTCTTTATTGTTATTAAATATGTTTTTTTATTATTAAATGTTTGTTTATTGTTGTTCACATTATTGGATAAAACACAACCTCTAGATTAATTTAATCTAAGAAAAGTCATATGAGACACATTTAAAAATAACCAAATATTATGTGACTTGACACGGAGCCAGTCGATACAAGTGCTAAATTAGCGGTATCAGAATTTTTGTAGGAATTTTTGACACCCCTAACACGAAACTGCGAATACAATATAAAAATCTCGGAATTTCTCTGTTAAAAGTGGGTTATTTATTTTTTTTATGGATTATACTTCCAAAATAAACTATTACAGTTGTTTTAAAAGTAATAGAAATATTTTTTTAAACAGTAATGAATTTTCAGAACTCAATATTTTTAAATTTTTAAACTCAATATTTTTAAATTTTTAAATTTTAAAAATCTATCAAAATTTTTCTATTGATTCTATTTTTACGATATTTTCAGGGTCAATGTAAAATTTTATGTTCTTTCCAATAAATCGAATATAATATTTTAGACAAACGTTTTTTTTTTAATTCACGAACCGCCCCCCATCCCAATTTTTAAGTGTCTATTAAAAAGTAAATACTTAATTTAGTAACCCGATGAGTACATAATTATTTACTCACAAATTGAAGAGAAAAGGTCAATACATAATATATTCAAATTTAAAAAAAAACATAGTGTTCTTTCAGAATTTTACCTGTAAAGTTTGAAGTTTAAAACCTTTTTTTTAAGCCACGTTATTTGTTTTTTCTTTTTTTTTCATGGAACCTTGGTCCTTGCTCCTTTAATTGACAAAAAAATTAGGGTTTAATTACATTTTTCGAGGAGTTATAAGCTTGGAAAGACAGGGGTCGAATAATTCACGCTTCCCATTTTGCAAATGTCTAATAATAATTAATTTAGAACCCGATGAGTACATAATTATTTACTCACAAATTGAAGAGAAAAGGTCAATACATAATATATTCAAATTTAAAACAAAAAAAACATAGTGTTCTTATAGAATTTTACCTGTAAAGTCCGAAGTTTAAAACCTTTTTTAAAAAACACGTTTTTTTTTTGTTTTTTTTGTTTTTTATGAAATCTTGGTCCTTGCTCCTTTAATTGAAAAAAAAAATTAGGGCTTGAATTGCATTTTTCGAGGAGTTATAAGCTTGGAAAGATGGGGTGGAATTATTCACTATTTTTCACGAAATTTCTGACACCGCTAGTGCTAAATATTAGATTATAGTTTGCAGATTTTTTATGAGTGAGAAGAGATACATTTATAGTTATATATATAGTAAGGTGTCACAAAATTTAGAAAATATATAGGAAAGTGATCATCACTCTAAAATATTAAATAGCAGATATTTTTAAGGTTGTCGAAACGTAATAACAAAACCAAAGTCATTATTTTAAATCGAAAACTGGTAAACACTACTCAATAATTTGCAAAGTGTAACATTCCTTTAACAGATATTTTAAGGTTGGTGAAACGAAATAGCCAAGAGATATAGACAATTTACATTTTAAAATGGTAACTTCAAGTCCAGTCATTCTAGCTAACTTTTTTGGATGAACCTCAAATTGCTTACAAAGTTTTTAACTTGGATATTCGGCATGAATAACGCTTTCAGATAAATAAAAGTTTAACACAATAAAGATTGATGAAAGGAATCAATGGCCGCCATCTTTACAGATTGGTGAAAATTCTACTCCCTTCTCAACTCAATTACTGGAAATGAATCTTCAAAAATAGCAAATGTAGCAATATGAAATTAGATAAAACCAACAGTTTTCATAAAGTTGAATTATAACTTCTTATGCCTTATTTTTAAAATTTTTTTAACTTAATATTCTGTTATATTCTAACTTAAGGTTAACTAAAGTGAAGTACCGATAATCATCGATGCTGACAAGTGTGCTATTTGCAACAGTAATGAAGAAACATTCATCGTCAGCCAGAAGGGAACCGATTCCATTAACAGACCCGAAGAGAAGATCATAATTCAGATTATTCAACGGCTTTACAGGAAATGCAAACAACATTGGATCAACCTAAGATACATAGAAATAGACCGTTCTATGACATATGACACTATTAACGAAATAATTATAAAGTGCATATGGCACTATTATTAACCAAATAATTATAAAATGCATATGACACTATTAACCAAATTATAAAATGCATAGTACACTATTAACCAAATTATAAAATGCATATGACACTATTAACCAAATAATTATAAAATGCATATGACACTATTAACTAAATAATTATAAAATGCATATGACACTATTAACCAAATTATTATAAAATGCATATGACACTATAAACCAAATAATCATAAAATGCATATGACACTATTAACCAGAACCAAGAGGCTACTCCAGCAAGAAAAGAGCGAGATTTGAAAGATACATGGAAGCTACTTGCGTTTCCTTATTTCTCCAATAATAACATTTCACATGGAGTAACTCGAGACAAAAACCAACCTCCATAGAAGAGGCAATCATAGCTCCAATGCTTGGAGAAAATGTGAACAAGTACACTTTTTTTAAAAAGGATCATGCAATTACACATGTGTTAAAAAATGTGGCAAAAAAACGGCTTGGCAGATGCAATATGGGAACTAACATCCCTGTACAATCAGGTCCACGGTATTCAGATCCAAAATATATCTTAGATGGCAGAGCACTACTTCAACATCTCCCATGGAAAAAATGTCACACATTTGATGAGATCTGTGCCCAATACTGCAGATATGTCACAATTAGATATGGAAAAGCATGCATTGTCTTTGATGGGTATGAACATGGTCCATCCATTAATGACGTGACTCACCAATGCCGAGCAGGGGTCTCTGTTAGTCTTAATGTGTCACTGACCCTTTTAATGAATTTCAGATTAAGTTCAGATGTTTTCCTTGTTAATCAATAAAGCAAATAAGTGTTTCTCAACTTGCTGGGAAGGATGAAAGAGGCTGTAAAGTAGCCCATTCATCTTGAGACGCTGACTTATTGATTGTGAAACTAATCTAGAACTGGCACATATAGAAGGGAGCATTTTGATAGCAGATGACACTGATTAATTTCTATGTAGACCTGAGCAACCACTAATATAACACTGATTTATTGGTCTTTCAATGCAATCATGCCAATAGAGATGATGATTATAACATCTTCACGCAACAAGCAAAGGCTCGTGCAAAAAGTGTGAAAGTCTGAAACATAAAGAGATGAGAAAATCTTTTGGAGATGAGGAATGTTCCAACATTCTTTTAATTAATGAGATTAAGAAACTGAACAATGTTCTGTCATCAGAGTCTGTGACAAAAATTGCTCAGAGAATCAATGTGAAGGATGTGATGCTTGGCCAGCAAAATTATTGATTCAATACCTTGATATGATGAAGATCTTGCAATTGTTTATCAAGGCAGAGCGCATCAGAAACTGGGAATTTCACCGTGTAAGGAAAATGCTGCCAATGTCGGCCTACGTGTACTTGCAGCAAATTGAACGGCTGCTGAAAAGCCATCCTGAAGTGTACCAGGAATTTTCTGAAAGATTTCATGCGATTAGACAGAGTTATCACTACTGGGATGGTTTTTTGACAGATTTGATTATTAAGAAAGTAACAATGAGAAGCATGAAGCTAGAAGTCTTACTCTTGACAGAGGAATGGACAAAATTCAACGATTGATTTGGACACAATTACTGCCAGCCTGCCCTGAAATCAAGTTAAAATGCAAGCAATCATAAAATGAATAGAGTTCAAAATAGACTTTGTAGCCTCGTAGGAGATGTCCTTTTCTCTTCCTTGCAACCTCTATCTCACAGAAGAGATGTTGCGAGTTTGTCTCTGATGTATCGTTATTTTCATGGAAAGTGTTCGATTGAGCTTCACTCTATGCCCCCCCTCGCAAAACTTTCACAAGAAACACTCGTCTAGCTGTAAACACTATCAATAATTCCCCCCACTCTTTATCTGTGCCTAAACCTAAACGTAGATTCCATGAACAAAGCTTTTTTATTAGAACTGCACGCCTGTGGAATTGTCTTCCGTTTTCCTGCTTTCCGGCTGACTACAATATGGTTGTCTTCAAGTCTAACGTAAATAAGTTCTTGATGAGCCATTCCATATAAGTTATCAAATTTAACAAATTTTCATTACTAATGATTATTATATTGTCCAATTTCTACTGTACACTCTTTAACCCTTATCCTTGAGTGGCCTCTTGGCCTTGATAATGAGTTGATACCTATGAAAAAAAATAGAAAATGTCCAATGTGAACAAGTTCTAATTGAATCGTCCCCCTAAGTAATCCAAGTTACAAAATTCCCACTTTTACTATGCTAAAATCACAATGACTAATGTATACCTATTAACCCTTATCCTCGAGTGGCCTCTGGGCCTTGATAAGTGGTGACACCCTTGTAAAAGAAAAAAGAAGAAAGTAATTATAAAATTCATATTACACTAATCAAATAATTATAAAATGCATATGACAATATTAACCAAATAATTATAAAAGTCATATGACACTATTCACCAAATAATTATAAAATACATATGACACTATTAACAAAAAAATTATAAAAGGCATATGACACTATTATTAACCAAACAATTATAAAATGCTTATGACACTATAAACTAAATAATCTTAACGTGCATATGAGACTATTAACCAAACAATTATACAATGCATATGACACTATAAACTAAATAATCATAAAATGCATATGAGACGATAAACCAACAAATTATAAAATGCATATAACACTATTATTAACAAAGTAATTATAAAATGCATATTACACCAATCAAATAATCATAAAATGCATATGAGACTATTAACCAAATAATTATGAAATGCATATGACACTATTAACCAAATAATTATAAAATGCATATGACACTATTAACCAAATAATTATAAAATATATATAACACTATAATCCAAATAATTATAAAATGCATATGACACTATTAACCAAATAATTATAAAATGCATATGACACTATTAACCAAATAATTATAAAATACATATGAGACTATTAACCAAATAATTATAAAATGCATATGACACTATTAACCAAATAATTATAAAATGCATATGACACTATTATTAACCAAATAATTATGAAATACATATGACACTATTAACCAAATAATTATAAAATGCATATGACACTATTAACCAAAACCAAGAGGATACTACAGCAAGAAAAGAGCGATATTTGAAAGATACATGGAAGCTCTTTGTGTTTCTTTATTTCTCCAATAATAACATTTCACATGGAGTAACTCGAGACAAAAAGCAACCTCCATAGAAGAGGCAATCAGAGCTCCAATGCTTGGAGAACATGTCAACGAGTACACTTTTTTAAAAAGGATCATGCAATTACACATGTGTTAAAAGTTTCGCTCAGCAAAGATTAAGCAGTTGAAACTCATAAACAACTCCAATTCCAGAAATGGTGTGCACTATCTACCAATAAACCTTCAACTCCGCAGCAGCAAGAACGTTTCTAGTATGAGCTTTGTGGTTACCTACCTGCGCTTTTTGATTATTTCAGACTACTGCAAGAGGCAAAAAACGGTTTGGCAGATGAATATGGGAACTAACTTCCCTGTACAATCAGGTCCACGGTATTCAGATCCACAATATCTCTTAGATGGGTGGTGACTACTTCAACGTTTCCCATGGAAAAAATGTCACACATTTGATGGGATCTGTGCGCAATACTGCAGGTATGCCACAATTAGATATGGAAAACCATGCATTGTCTTTGATGGGTATGAACGTGGTCCATCCATTAAAGAGGCGACTAACAAATGCAGAACAAGGGGTCTTTGTTAGTCTAAATGTGTCACTGACCCTTTTAATGAATTTCATATGTAGAAAGGATGTTTTTCTTGTTAATCAACAAAACGAACAAGTGTTCCTCAACTTGCTGGGAAGGATGAAGGAAGCTTTACAAAATCCAATTCATCTTGAGATGCTGACGTATTTATTGTGAAACTACTGTAGAACTGACACAGACCTGAGCAACCATTAAGATAACAGATAACACTGATTTATTGTTCGTTCAATGTAATCATGTCAATAGAGATGATGATTATAACATGTTCATGCAACAACCAAATGATTCTGCATCCAGTTTTCATAGAATTGGGAAGGCAGCATCTCTTCAAAAGGTGTCCAAGGTGATGAACAATAGAAACTTCCTCAAACTGGCAGAAGAGTTTGTCAGAGATAAATGTGCAAAAGAGTTTATTGAACTAGGGAAAAAGCTTTGTGGTGCAAATACAATGTTAATGATACACAATGTTAATGATATACAATGTTAATGATTTCGTGTGCAAATACAATATTAATGATATACAATGTTAATGATATACAATGTTAATGATATACAATGTTAATGATTTGGTGTGCATATACAATGTTAATAATGGGGAAACATCAATCATCTCCTACTGATGCAGTTTTAAGAAAAGGTTGCAAAAAGCTAAAATATTGAGGCCAAATCATTGCTACCATCAAGAGCAGCTACAAAATTCCACAGCCGTTGAATTTACTTCCAAACTCAGGAATGGAAAGGTACGAAACCAGCTAAAATCTGACGAGTGGGGATGCAAACTTTCAGATGGTAAATTATAATCAATCAAGCTTGGCTTGTCACTGATCCTGTAAAGTTGTTTGCTATAACAAGGTGTACTGTACTTGGCATACACTGTTCAAACTTGTGTGCTAATTGCGAAGGCGTCCACTTCATCAATTAACCATAGCCAGATTTTGATGGTGGTGAAGTTACCTTTGACTAGTTCTTGACAAGAAATGTTTTTTCTTCGTTCTTTGGTGGGTATGTAAGTACCTTGTGCCAGCATTCGGCCAACTGATTATTCCTTTATTGTAAATTATACTTATTTTGTACCTATTTTTATAAAATGTCAGGAATTAATGTGAAAACCTTCGCTGTGAAAAGGACTACTTAATCTGTTTTTGTACCTCTTATATTCATATTTGTAGAAGAAATAAGGAAAACGCATGAAAACAATATGGCAGGGGTTAGTCATTTTCTGTTGTTTATTATTAAGCATATAACTATCTATCATTACAATTTAAAACATCAAGAAAATTTCAAGCTGTCTAAAAATTGACAAGCTGTCTAAAAGTGTGAGTTTTCCTGCAAAAACATTTTTTCTAATTTAATAAAGTGTTTTTTTGTCAGGAAAAAACGTTGTTTTTTTTTTGTCAGCTATCGTCAATGGACATACTTATCAGGAAATGTCAGGAATTTTATGTCTCAAAATTTTAATATTAAGTTGCATTATAAAGATAGCGGCCGTTGACTGCTTTCGACAAGGTTAGTTATGGTGAACATGTTTTTTTTTCTGAAATAGAGGTTATCCATGTCGAATATGCAAGTTAAAAACATTTGTTAGTAATTTGTTTGCAGTAAAATATGGCTAAATTGTAAAGATTTACAAATATTTTTCTACGTTACTGCTCATTAAATATGTGCTCATTTCATGTAAATAAATACGTGCCCATTTCATGTAAATTTTATAAAAGAAATTGATCCATATTGTAAAATATTAAATATTGGATAAAACATAAAAAATCAAACGTAATTCTCCAGCGATATAACAGGTAAGTGTAGACAGAAAATATTTTTTAATAAAAAAAACAAGTAAATACAGAAAAAAGTGTTGTTAATAATTCGATCAACTTCAAATTAAATTATTATATCTATACGAAGCATCTTTACTTTCTCTGAAATCAAATTTTATAAAATTACAAAATTTTTTTATAAACTCAATGTAAGATTGAATAATATAATTCTTTTTTTTAATCAGAGATTCATATTTTTTTTATCACGTTTGTTATAAAGAATGACAGAATGAATATTTTTTTAAAGATTTTATTATAAAAGCTATTGATTAGATTTTTTATAAAGAAAGAAAAGATAGAAACTATAATTTTTTTATTGGATGACAATAAAAATGAATTTATTTAAATGTTTAAGATTATTGTAAAAATTATTTAATATAATTTAAATTGCTTTAAAAGTTATTGAATTAATTTTTTTTAGTTTAAAGAAAAAAAAGATAGAAACAATATTTTTTTTATATTGGATTGCAAAATTAAATTAAAGGTTTAAAAAATAATATTCTTTGACAAAATCTAAATATCAGATTTAAAAAAATATATTTTTAGGAGATTTTTTTTCAATCAGAGATTCATACGTTATTATTTGAGCACGGTAACATAAATGCATAAGTGGCATTTTTCTTCTTTTTTTAATTGGAGATTCATACTTTGATGCAAATGCACTTATTGATCCGCGCTATTTTTTTAATAATATTTTCCAGTTTAATTAGAGTTTTATGGGTCTTTTTTTATTTATTAGATCTACATCATAGGTAGGAAAACCCCCTCCCCATGTAAAGAATCGCTTTCTAAATAATAACGTTATTATCTCAGCACGGATCAATAAGTGCAGTAGTACCCTTTTTTAAAACACATCCGTTATAAAGCATGGTGGAATAATCACTATATTTTATTGCAATAAGAATGAACTTATTTTAATGTTTAAAATTATTTAAAAGTTTATTGAACAACATTTTAGTGTAAAAAAAAAAGAAAAAATACAAACTTACCTTTTTTCGGGAATTCAATGCAAAAACAAAAAAAAAGCGGGATGAATTCGTTTTCTTTCTTTCTTTTGTATTCAAAACAGAAAATTTCTTTTCTTAAGTTTCTTTAGTAAATTGATAAAACTTTTGTTTTGTATGTCCAATTCTTTAAGAAATAAAATATATAAAAATATTAAAGAATTAAAATTAAATAAAAATACGATCTAAACGTGAAATCATTAAAAAGAAAGGTAACTGCTAAAGACCAATGGATGTAGATCATCGTAACACGGTGTAATCATTATTTCGTTCCTCCTGTAAAAATGTCCGTCTGTTACGACGTAAGACCAGACCAACGTCAAGTATCATCACTGCTACGACGGTGAACATTTAAAACGGCAGCTGTCGCCGGTGTAAATATGTTAATGAGACTACGTTTTTCTAATCCCTCGACATTAACAAAATATTAAAAACGTGTCAAAATCAGCATCAAGACTAAGTCGAATATAAAACAATTAATAATACGGTTTTTATTTAACATAACAAGAAATAATGAATCATGTTTTTATTGTTAACGTATTTTTTATGTGTGCCGAGTCAACATACGAGTAAGAAAGTAATGAATTAATTAATCGTCCGATATTTTTAATATGTAAAAATGTTATGGAAAGAAAATTCTGAAATAAAGCACAGTTTATAACTATGTATAGTCACTAGGACTTTTTATATATTTTAAAAACAGTCTGATAGGATTTAAATTTAAATCTAAATAAATGCAAGCAGCAGAATGTCATTTTTGTAAAATAAATTTTGGGTTTGTATTACTGTACACATACATTCGAAAAAGTTGTCAAAAAATAAATATATAAAAAATAAATGTTATCAAAGGCAAGATAAGTTACTTTTCTACCAAACTGGATATATTTTTCGTGTTTTTATTCAATGTAACGTTTATTCAGCTCGAAAACCATACAGTGTTTACTGATGTATTGGAACATTCAAGATGGCGTCTTATTCTCTCTTTAACACGATAAGTGTGGGAAAAGATGTTATAAATAAAAGAAATTTCTGAAATAAAGCACAGTTTATAACTATGTATAGTCACTAGGACGTTTTATATATTTTAAAAACAGTCTGACGGGATTTAAATTTAAATGTGAATAAATGCAAGAGAAAGGAATCTTTCTCTGATTGAGGCAGAATGTCATTTTTGCAAAGTAAATCCTTTCTTTCTTTTACGAAAAGGAAAACAAGTTTGTTATTTTACTCAAGAAAAAAAAAGTGTTTCGCTAGGATACCGTGAACTTATTAGGTAGACTGTTTTTAAAGAAAAAGTTTTCTCAGTGTACCAAGAAGAGATTTTTTTCTTTCTTGTACATAATTAATAACGTAACAAAAGAATCGGTTGTTCGTAGTTATTAAAGAAAGGGAATTTTAAAGGTGACTGATTTACTAATTTGAAAAAACAAAATGGAGGATCTTATCAAGTTATTCGTGGAAATGCAAATGCGTCAACAAGAAAGAGACGAATTACAGAAAAAAGAACTACAAGAAAGAGACGAAAGACAGAATGAATGGCTTCTTAAATGTATAGAGCAAATGCAACTTGGTCCAAAAGATTTGTTGGAAAGATTAACGACTAATTCTACACAGGAAAGCAATACGACTGTTTTCAACGCAACAATTGTGAATAGCATAGATGTGTTCACGTACCTACCGGAAGAGGATAAAACTTTTGATGCATACTTCAAGACACACACATCACGTAAAAGGTTTAAACCGGGTGATCAGGTATATTTTAAATGTTTCAAAAATAATATGTCATATTGGGAGTCGAGTACGGTTGAGAAACGTATTGGCGACTTGGTCTACATGATAAAAGGTCCAAAAGGGATACGCAAAAGACACCAAAATCAATAGAGAAAACGTCATAGGAAGGACAACGAACATGACAAACCTGAGGAACAGGAAGATCCAATTGATATAGTATACGAAACGATTAATATTGGCCCACCACAGACAATGCCCGAACCGAGGAGATCGGGAAGGAAAAGAAAGGCTATAGATCCAATGATAATGAACCCCAAAAAAAGAAAAGATATTGAAATCTACACCACTTCAAATCTCGGGAAGGGGTGTTGTGAAGACGCCCATTAATTAGCATACGTGGGTGAACAAGATATAGATAAATGTATCAAGTCAGCAAGACCGGAGAGCTGTGTTCGAACGCCGGATAGGCAAGACGCATGTGCCGTTTGCTCTATGAAAGACTGTAACACGCCCTCTGCCGGACAATCTTCCAACTGCAGTACAACTGCACCTTTGTAAATATGTATTTTATTTCCGTCTTAATATATTTGTTTTACCTTTACTTTCTGCGTTCGTGTTGTTATTGCTATAGACACAACATTTCTTGGCCTCCTGAACAAGATCACCGTGTAGTATCTGTCCTGATGCTACATTTCACCTTCTCTGTCCTCGGTCGGTGAAAGAGAAATTTTTCATGATTTAAATTATTTTTGTTTCTATCCAGAATGCCCCTTATTGGAAAGCTGGATTTTCCCCACAATATGTTGAAATATTTTTTTCCCCACAATATGTTGAAATATTTTTTTCCCCACAATATGTTGAAATATTTAAATAACTATTACTTTTAAATACAGAAATTATATTTAAAGTCTTGATTTTCTTTTCTTCTATGTTCATTTGTTCCCCATGTTTTTCATCAAAACGTGTAGCGTATTTTCATCAGTTACATGGTTAGGAATCCTATACTCAACAGATAGTCTTCATTTTTATATCAGTGCAGGAATACGGAAATGAAGTTCAAAAAACTACTAAAAGACCATCATACCATAATGTGAACATTGGTTAAAAACTAAGAAAATATAGTAAACATCTACGATATTAAATCAGGATGGTGGTGAATTTGGGAGGAGACATTACTATTATTATTATTATTTCACTCATTAAGAGTTGTCTCACAGGCCATCATCAGTGTGTGTTTTCTGTGATGATCCCTGGAGACCAAGTGACAACAAATCTGCCAGATTTCCAGTGTTCTCCACCTCTTGACCACTTGATCAGAGGATTGCACGTTATCTTAACAGCTGTTGTATTTGATTTCTCGTTGGTATCAGCCATTGGTGTTTCCTGTGATGTGGGTGACAAAATGCCTCCCCAAGGTACCAGATTTGAACCGCACGCTTCCAGTGAAGATCTGCTTAGTACTCTCCCACCTCGGTCTTCCATCCTCCCTACTCCTTCACATGATGTGGCGCCAGTCGATTTCATCTACACCAGTTTTTATTATTATTAAAACGATAATAATAATAATAATAATAATAATAATAATAATAATAATAATAATAATAATAATAATAAATGTGCTTGTGCAGTGTATGCACGTGTACTTTAAATAGAATTTCCAAGTTAAATTAAATTTTTATATCTTTGGGGGTTTATTTTACTATATGCAGATTCGAAAAAGTTGTCAAAAAACAAATATATAACAAATAAATGTTATAAAAGGCAATCTAAGTTACTTTTCCACCCAGCTGAATAAGTTTTTAGTGTTTTTATTTAATGTAAAATGTTTATGTTGTTAGAAAATCATAGTGTTTATTGATATGTCAACCTATGCCACGCTAATATATATTGACTGAGTTTCTGACAGCATTTTGTATAGTGTTTTAGTTTTCCCAAACTAAAGGTATTCAACAGCGAGATCGCCGCCATTTGTCTTTTTCAAATATATCGGTAATCACTATGATTTTCGAACGGAATAAACATTTTACATTAAATAAAAACACTAAAAACTTATCCACTTAGATAGAAAAGTGATATATCCTGCCTTTGATAACATCTATTTGTTATACATTTGTTTTCTTGGACAACTTTTTCGAATCTGTGTAAAGTAAAACGACCTCTTTTTTTTCATTAAATTGTTAGGTAAAAGTGCATAATAGTTACGAAGCCTCCACACGTTTAAAATGGCTTTTTCAATAATATTATTTCAGCACGGTGGAGACAACATTTATTAATAAGATAAAACACAAGAATTTACTCTTTAGTTTTAGTTCATATCAAAACTTTAATTAAAACTGATTAGTTAATGAATTTTTATTAATTTGTGTTGTTCGTATGCCTGGGGAGAGAATAGAACATTTCCTATTTCATTTTCCGTTTCAGTCATTTAAATTGTTTAGTTAAAATAGTATAAAACAAACAAAAAGTTTTAAATATATTTCCAAGAAATAAATTACGCCCGATCGTTTTAGTTAAAAAAATGTCGTGAAAAATGCTTCTAATTTTAAAATATTCGGAACTACTCAATGAAAAGTTTAAGAACGGACCGAAAAAAATATTCTTATATAAAAATTGTTTGTTTTGCGATAAAAAATAACATAAAATATTCAATTTCTCCAGTAGAAATAAAAGTTCAAAAACAAGTTTACTTAATATATTTTGTTAGATAAAAATACTCCCAATGTGCAATTATGATAATTATCCAAATGGAGAATTTTTCTTTCTCTTAAGAAGAAAATGCATGGACGTTCGGACTACCTTCATAAAATTACTGCAGCCATATTTTTATGCCTATTGGCGTGACCATGAGGTTAACACAGGAGACTTTAGGAAACTTTTACCTACATGTCGATTTTGCAATGACGTCACGCTGTCATGTTCATTGGCCTCCTTCTCTCTCGGTAGCCGTGGTTCGACCTTTTTTATTCATGTAACCCACAGAAACAAAAAAACTAACGTTCCCGGAATTTAAGATCAATCTCCCAGCTTCGAAGATACGATGAAACACAAAGACCAGTCCAGTAGTGACGACGTCACGAAGTTGACTTCCTCTTTCTTGAAAACTACTATAAGAAACTACATCCGTGACGAGTGAGGCACCTTGCGTTTCAAATATGCTGGGCAGGGATATATATCCAAAAACTGCCCAAATGACTACAACAACCGAAAAGCTATGTGTAACGACTGTTAAAGCTCCGCTCACAAGAGAGGTTCTTGCCGTTATAAACGAAGAGATAACATGAAATTTTGGGAAATAGCGAAGAAACTACATTCGCATTCACAAGAACGACTAGTACACACGAAAGGCGATGTCACCCACAGCCTTAAAAGTCGATGAACAAGCAACATCCCACGTCATTAGAGACGAAAAGAAATTGAAAAAATTAAACCCCATGTTCCAGTCAGAAAACCACTGTATGGAGTTGGTGGATGGAACGAAAACCAGCAGCATAGTAATAAAAAAAGAGAGTCCGAAATATGGAAACCCCGTCACAGTCACCCTAACAAATGGCGTTATTGATTCCCTCTGCAAGACATTTTCTCCATAAAAACTGCTACTAAAAACGGAGGATATTTTCCCTTGTTGTTCCTCAATAGTTTTCGTTTCTCGATTATTTTCCCTCCTTAGAATTTCTGCTTCTTTTTAGCCCCCTCCTACTTACGATGCAACTCTCAACAACTGCTAGTCGATAATGCCGAGGGATCATTAGATTTTTATCATGTCAGATGCCGCCTTTGAGTAAGTTTTCTATGAAACAAAATATATGAGATCATCTCGCATATTAGCTGAGTGTTAACAGCAGGAAGCCTAAATTAAGTTATTGTTTGTTTTATTGTAATAATTAAGTATTAAATCCGAATATCCCTTACTTTTATGGATTGGATTTATTTATTGTTACGTTATACAATACTTGTCGTCTATTTACTTCAGAAAGCATGTGCTAAAATGCGCGGCGAATATATGTACCAGATACTGTCAATTTTGGGTATATAAAAAGTGACAATTCCTTCTCTAAACAATACTCCTATAGAGGGGGGAGAGAGACATGAATTCACATTGACAACTGATGATAACTTATCGGCTTCCTCGGCTGTCCTTTCTCCTCTCTGTTCGTTTTACCTGAATTCATTTGTTTATATTGACATATCTCGTTGAACTTGTCGATCTAAGCCACATTCCAAATGGTTGTTTACATTTTGGAAATGAAGTTGAATTGCAAGTCTTCTGTACTTTCGAATGTTATGATTTCTTTTTTTCTTGTCAATTGTACGAGCCTTTTTCAAGTCTCACACAAAAACACAAATTCATATTTCAAGCTATGTCATATACATATGCGCACACAAACACACGCGCCCACGTCTACACATGTACACATAGTCACGTTTGCGTACATACACTAATATTCACAGTATATACACACACGCTAACGCACACATATGTACTCACACGCACGCACACATGGACGACGTGACTTCCGCGTTCTAAGGAAATATACACATGCGCAAATGACCACCAGAAACAAGTATAAAAGAGAGAGTAACAACCGGCTTCTTCCTTTTCGAGACTAGCCTCCTAGGTGGCTGGTCGGCGCGCTAGCCGCCGCCGTTTCGGCGCACGCACACGCGTACCTCACACCCACTTACTACTATGTATGGGGCACAAGCTAACAGACTGTATGTACATTCTCACTCTTTATCTATCTACTACTGGTCCCTGAGAACACCTTCGCGTAGCTGACTACTAACTGATGTCAACTCTCATATCCTCTTCTTTGTCTACACGCTGGACTATCATTCTCAATTTCCACTACAAAACAAACCTTGCGTGTGTGTACCCAGTTCAGTATGCGTGGGTGTACAACCGGCAATGATTCCTTAAAAAACTATTTCAAATTTTCATAGCAACTCCATTCCTTATTTGTATGTCCAAATATGCTTAAAATAATTTGCCCAAACCGAGCAAAATGTATTGTACCGTGGGGAGGGTGAGGATTTTAGATAAAAGAATATCTTAACCGATTTTAAGATCGAAAATCCGACTTTGAATGTATTTTATTTTTATCGTTTGTGTTTTAAAGTGTGAAATTCGTTGAATATGTAAATAATTATTATCTTTCAGATTAGAAAAAAATCTATACATATTTTCATTATTTTTGCGAAAAAAACTTTTAAATGCTTGAAAAATAAATAAATAAATTTCTTTTAGTGAGCTGAATACTTTTTATATACCATTTAATAGGAAATGCTTTCAAAAATTCAGACCAAAAAAGAGTGAATTGATAAATAACTGCGCATTTTACTAAAAATGCGATAATTCTTTTAGCAATTTATTGATACGAAATGCAGGAGTTGTTTTCAACGCATACAACTATTACCAAAATTATCACCCATCTGATACTTGCTTAACCTCCTGCATTATGTAGGTAACAAATATATATATATATATATATATATATATATATATATATATATATGTATATATATATTATGAAAAAAGAACAAACCCGTTTAACATGATTAAATATAGTTTATTTCGCCCCTCTTCAGGCATCCGTACGTAAATTTAAGCTATTATCATTTTTTGAAACTTCCTTACACAATTAGAATTATTTGAAATTCACGTACTTATATATATATTATTACGCTTGTCACTTCAACTTCAATTATATAGAATTATTTTAAATTCATGTACTTATATATATATATATATATATATATATATATATTATTATTACGCTTGTCACTTCAACCATTATCATTGTATTATAATAATGAACTATCTACTTGGTCTCTTGTTAATTTTCTAATTATATTCGTCTATTACAATGTTATCTTATACATTCCAAGATATTTTAAAGTTTCTAGGGAGTAGTCCCTTAACGTTACGAAGATGAGGGTTGTGATGCCTTTTATGAGCCATGCTTGTGTAGCTTGGTTACTCATCCACAAATTGATGAAAAACCGATATGATTGCTATGAAATTATACTAGCTTCTTCATCCGGAAATTTGGTAGGTATTATATGCACGGACCTTTTTGTAAATAAATTCAATGATATCATTAACATTCGGTGTTATTCCTGGCATTTAGATTTGCTTTTGTTATACTGAGGTATATTCAATATGTACTTAATAACTTGTTTATTTTCTGTTTATTTTCTAATAATTTTTCTTCTATGGTGATGAGGCATTTAGATTTGTTTTTGTTATATTGAGGTACATTCAATATCCACTTGGTCAAATGTCTATTTTCCGTTTTTCTTGTAATTCTCGCCTAACTATGATGATAAAAGCATTTATATTTTGGTTATATTGAGGTATATTCAGTATCCACTAGGTCACTTATTTTCTTTTTATTTTCGTCTAGCTGTGATGATGGGGCATTTAGATTTGTTTGTTATATTGAGTTATATTCAATATTAACTTGGTCACTTGTTTATTTTCTTTTTAGTTTCTTATAATTTTCGTCTAGCTGTGATGATGAGGCAGCATTACTCTGTCATCCTATACATTTCAACCAAAATATATTCTAAAGTTTCTAACTTTAACAAACCATGGGTTCATGTCAAATAGTTTGTTTATTGACCTGCAAGATATTTAGTAGGAGTCTGAAAAGAATATTTCGAGTTTAGAGTTTTAAGATTCTTTTTAAGTTGAAATCTCGTTCAACAGAAAAGTCTGAGAATTCTTTTTATTTATATTCGTTATCATATCTCGTTTCCAGGCTGATTCGCTGGTTTTTGAACTTCAGTGGGGATCTTTTTTCTTTTCTGTCAATGGGGAAGCAGTTTTGGCTGGATAAATAATGCTACCCAATATGGTTAATTTATCTGTTGGAACCAACATGTAAGAGCATCGTCCATCCTTAAAACAAAGTTACTGAAGGCCTTTATTATTTTTTAGTTGAATTAGTCTTGGCCAATAGCTACATCTGTTTGAATTTTGTTCTGTAGTTTTCCTCTAGTCTGCTGAGATTTTTAGTTGGAGGGGAGTATTTAAGGAATATTTGGCCAATAGCTACATCTGTTCTATATCAACTGATGAGGTTTGAATTTTGTTTTGTAGTCTTCTTCTAGTCTACTGAGATTTTTCGGTAGAATATTAGTTGGAGAGGAGTATTTAGGGAATATTTTTCCTCTAGTGCAGCGTTTTTTAGCGTGTCATATTGCTATATGCAGGCTCAACTTTTATTTCAGTCGAAGTTCTTAGAAATCAAGGGACCCATTACATAAGGTTACATCTTAAACTCAATTTATCAAATAAATCAAATGTATTTATACATTTTACCCGAGAGATATTTTTTTTTAAATTTTAATCACTCCTTAAATTACAATTCTTTTAATCTCTTTTGCACTTGGTTCACCGGAGATATTTATCAGGTAGTTTTTAAGATATTTCTAATAATTCCGGTTTTATAGAAATTCTCTCCAGTGTACGTTTTATATGTTCATTCATCAGAAACAGAAAATCCATACACTTCATAAGTGGCTTTTCCCTTTTTTAATTTTCTTCCCTTGAAGATTGTAATGCTGAGTATGGGGCAGCCAAACCAGCTGTCTATATTGCCCTGCTTTTGTATTGAAACCAACCGAGAACTCTTTTTAGTATCCTCGCTGTTCCGTTAAATACAATTGTCTAGATCTCTTTTGCATTGGTACACCAGAAATATTAGTCAGTTAGGACTTCAGGTGCTTCTTCGTAAGCCATGTGGCACCTTTGATACCTGGTATGATTGATATTTCCTTAAGATTCCAGTTTCTTTTCATATCATACATGAGACTTTGGTATTTGGTTTGTTTCTCTCTTTCAGCTCTGTTAAGACTGCCATCATTAGGAACACTCACTTCAACAAATGTTGCAACCCTCTCTGACTTATTCCATATAACTACGTCAGGTTTCTCAGCATCATTTTCAAGATAAGTGGCTATAGGGATTACATGGACGTAATGTATGGTATATAGGTCATTTCCAACTGTTCTTTCAGGGTAACGTTCTCAGAACTTGCTGCTACACTGGATATTTATTTTTTACAGATGGTCAAGTGGAGGTACTTACATACTCCATCATGTCTCGCTGTATGATAGCCGTCCCCTAAAAGAACCTTGCAACTTGACATCAGATGAGTGTTTTCCCCAGTGTGAGTTCTCATATATTTCTCTAAGTTTTATTTTTCAAAAAAGGAATATTCACAGAGTTCAAAAGAATGTGGGTTTTCTGTGTTTTGTGTTATTTTACTTCAGTCGAAGTTCTCAGAAGTCAAGGTGTCCACAACCTGGGGCTAACACTTGAAGTCTTAATGAGATACATATATATTCGAATGTTTTATTTCTGCAGTGTGAGATCTGATATGCCTGACTAAATTTCATTTTTCAGAAAAAGAATATCCAGATACGTCACAAGAATGTAGGTTTTACTCCAGTGGGTGTTTTAATGTTTCATTAAATTTGCTTTTCAGAACAGGAATACTGACAAACTGAGTTCTCATATGAATAAGTAATTCTGATTTTTTGGAAAAAGAATATCCACACATTTCACAATAATGTGACTTTCCCCTTTTTTGTTTTATTTTACTTCAGTTAAAGTTCTCAAAAATCAAGGAGCCCACGACCTGAGGCTAACACTTGAAGTCTATATGAGATACATAGATATTCAAATGTTCTATAAAACTTCTTTATCTCTCAAACAATGTGTTAGTAAATACATTGAGAACATAGTTTTCCTCTCCCCAATTAACCATTTTAATACGTTGTAGTCCCCCCAGTGTGAATTTCCATATGTCTCACTAATATTGAATTTTGAGAACAAGAATATCCACACACTCCACAAGAATATGGTTTTTCCTCAGTGTGAGTTTTCATATGGGTGAGTAAATTTGATTTTTGAGAACAAGAATATTGACACACTTCACAAGAATATGGCTTTTCCCCAGTGTGAGTTCTTATATGTTTCACTAAATTTGACTTTTCATAACATGAATATCCACACACTTCACAAGAATATGGCTTTTCCCCAGTGTGAGTTCTAATATGTTTCACTAAATTTGACTTTTCATAACATGAATATTCACACACATCACAAGATAATGGAATTTGTCCAGTGTGCTTTCTCATATGTCTTACCAACCTTGACTTTTTATAACAAGAATATTCACACACCTTACACGATTGTGGCGTTTCCACGGTGTGCTTTCTCATATGTATCACTAGCATATATTTTTGAGAACAAGAATATTCACACACTTCACAAGAATATGGCTTTTCCCCAGTGTGAATTTTCATATGTCTCACTAATGTTGATTTTTGAGAACAAGAATATCCACACAGTTCACAAGAATGTGGCTTTTCCCCAGTGTGTGTTTTCATATGGGTTAGTAAATTTGATTTTTGAGAACAAGAATATCCACACACTTCACAAGAATATGGTTTTTCCCCAGTGTGAATTTTCATATGCTTGACTAAATCCGATTTTTCAGAACAAGAATACCCACACACTTTACAAGAATGTGGTTTTTCTCCAGTGTGTATTTTTACAGGTTTCACTAAATTTGATTTTTTAGAACTGGAATATTTACACACTTCACAAGAATATGGCGTTTCGCCAGAGTGATTTTTCATATGCCTTACTAAAGTCCATTTTTTAGAACAAGAATATCCACACACTTCACAAGTATGCATTTTTTTCCCAAGTGTGTGTTTTTATATGTTTCACTAAATGCGACGTTTTAGAACAGGAATATTCGCATATTCCACAAGAATATGGCTTTTTTCCAGTGTGAGTTCTCATATATTTTACCAACCTTGACTCATGACAACAAGAATATCCACAGACTTTACATGAATGTGAGTTTTCCCATCGTGAGTTTTCATATGTCACGAACGTATCTTTTCAAGAACAAGAATATTCACAGACTTCACAAGAACGTGGCTTTCCTGTATTGTTGTAATGTTCTTATTACATAAATATTTCTAAGTGCAATCATTGTCTTTTCAAAAACCGCATAATTTTCTGCATTTTGTGATTGTATTTGTTCATACGTTTTCATTTCTTTTCACATTAAAGTAATTTTTTTGCATACATATGTGTTGTCCTCATTAACATTTAGCAAAACGTTTAAGCAGGAACATCTGTAAATAAAAGAAATAACTGAAATTTAATATTTTGTATCGTCGACACAGTTTGTTTTTTGTAATATTATTGGATAGAAATCACAAACCGCAGTTTAGTTTAATCAAAAACGTCAAATGACACAAAGAAAAAAAATTATCGGATATTTCTAACTTGATACACAAAGAGTCGATACATTGCATGAGAAAATCGGCAAGTCCTAGAATGTTACAGTTTAAAATGAATCCATGTTTGAAACTTTATCAGAGAAAAACACCACATATTGTCTGCACACAATTCTGTTTGTAGATATTGTTTAACATCAGAAAATCAGGTGTTCTATTGACAGGTATAGATACATTGTGACTCAAGGTATTCATTATTGAGTATTACATTAAATATCATGTTATTATTATTTAATAACTTTTTCGCTGTTGGCTGAGCTGATGTGATTTTAATTGTCAGTTCAATCGAAGAGTGACTGGGCTTGTACCTTCATGAAAGGATATGATGCTGTCCAAGACCAGAAAATCAGGATCCCTTACAAAGGTGTTCTATTGACAGGTCTGCATACATCTTTGTTAAGTCTCCTTTCAATATGTAGTGCTCCTCATTCATTATTCCTTGCTGTGATGGAAAACTACATTGTGACTCAACAAGCTGTTCATGATTGAATAGTTAACCAGTCATGTTTACCAATGAAATTCTATGATGATTACTACATATTCTTTAGTTTCTTTTTTTAAAGTGGTTTATTATTTATTGTGTGTTTAAAATATAGTGGGACAGATCCTGATCTCCATATCTGTAAAAACAGTTCAGGAATCTTTTGTTGGAATCTTTGACAAGGACATTTAAAGATCTCTACTGGAATTGAATCTTTTTCTGAAGCATTACCATACGGTGCATACAGCAAAATAAGGTTTACACACCGGTTCCTGCTGGATCATCGAAGTTAACTAACGTTGAACCTGGTCAGTACTAAATGGGTAACCATTTGGGACTTTCAGGTGTTGTATGTACTCTCTGCTTATCTCGGCATTGTTTCCAGTTGTACTGGTCTTCTCCTTGCCATTGGATTCAAACAGTGCCGATTCAGGAGAGGTGTTGTTGGGGATTACGCAATGCTTGCCTCACAATTACATGCGCTACTGCCCCTATGGGGTATCCTTTGTCTATCAAAACTGAACAGAAGCATGGGACCACACGATATATCTTTTATAGTTTCTGAAACTTCTTTGAAAATGTCTCAAGTGAAATACTTAATATGAACGGCCATTAATATGAAATTATGCAACTGAGAATTGTACGTGTTTCACGTACCATATCTAAATTACGTCTTGTAGTATGGTATTACTAAAATTATCAGTTTTATGGATTCTTAAAGTTTTTTTTACAGAATAGTGAAACCATTTTTGTAAGTTAAAGATAAGTTAAAGATTCATATATAATTTGAAACTTTCTCTCTTATCAATCCTCGTGCGAAAGAGCAGGACACAAAATGTTTTAAAAAATAATAATAGAATAACAGTAACAAAGACTTTCGCTGGCGAGGACTACTATTGAGCGTAACCAGTTATACAGTCCTTTCGAAATTTTCATCTCTATTCTTTTCGTTATCTACTGAATATTTTAATGAAACCTATATGAAATATGTTCCTTATTAAATTGTAAAGATTTTCTATTCGGAAAGAAGTTTAAAAAAATTAATCTAAAAAAGTTATTTTAAAGTTTTTGTTAAAAAGATCAGATTTCCTCATTATTCAGGCATGTTTGACAAAGAAGGAGTTGCAAAATGATTTATGGTGTGAGGAGAAATACAAACTGAAACACAGAATATTCAGACCTGTAATAACACAAAGAGGGGGTTGCAAAAATGAGTTGTGGTGTTAGGAGAAATACAAACTGAAATAAAGAGAGGAGAGCTTTTATAAATACATGCAAACCCACATTCATTTTTTTTTAATCCAAATTAATAAATTAAATAAAATATAATCTTAAAAAGATAGGATACAAATTAGAAAATCATTCCATCCAAGGCATGAAAATTGTTAAACAAAATGTTTTTACTATAGGCTTTAAAAAATAAAGGCACACGATTCAATTTGAAATTTATTTATCTTCAAAATGCACTTTTATAAATTTTACAAAGTAAGGTATATAAATTTTTATAACTTACTTTGTAAAATTTACAAAAGTGCACTTTGAAGATAAATAAATTCCAAATTGAATCTTGTACCTTTATTTTTAAAGCTTATAGTAAAAACATTTTGTTTAACAATTTTCATGCCTTGGATGGAATGATTTTCTAACTTTTATAAATATATCTGCTTTATTTTACTAAACTGCTATTTTTTGTTTGCTTGTTAGGAAGTTACAGCTTGATCCACCAATATTTTGCTCGCAAAACTCTATGTTAACTGACTGTCACGTAGCAGAAGCTTTTTTTACACAGTGATCACCACTTATCAAGGCCCGGAAGCCACTCAGGGATAAGGGTTATTGCAAGTACATTACGTTAGTGTGGAGATTTGATGAAGTGTTTACTTAAGGGGGCGGTTCATAAGGAATTTGTTAACATTAGACTTGAAGACATCTAAGTTGTAGTCCGGTGGGAAGCAGGCAGACGGAACAGAGTTCCACAGGCGTGCAGTTCTAAGAAAGAAGGTTTGTTCATGGAATCCGCGTTTTGATTTAGGCACAGATATAGAGTTAGGGAAATTTTTCACAGTGGATTCAGCTAGACGGGTGTTTTTCGTGAAAGATTGGCGAGGGGGGACCAGAGATTGGAGTTCAGACGAGCACCTGCCATGAAAATAACGATAAAACAAGGATAGGCTCGCAACGTTGCAGGGTAGAGAAAACGGCATCCCCCACTAGGCCACAAAGTCTATTTTGTACTCTGTCAAGGCAGGATAGGCTGTTTTTAGCAGCTCCTGCCCAAATATGGCAACAGTATTCCATCCTTGGATGTACTTGACTTTTATATAGATAGAGAATTGCATCAGTAGTGAGATATCTTCTGGAGCGGTAGAAGGATCCCACCATCTTTCCAGCAACCTTGGCAACAGACTTGATGTACGTGTTCCATTTCAGATCAGGAGTAAAGATCAAACCAAGGAGCTTGTCAAAACACGGGGCCTCACCCAGACGAGAGACATCCATCACAATTGATGCCAGCTGGGGATCAGATCGTTGATGATGTAAGGATAGGAGTTTGGTTTTGGATGCATTAAAGGTAACCAGCCACATCTTCCCCTACTGAACCACACGCTCGAGATCAGAGGAGAGAGAATCAGAGAGAACTTTGTCATTTACAGCTTTTGATGTGTTGCCGTAGATGGTCATGTCATCAGCATAGATGTCAACGAATGATTTAAGTATGTGTTTAGGAAGGTCATTGATGTAGATCAGGAAGAGAGTTGGGCCTAGGATTGACCCCTGAGGGACTCTAGCATTTATATTGCAGGCCTCCGATGTTTGTCCATCTACCACTACTCTTATGAGCCTATCGGAGAGAAATGATTTAATGATTGAGAAAACATTTCCAGTTATACCGTAGCTGATAATATTGTGAAGTAAACCCTTATGCCATACCTTGTCGAATGATTTTGACATGTCAAGAGCAATTGCCCTAGAAAGGAAGCCTTTGTCAAGAGATTCACTAATCCTGTGGGATATAACCGTCAGCACATCTGCGGTAGATCTTGCAAAGCGGAAACCATATTGTGTGTCACTAAGAAGGTTATTCCTGCTGAGGTGGTTGACTATTTCTCTATTTAATATGGATTCCAGCAACTTACTCATAACACACAGGAGACTCATTAGACTATACTGAGAGGGAGATGACTTATCACCTGAATTCTTAAATACTGGGCAAAGTGATTAGGTCTTCCAGGGAGTCGGAAAGCACTTCTCCTTAAGGCAGCGCTTAAACAGTTTTGTAAGTATGAGAGCAAGTTCTGGTTGAAGCTTTTTTAACACTATAATTGGGATGCCGTCAGGGCCAGTTGCTTTACTGGAATCAAGGTTCTTGATTAGCTTGACGACCTCATGCACGGATATTTGTATGTTACCTAGCGTGTTCTGTGTTATAGGAGGAAATATGGGAGTTGATGGCCTTCGTCGCATAGGGTAGAATTAGCTGCAAAGTTCTTTGCAAATAGTTTGGCCTTGTCTGACGCTGATGAGATGACCTCTGGTCCATTGATAATGGTTGGGATAGAACGCACACTTCTGTTCAGGATCCTATTTGTTATTTGCCAAAACTGGTGGGAACCAAGCCGCTAATCAGCTACCTTGGATTTAACAGACTGGGCATATAGCTCTCTTGCATTTTTTATTACTCTTTTACAGTGGTTGCTGGCAGTCCTGGGCTGGCATTTTTTTGGACAATGTAAAGTTGGTGTGTTTTGCTTCGTTTTCTCAAGTGGACAGTTATTATTTTTTCTTTTTGTGAAAATAATTTTGTACAATTGTATCAAAAGTAAGTATATGCGTGCTGTTCCACATGTAACATAGAGTTTTAGAAATGAAGAAGGTTGTCGATATGTTCTAAGAAAATAAACATTGATACTGCCATAAAAAGACCCAAAAATCCAAATAAATGTTAGAAATAAAAACTAAACATATTTTGTTGACTCTTTTTTAAAATTTTTTACTCATTAAAAATTCAATTTTTTTAACATTATATTCGGAAAGGCTTAAAAATATTCACAAAAAGTAATAAAAAAATAATACTTTTTTACTATTATGTTTGAACCAGCTTAAAATATCCACAACGAAAAAAAATACTGAGTCTTACGTTAAAATAAGAAATCTATAACTGACACGAGAACGTCATCTTTTTAGATTCGATAATCGCTTAAAAATCGAAAATAAACAACATACTTATAGAAATCCATCCAATAAATATCATGGTGATACGTTTTGCAAAGGTTTGTTATGACAAAGGATATCTTATTATATATTTTGTTATTAGATTGTTAGATGAAAGTACAGTATTGTTAACAAAACATAGGCTCTAATCCCCTTCAGGAGAAAAAAATAGTAAACAGCAAAAACATATACGAGCTTATACTTGTAAACAAATGGAACTTAACGATTACATGTCTTGTTGACCATTAAATGACCATGAAGTGGGTGCTCATTTTACATTAAATTTATATAGGAAAGTGACCCCAATCCAAAATTTTAAAACTCAAATAGTTAGCTTTTTAATTGCATCTTTGCGGATCGGAAGTGTAATAGCAAAAAAGTAGATTTTGGATAAATAATTGTTGGATAAGATTGTAAAATATTATAAATATTTATTTTAGTAAACTTTTAGAAAAAGCGTAAACTCTAAACGATTTTAAGAAAAATAGTCTGAAAAAGAGTCTGAAAACCATAGCAAATTAATAGTTTTGGAGATATTTTTCTTTGTAAATTTTTTGTATTCATATTTTTACTATTTTTTTCTAATTTTTGTAATTATTTTTTTATAATTTAAAAAAAATCTATTTTTAAAATATTTTTTATGATTTTTTGTATTTATTTTTATTTTTACATCGTGTAAACGACTTTTTTGTGTTATAGTTTTGTATCATTTTTTATAATTATTTTTTAGTATTTTTACATCATTTTGTATTTATTTTTTATTTTTTTTATAATTTTTGTAAAAATGATTTATTTTTGTTTTTTGTGTATTTTTTATATTTCTTGTATTTATTTTTATTTTTCCAATTTTTTACAGATGAATTCTTGGTAAGAACCGAAATGACGTAAAATAAAAGGGAGGTGAGGGCGTTTTGTAATTATTCTGTACTTTCATCTAACGATTAAAAGTGATTATGTCTGAACACCCTAAAAACGTGACTGAAAAGAAACACTTTATTTTGAATTTAAAATGAGAAATCAGATTTAGATATAAAAAAATCTGGTGAAAAATCCAGTACATTAAGTAGCATTGTCCTGTTTAAAATGAGATATCAGATTTAAAATGAGATATCAAATTTAAAATGAGATATCAAATTTAAAATGAGATATCAAATTTAAAACGAGATATCAGATTTAGATATAAAAAAATCTGCTGAAAAATCCAGTCCATTAAGTAGCATCGTCCTGTTCTTTTTTGATCACCTTGGTGAGGGAGATAGACGTGCAGGCTGAATTTTAAAAAATGGTGTAAACAGCCTCCTTTCCACCTTTATCTTTTATAAATAAGTATCTTGCTAGATACTGGCATAGATAGTTGTCTCTAAAACCTGGTTGGTTG
Source organism: Euprymna scolopes (assembly GCF_053919585.1). Taxonomy (NCBI): domain Eukaryota; kingdom Metazoa; phylum Mollusca; class Cephalopoda; order Sepiida; family Sepiolidae; genus Euprymna; species Euprymna scolopes. Next base: position 170,528,283 of record NC_136527.1, read on the forward strand.
CCCCACTCCTTAAGATCCCTGCAGAGTCTTTCAATGTTTTGCATGAGGACGTTGCTGTCTGATGAATCCACCAAATTTTCCGAATGATTCCCGATATAGTGAGTGTACCCCTGGCCCTTCAGGGAGTGATACGCCCCCGCCACCAATTACTCACTATAATGGATTCTCCACATATGCATTTTTGGATGAGAGGGAGTAGAGTATTTTGTCTCTCATGTCTCTGACAAGCCACATGAGTGACTTAGCAATTTTTTTGACACCTGCTCTATCCCCCTAAAGATCCAAATTTTTTTGACACCTGCTCTATTCCCCTAAAGATCCAAATTTTTTTGACACCTGCTCTATCCCCCTAAAGATCCAAATTTTTTTGACACCTGCTCTATCCCCCTAAAGATCCAAATTTTTTTGACACCTGCTCTATCCCCCTAAAGATCCAAATTTTTTTGACACCTGCTCTATCCCCCTAAAGATCCAAATTTTTTTGACACCTGCTCTATCCCCCTAAAGATCCAAATTTTTTTGACACCTGCTCTATTCCCCTAAAGATCCAATTTTCTTTTACACCTGCTCTATCCCCACTAAAGATCCAAATTTTTTTGACACCTGCTCTATTCCCCTAAAGATCCAAATTTTTTTGACACCTGCTCTATCCCCCTAAAGATCCAAATTTTTTTGACACCTGCTCTATCCCCCTAAAGATCCAAATTTTTTTGACACCTGCTCTATCCCCCTAAAGATCCAAATTTTTTTGACACCTGCTCTATCCCCCTAAAGATCCAAATTTTTTTGACACCTGCTCTATTCCCCTAAAGATCCAATTTTCTTTTACACCTGCTCTATCCCCACTAAAGATCCAAATTTTTTTGACACCTGCTCTATCCCCCTAAAGATCCAAATTTTTTTGACACCTGCTCTATTCCCCTAAAGATCCAAATTTTTTTGACACCTGCTCTATTCCCCTAAAGATCCAAATTTTTTTGACACCTGCTCTATCCCCCTAAAGATCCAAATTTTTTTGACACCTGCTCTATTCCCCTAAAGATCCAATTTTCTTTTACACCTGCTCTATCCCCACTAAAGATCCAAATTTTTTTGACACCTGCTCTATCCCCCTAAAGATCCAAATTTTTTTGACACCTGCTCTATTCCCCTAAAGATCCAATTTTCTTTTACACCTGCTCTATCCCCACTAAAGATCTAAATTTTTTGACACCTGCTCTATTCCCCTAAAGATCCAAATTTTTTTTGACACCTGCTCTATCCCCCTAAAGATCCAAATTTGTGGTAGAGGTCGGCCTTTCTGGTTTTTACAGCATACCAGCAAAGGTTTTGTCTATTTCGACAACGATGTTTTAGCCACTGACAGAGTTCTGGTTCGCAAACCAGAAGTCTGTGACTTTGCTGCAAAAAGACCACCAGTCCACATATTGCAGTAGATATAGTCAAGCAATCGGTGACTTTCTCATAGTCTCACCATTTGCTCAACCAATGATTCATGAAGAGAATTATTTTCTATGGAGCCATATAGGAATTCTGCAAAAATGTGCCCTTATAGTAACTTACATGGTGTTATCGGTGATTAAGATACTGTTACAATGCCATTCACCCGTACCTCCATGCTCCCAAAAGGTGCAGTCTTTGTCAAACTGTATACACCTGGCAGCATCGCACTGGGTCTTTGCAAAAACTCCAATGACATGAACGAATTCTTATAGAATATATAAATACTTTTGAAGTATTGTAGGAGCATTCATCACAGGCGGACATTATTTTAAAAGTAAAAAGAAAAAACTGAATTAATTAATTAAGGCCACAAAAAGTTTATTTTAAGAGAAGTGAAATAAAAGAAAATCCAAAGTTGTGCATTACAGTGACATCCAAATTTAAAGAATTCAAAAATGTGGATAGAAGTGAAATGCAAATTTGGTTTAGCGAGTAAAATTGAAATGAAATATTATTTAATTGCGTGCGAATTGAAATAAAGTTAATCTGGTGAGAAGTGAAAGAAATTAAAAGTTAATCCAAATTGAAAGAATTAAAAAATTTGGATAGAAGTGAAACTCAAATTTGATTTTACGAATATAACTTAAATTAGAAGTTAATTAATTAATTAATGTGTTCGCATAACCAGAGATTAATTGGTGTTCCTACGTTTTAAAGGGCTTCTTTCCTTTTTTAATTACATTGTTAAATAAAATTACAAAAACACTTTCCCAAATTTATGTGTTCTTTTTTTTCTGTCACGTTTTTATGATGTTTCTTTCTGCCTTTATTTTTATTAAATTGTTAGATGAAAGTACAGAAAAATACATTTTATTAGTTCAAATAATTAAAAAAAAAATAAAACAATGCATCACAATGTATCATTTTATTTGTTTATGTAATTTCAGTTCGGCATGCTTTATTTTACGTTATAAAAATATAAAAACAATTATAACAAGTAATAAAATAATAAATACAAAAATTAGAAACAAAATACATAATAAGTCATTTGCACGATGTATCGGAAAAGCATGAACTATTTTTATTGCGGATTTCAGCTGACTTACACCATTATAGCTGATAATACAAAGAAAATAATCCCTAAGAAAAATATTAATATCTCCAAAACTATTAATTTGCGACAGATACGATTTTCAGCACACCGAATTCTACAATAAATTTTGGTTTCTACTAGTTCGAGTTCGCGCTTATTCTAAAATAATACCTTTATTTCTACATAAATATTTTGTTAATTAGTAATGATCAATAAACGGGAGCTCACTTTATCTAAACTTTAAGTGCTCGAAAATCTTAAATATTTATTGTTTATCTTTTTTTAATTCCATTTTTGCGGATATTTTATAGGATTTGAAGTGTAAACACCACAACAAAAAAAGAAAGAAATTGGGGAATTTTTGGCTTCTTTTCTATTTATTTTTTTAGTTAATTAACTACGATGGGTTAGATTGTGAAAATTAACCAATATTTTTTCTACATTAATTTCTGCTAATTAGTAATGGTCAATAAATAGGGGTTCACTTTATGTAAACTTTACAAAACGAAGCGATCATCATTCTAAAATCCAAAACATTGGATAAAACGTAAACAACCAAATGGGATTTTCTAGCTACATAATATTGGATAAAACACAAGAATTCAAATGAAACATAATAGGTAAAATTCGACCAACTTCGAAAAAATGATTGCGTTTATGGTAGACATTATAATTTTCTCAGAAATAACATAAGTTTTATTAAAATAAATACATTTTCGAACAAAAAAATCTAAATGTTACATTGAATAAAATATTTTCACGTTTGTAATAAAGCATGATCAAATAAATATTTTGTTATCTTTTGAATTAATTTGTAAAATTTCAGATTAGGTCCACTTCCACCGTCACAATTTTCTTTTAAATGACGACTTGTACAGGTTTTCGGCCATGCTGAATACGAAAATCGCCTTGAAATTTTGCAGAAATAATTAGTTATCGAGATATAAAAAGTTGTATTATGCATTGTATTCTTTGGCGGCCATCTTTGTTACGCGCATAGATTTGTTTATAGCGCGCCCACGCTCGTAAAAACGATGGCCGCCAAAGAATACAATGCATAATACAACTTTTTATATCTCGATAACTAATTATTTCTTCAAAATTTCACTGCGATTTCCGTATTCAGCATAGTAAAAAAAAATTATAAATGTCGTCATTTAAAAGAAAATTGTGGAGGTGGACCTAATCTAAAAAAATACCATTAATTTTTTTAAAGGCGTAAAAAATCTTACCTTGCATTTCCGGAATTCATTACGACAAATGACGGGATGAATTCGTTTACAAAACAGAAAATTTGTTTTGTTTGTTAGGATTTTTTTAGTAAATTGATACAACTTTTGTTTTGTGTGTCCAATTCATTAATAAATAAAATATATGAAAATATGAAAGAATTAAAATTAAAAGACGAAAAACACGATTTAAACGTGAAATTATTTGAAGAGATAATCAAACAGAACAAAGAAAAGAAATCAACTTGTAACAAACAATGAATTTAGGTCACCGTAATAACACGGTGTAATCATTATTTCGTTCCTCGTGTAAAAATGTCCGTTCATTAGTGTGTCGGTTAATTTTCCTATCAAGTTTAGATTATATTTGTCAATGCTTGTACGGTTTTCCTTTGTAAATTTCTCTTTTTGTGTGTCCAATTCAATGAAAATAAAATGTATGAAAATATAAAAATGAGGTTTATTTTTGTAAAACTGAACATTTCATTATTATTTGAATAAATATAACTACATTCAAGATGAGAACTGTACTTCGAATAATCTAAATAATCCTCACATAAAAAATTGCAGAACTGAATATTACACATGAACAACTCAAATAAAATATTACACATGAACAACTCAAATAAAAGAAATTCCGAAACGGCGAAATCAACAATTCCAGTAATGCATTAGTTAAGTGTGTGAATTTGTTTTCTTATCATGTGTTTTTTTAATGATTAATAAGTACTTGTACAGTTTAATCAAGACATTGAAAAAAAATGAAAATATCGAAAAATGTTTAGATTGTACCTATGCGTTATGGAATGAAGTTCTCCGGAAAAAAATGTCATTTAATTTCATCAAGTAGTTTTTGTTTTACAGCGAAAAAACAATTTGTTATGATACCGAGCAAAAGGTTCGAATTTAAGAAAGAAAAGTTAGTATTAAAGATGGGGAGGGAGTGTCAGCGCTTTAAACTGAGTTATTTCCCCGTGGTGTGTTCTAAAATCCAAACAAACATTTTAAAAAAATTCCAAGATGCCTGCCTTCAACGTGCTTTCATAAAAACGTGAATGATGAATATCTCGAGCCAAAACGCGTTGTAATCGCAACAAACGATTTTCCAATGTTATCAAGCAACGGTTAAATATTGTCTGTAGCGAATAAGTGAACTACTCTGGATTTTGGCAAGGGGTTCACACATTGCATGTCACGATGACACAGGTCTTGATAAACAGAATCGTTCGCAGAAATTAAATCATAGAAAATGTGACATGTAAGATCAAATCACAAATCGAAATTAAAATGATGAAGGATGACAAGTTTTGTTGGATTGAGAAAAAAAGTTTCGAACCAGTCTGTCTATTTAGATGCAGCCAATAATAAAAGTTTGTCGATGAGTGAGGAAGACATCGGTTTATGCAAGTCTGTCGATGGAAGGCATGTACAGCCGTTGGTCAATAATGCAGAAGGAAACATTTGATAATCACTAAGTGGTAAATGTTTTCCCCAAAATTGTTCACTATGTTAACAGATTTAAAAAGATAAGGTAAATAATTACTTTGCAAAGAAAATGTTACTTTGTTAGTTCATTCTCTCAATAAGTAAAACTGTATTTCTCTTCTGCATGAAACGAGTTTTATTTGAATAGAAACGGTGATGACGTATCTGTTGTTTATCTGCAACAACATAATGAAGGGCTTACCTGTTTTGCACCATGAGAAAAGAAGAAAGACAAGATGGCGGACTTATTTATGTGCTTGGAAAAGGCAAGGCATAATGAGAAACACAGTCTTTTGTTTCTTTTTTGTGAGGTAGGATAGAAAAATGGGTGAGTACGTCTTGGAAACTATTCTTCTGTAGATGACGTATTGGAAACTATTCTTCTGTTGATGACGTCTTGGAAAAAGATTCTTCTGTAGATGACGTCTTGGAAACTATTATTCTGTAGAATACATATTGGAAACTATTCTTCTGTAAAGGACATCTGGGAAACTATTATTCTGTAGAGCACGAGCTATTTCGGCGTAACACTTTGATAAACATGGCTGACTTAACGTTAAGTGGTCAAATGTTGAGGCCGTTTATTGGAGATAGAACCTGGTTACATTGCGAGAAAAGTTAAACGTGGTAGCGTAGCTTCAAAAGATTAAAGATGTGATTAACTCGCTACTATTATACTTAGAAAGGGAAATCCTCACAACTTACCAGCAAATGCGGGAGAAGGCAAAGGAGACCTTATCCTGGTAGAACAGAAACCGAAATTAGCATTCGTGGAGGACCCTTTGATGCACCTGGGAAACTTTCTTACCAACCAGACGCACGTGTTCCATATCACATTGTTTCACATTCATGCACAACACATGAGGCACTTGCAAAGCTTTCGAAGTTGGGATGGACTGGTAAATTGGTTGATGTCTTCGCCTCGGAGATTAGGAGACTGACTGATTATGTGGAAATGACTATGAGATTGTACCTGGTGAACGGTTTTCTAAAAGAAGTTTCTGCAAATCTGCAGAGAATAAGGATTATTAACATAGAGGTGGATGATCTCTTGGTCTCTTGGATGATGAGAGGCAAGTGGCAAGGAGACAGAAGGGTAGATTTGCAAGAATGTGCTTCCGGTACCACCTGATTTAAGAATGTAAGCAACCGAGACCAGAGATCATCTGCTACAGTTGTGGCCGGGTGAAACACATCAACAGAAATTGTGTCGCATCTCGAAATCAGGGAAATATATTATATTTCGTTCCAGCTTGCAAATGACACCCCTTGTCATTTTTAACAAACAATAAAAGTATATTGTTTTGCAAAAGCACAATGAATTTATCCTTTCAGCTAGGTTACCCGCCATTGTCCGGGCACCCAATAATGCTTAACAGTTAATATCAGCATAGTTGCTCTGCCTTACTCAATGTTTCGGGGGGCTTCAATTTCCTCCCAATGCAGAACTCCACTGCTCCCAGAAGGGGTCACGCCACATGGGGGTGAGATGCCTGGGAGAGACGACAGCTGAAGTGATAGTGAGCACTTTTATTGGATCAGCTGGTCGATGATGTTTACATGGTACTAGGTATGAAGGCAATCAACCAGCTGGGGGTATTACGGTGAGGAAAGGTTAAGTGACTTTTGGATGTCTCGGTGTGATAGGGATGACAGGAGTAGAAAGTGGAAAGAACATCAAAAAGCAGAAAAAATTGCTGCATTGAGGATGATGGCGACGTTTGATGGTGAGACGTGGACAATGGAGTGTTGATTAATCTCTGGGTCGCAAAAACTACGAAATAAAATGGATTGTTATGAGAGACTATTGCGAGGAGAGACGAGAAAAGAATTCGAGAAAGATGTGTAGGGTCAGTAAAAAGAGGAGTGCTGCTATTTATGGCATTTGTTCAGCCTATCAAGAACAAGATTAGCCGTACTAGACTTCATGCAAGAGAGGAGATCGATGTATGCGAAGAGGTCCTAAGGAAATGAAGGAGGATAGAGCTGAGAGCGTAGACCTGAAGTCAGCCTATTTGCGAGAAAGATGTGGAGGGTGGATAGAAGAGGAATCTTGAAGCATTTCTCAGTAAAAAGAGGAGTGCTGCCACTTATGGCATTTGTTCAGCCTATCAAGAACAAAATTAGCCATACTAGACTTCACGCAGGAGCGGGAATCGATGTATGCGAAGAGGTAATAAGGAAATTAAGTCAGCTTATTTGCAAATCCGTTAAAATCTGGTCAAATACAAGAGATAGCTGGAGTAGAAAGTGGAGAGAACATCAAAAAGCAGAGGATGATGATTTCCTGGCGAAATAAAGTGGATTGTTTTGAGAGCATATTGCGAGGAGAGACGAGAAAAGAATTCGAGAAAGAAATGTTGGGTCAATAAAAAGAGGAGTGCTGCCACTTATGGCATTTGTTCAGCCTATCAAGAACAATATTAGCCGTACTATACTTCATGTAGCTTGCCATACGAGAGAGGGAATCGATGTATGCGAAGAGGTCATAAGGAAATAAAGGAGGGTAGAGCTGAGAGCGTAGACCTGAAGTCAACCTATTTGCAGATCCGCGTGGACGAAAAGCTTTGACTGAACTAATTGTTTAAAGTATTAATTCATCAAATACAAGAGACAACTGTATTGTCTGATGAGGTTGGCATTTTGGGCTAAGTTCAGCTCTGAAAATCATGACTAATGTACTGGGCGGTATTGAAGAAGGACTACGAAATCGACGGGACGACTAGTTAATATATTGTTGACATTCTTGTGGAGAGCTAGACGTGACAGCAGAGAGGATGAGAGATCATATAAAGGAGTATGGATTAACTGTAAAACCAGCATAGTTGCTAGACTGCAGGGCAGCATTGGGAATGAAACTGGCAAAATGGAAAATGAAACCTTGTCTTCAAATGATGAAATGAAGTACTTGAAATTGGGACTGAATTGACAATGTGAGGACTTTTCTCAGTTTGGAAAGTTGGTGGGAAACTTTATTGGCATTGGGTATCATATTAGAGATAGGAGGTGTGATTGTGGAAGATTAAGCATGGCTAAGGAATAAAAATCACTACTCCCATATAAATGTTACTGAACTAGATAACACTATAAAAGTGATCTATCTGGCCCTGATATGGGAATGAAAGTAAATACTGAGTCAGCATCAGGTCTGGTGATAGAAGAATTAAGACAAAAAATGCTGCAGATCAAGCGAAAAATGCGGATCTTATTAAGGAGTTCTAAGCTCGGTATAATGACGCGAGTAAAAAAGGCTTCGTTGGTAGCCAACATTGTTAACCCAGAAATTACCAAAGAAGTCAAGGAGGTAGTGAAAAATTGCCGGGAATGCCAGTCGAGTGACCTCGTATTATCCAGACATGAGGCAGGATAACTACATGTGGTTGAGTACTGGAAACGGTTGGCTATTGATGTCACGCACTATCAACTGTATCGATGGTTGATTGTGGACTAAGGATATTTACTATCTGGATAAATATTAATTCGGAAACTGCGTGGAGATTGGAAAGTTGTCGAGGAAGTATTTTTTGGAGAGAGGGACAGATGCAGAGTTGTTAATGTGAAATTGCTTGATTGAGAATAAATATATAATCTCTCACAGTCTGGAAATTATATATATATATATATATATATATATGTGTGTGTGTGTGTGTGTGTGTGTGTGTGTGTGTGTGTATAGTACATCAATGATTTCTAATTTCTGAGATTCTAATTTTTTTAAAATGTGGTATGACATAAACGTTTTCAATAGAGTCGTGTGCATTATTTAACTACAAGGCGTGTCATCTGTTGTTTTCTTTTGTTTCGCAATGCCATCTGTATAATTTTAATAGATCGCACCTGTTCAATTTTAGTTAATGGTAAAAATACAGAGAACCATCTCCGCTGCCAACGGAAGTGATAGTTGTTGTGATTTAATAAAGAAATCAGACGTAAATCATAGAGAAAGTGATAGTAATTTTGTTCATAAGGCAGTAAGGGTTAAAACTGTTCCACAGCAATGCAAAATAAATAGTGTTTGCGTATTATAACAATCCAGGAAATCCAAGGTAAATAATAAATATCTGCCGTATTATGTTCTCTATTTAATCTCAACATTTATGGAAGATACATTGTACAAATATCGATGAGATCCACAAAAACTTTAATATATTTGTGATATTTTTAGAGGAAATCTATATTACATAGCCAACCCCAAACCTTTAACCTTACATCAAATTAGACGAATATTTAATTTTCAAAACTGTGTGCAAAATATCTGTTCATGGTTTAATTACAAAATATCACTTATTTTAATAATCGCATAAAATATTTACTAAAACGTATTCATGTTTTACCAAAAGACAATAACTCTCACTTTAATATCAACACTAACTTTAATATCAACATTAATTATATGTTAATTGATATATTGATATCAGCACTATCAGTATTAAATATATCCTAATTAATATTAATGATAATTACATAAAGTTACTTCATTCGGTGAATTTGATGCATTTATTTTTATTAATCAAAAGTTCATGAATAACAAAGAAAATTATATCTTCTTTTTATTGAATTTAATGAGAAAAACATGCAAAAATAAAAGAAAAAAGTTATTTTTTGAAAAACATCATGTTGTTTCCATCGAATATGTAATCGTGTGAATAACTTACATCTAATAACAACATATAATAACAATTTGTCTCCAACAATTTTGCTACAGTTTTCACTTGTAAAGAATTGGTCTTTATATAAAGTTTTTTTTATTACCTGATGAATAATTTAAAGAATCATATCCAATAACTACATATAATAATAATTTGTCCTTACCAACTTTTCTAGTTCGGTCTTGCAAACATTTGGTCTTTATATAAAGTTTTTTATTACATGATGAATAATTTAAAGAATCGTAGTATCACGAGTGCGACACATTTGAGATTGATATTGCTAATCAATCCAAACAATGCTTAAATGTACTTTTTTTCTTATGACCCGCAATAATAGTGGTGTTAATCAACAACTGGTGTTTTATGCCAAAACACTGGAAGAACATCTGTGTGCTAGTGAGATTTATGTGTTTCACTTATTGTTGTTCTAGGGTTTATTTATCATCACGTAAAATTTAAAGCATCGCATATATTGTGGTTTCTTTTCTTTTATGACATCAAAGATTGTTATTGTTCAATTAGTGTTTTTTATATAATTTTTAAGCTTTTTAATAACATCTTTAAACAGGTTTATTTTATTACAAATCATTCTAGTATATCCAAGTGGGACACAATATCATATGACTATGATGATTCAAAACATCAGTAAACTTGATTTATGAAAAGACTATGTACATATTATTACATTGTTCTTTGCATATTTATCAGTAAACTTGACTTATGCAAAGACTATGTGCATATTATTACATTGTTCTTTTCATATGTATCAGTAAACTTGGTTTATAAAAAGACTATGTACATATTATTACATTGTTCTTTTCATATATATAAGTAAACTTGACTTATGCAAAGACTATGTGCATATTATTACATTGTTCTTTTCATATTTATCAGTAAACTTGATTTATGAAAAGACTATGTACATATTATTACATTGTTCTTTTCATATTTATCAGTAAACTTGATTTATGAAAAGGCTATGTACATATTATTACATTATTCTTTTCATATTTATCAGTAAACTTGATTTATGAAAAGACTATGTACATATTATTACATTGTTCTTTTCATATTTATCAGTAAAATTGATTTATGAAAAGACTATGTACATATTATTACATTGTTCTTTTCATATTTATCAGTAAACTTGATTTATGAAAAGACTATGTACATATTATCACATTGTTCTTTTCATATTTATCAGTAAACTTGATTTATGAAAAGACTATGTACATATTATTACATTGTTCTTTTCATATTTATCAGTAAACGTGATTTATGAAAAGATTATGTACATATTATTACATTGTTCTTTTCATATTTATCAGTAAACTTGATTTATGAAAAGACTATGTACATATTATTACATTGTTCTTTTCATATTTATCAGTAAACTTGATTTATGAACAGACTATGTGCATATTATTACATTGTTCTTTTCATATTTATCAGTAAACTTGATTTATGAAAAGACTATGTGCATATTATTACATTGTTCTTTTCATATTTATCAGTAAACTTGATTTATGACAAGACTATGTACATATTATTACATCGTTCTTTTCATATTTATCAGTAAACTTGATTTATGAAAAGACAATGTGCATATTATTACATTGTTCTTTTCATATTTATCAGTAAAATTCATTTATGAAAAGACTATGTGCATATTATTACATTGTTCTTTTCATATTTATCAGTAAACTTGATTTTTGAAAAGACTATGTACATATTATTACATTGTTCTTTTCATATTTATCAGTAAAATTGATTTATGAAAAGACTATGTGCATATTATTACATTGTTCTTTACATATTTATCAGTAAACTTGATTTATGAAAAGACTATGTACATATTATTACATTGTTCTTTTCATATTTATCAGTAAACTTGATTTATGAAAAGACTATGTACATATTATTACATTGTTCTTTTCATATTTCTCAGTAAACCTGATTTATAGAAAAGACTATGTGCATATTATTACATTGTTCTTTTTATATTCATCAATAAACTTGATTTATAAAAAGACTATGTACATATTATTACATTGTTCTTTTCATATTTATCAGTAAACTTGATTTATGAAAAGATTATGTACATATTATTACATTGTTCTTTTCATATTTATCAGTAAACTTGATTTATGACAAGACTACGTACATATTATTACATTGTTCTTTTCATATTTATCAGTAAACTTGATTTATAAAAAGACTATGTACATATTATTACATTGTTCTTTTCATATTTATCATTAAACTTGATTTATGAAAAGATTATGTACATATTATTACATTGTTCTTTTCATATTTATCAGTAAACTTGATTTATGACAAGACTACGTACATATTATTACATTGTTCTTTTCATATTTATCAGTAAACTTGATTTATGAAAAGACTATGTACATATTATTACATTGTTCTTTTCATATTTATCATTAAACTTGATTTATGAAAAGACTATGTACATATTATTACATTGTTCTTTTCATATTTCTCAGTAAACTTGATTTATAAAAAGACTATGTACATATTATAACATTGTTCTTTTAATATGTACCAGTAAACTTGGTTTATAAAAAGACTATGTGCATATTATTACATGGTTCTTTTCATATTGATCAGTAAACTTGATTTATGAAAAGACTATGTACATATTATTACATTGTTCTTTTCATATTTATCAGTAAACTTGATTTATGAAAAGACTATGTACATATGATTACATTGTTTTTTTCATATTTATCAGTAAACTTGATTTATGAAAAGACTATGTACATATTATTACATAGTTCTTTTTATATTTATCAGTAAACTTTATTTATGAAAAGACTATGTACATATTATTACATTGTTCTTTTCATATTTATCAGTAAACTTGATTTATGAAAAGACTATGTACATATTATTACATTGTTCTTTTCATATTTATCAGTAAACTTGATTTATGAAAAGACGATACGCATATTATTACATTGTTTTTTTCATATTTATCAGTAAACTTGATTTATGAAAAGACTATGTACATATTATTACATTGTTCTTTTCATATTTATCATTAAACTTGATTTATGAAAAGACTATGTACATATTATGACATTGTACTTTTCATATTTATCAGTAAACTTGATTTATGAAAAAACTATGTACATATAATTACATTGTTCTTTTCATATTTATCAATAAACTTGATTTATGAAAAGACTATGTACATATTATTACATTGTTCTTTTCATATTTATCAGTAAACTTGATTTATGAAAAGACTATGTACATATTATTACATAGTTCTTTTTATATTTATCAGTAAACTTTATTTATGAAAAGACTATGTACATATTATTACATTGTTCTTTTCATATTTATCAGTAAACTTGATTCATGAAAAGACTATGTACATATTATTACATTGTTCTTTTCATATTTATCAGTAAACTTGATTTATGAAAAGACGATACGCATATTATTACATTGTTCTTTTCATATTTATCAGTAAACTTGATTTATGAAAAGACTATGTACATATTATTACATTGTTCTTTTCATATTTATCATTAAACTTGATTTATGAAAAGACTATGTACATATTATGACATTGTACTTTTCATATTTATCAGTAAACTTCATTTATGAAAAAACTATGTACATATAATTACATTGTTCTTTTCATATTTATCAATAAACTTGATTTATTAAAAGACTATGTACATATTATTACATAGTTCTTTTCATATTTATCAGTAAACTTGATTTATGAAAAGACTATGTACATATTATCACATTGTTCTTTTCATATTTATCAGTAAACTTGATTTATGAAAGGACTATGTATATATTATTACATTGTCTGTTTCATATTTATTAGTAAACTTGATTTATGAAAAGACTATGTGCATATTATTACATTGTTCTTTTCATATTTATCATTAAACTTGATTTATGAAAAGACTATGTACATATTATTACATTGTTCTTTTCATATTTATCAGTAAACTTGATTTATGAAAAGACTATGTACATATTATTACAATCTTCTTTACATATTTATCAGTAAACTTGATTTATGAAAAGACTATGTACATATTATTACATTGTTCTTTTCATATTTATCAGTTAACCTGATTTATGAAAAGACTATGTACATATTATTACATTGTTCTTTTCATATTCATCAGTAAACGTGATTTATGACAAGACTATGTACATATTATTACATTGTTCTTTTCATATTTATCAGTAAACTTGATTTATGAAAAGACTATGTACATATATTTACATTGTTCTTTTCATATTTATCATTAAACTTGATTTATGAAAAGATTATGTACATATTATTACATTGTACTTTTCATATTTCTCAGTAAACTTGATTTATAAAAAGACTATGTACATATTATAACATTGTTCTTTTAATATGTACCAGTAAACTTGGTTTATAAAAAGACTATTTGCATATTATTACATGGTTCTTTTCATATGTATCAGTAAACTTGATTTATGAAATCACTATGTACATATTATTACATTGTTCTTTTCATATTTATCATTAAACTTGATTTATGAAAAGACTATGTACATATTATTACATTGTTCTTTTCATATTTCTCAGTAAACTTGATTTATAAAAAGACCATGTACATATTATTACATTGTTCTTTTCATATTTATCAGTAAACTTGATTTATGAAAAGACTATGTACATATTATTACATTGTTCTTTTCATATTTATCAGTAAACTTGATTTATGAAAAGACTATGTACATATTATTACATTGTTCTTTTCATATTTCTCAGTAAACTTGATTTATAAAAAGACTATGTACATATTATTACATTGTTCTTTTCATATTTATCAGTAAACTTGATTTATGAAAAGACTATGTACATATTATTACATTGTTCTTTTCATATTTATCAGTAAACTTGATTTATGAAAAGACTATGTACATATTATTACATTGTTCTTTTCATATGTATCAGTAAACTTGATTTATGAAAAAACTATGTACATATTATTACATTGTTCTTTTCATATTTATCAGTAAACTTGATTTATGAAAAGACTATGTACATATTATTACATTGTTCTTTTTATATTTATCAGTAAACTTGATTTATGAAAAGATTATGTACATATTATTACATTGTTCTTTTCATATTTATCAGTAAACTTGATTTATGAAAAGACTATGTACATATTATTACATAGTTCTTTTTATATTTATCAGTAAACTTGATTTATGAAAAGACGATACGCATATTATCACATTGTTCTTTTCATATTTATCAGTAAACTTGATTTATGAAAAGACTACGTACATATTATTACATTGTTCTTTTCATATTTATCAGTAAACTTGATTTATGAAAAGACTACGTACATATTATTACATTGTTCTTTTCATATTTATTAGTAAACTTGATTTATGAAAAGACTATGTTAATATTATTACATTGTTCTTTTCATATTTATTAGTAAACTTGATTTATGAAAAGACTATGTACATATTATTACATTGTTCTTTTCATATTTATCAGTAAACTTGATTTATGAAAAGACTATGTACATATTATTACATTGTTCTTTTCATATGTATCAGTAAACTTTATTTATGAAACGACTATGTACATATTATTACATTGTTCTTTTCATATTAATCAGTAAACTTGATTTATGAAAGGACTATGTTCATATTATTATATTGTTCTTTTCATATTTATCAGTAAACTTGATTTATGAAAAGACTATGTACATATTATTACATTGTTCTTTTCATATTTATCAGTAAACTTGATTTATGAAAAGACTATATTAATATTATTACATTGTTCTTTTCATATTTATCAGTAAACTTGATTTATGAAAGGACTATGTACATATTATTACATTGTTCTTTTCATATTTATTAGTAAACTTGATTTATGAAAAGACTATGTACATATTATTACATTGTTCTTTTCATATTTATCAGTAAACTTGATTTATGAAAGGACTATGTACATATTATTACATTGTTCTTTTCATATTTATTAGTAAACTTGATTTATGAAAAGACTATGTACATATTATTACATTGTTCTTTTCATATTTATCAGTAAACTTGATTTATGAAAAGACTATGTACATATTATTACATTGTTCTTTTCATATGTATCAGTAAACTTGATTTATGAAAAGACTATGTACATATTATTACATTGTTCTTTTCATATTTATCAGTAAACTTGATTTATGAAAGGACTATGTACATATTATTACATTGTTCTTTTCATATTTATTAGCAAACTTGATTTATGAAAAGACTATGTACATATTATTACATTGTTCTTTTCATATTTATCAGTTAACCTGATTTGTGAAAAGACTATGTACATATTATTACATTGTTCTTTTCATATTCATCAGTAAACGTGATTTATGACAAGACTATGTACATATTATTACATTGTTCTTTTCATATTTATCAGTAAACTTGATTTATGAAAAGACTATGTACATATATTTACATTGTTCTTTTCATATTTATCATTAAACTTGATTTATGAAAAGATTATGTACATATTATTACATTGTACTTTTCATATTTCTCAGTAAACTTGATTTATAAAAAGACTATGTACATATTATAACATTGTTCTTTTAATATGTACCAGTAAACTTGGTTTATAAAAAGACTATTTGCATATTATTACATTGTTCTTTTCATATGTATCAGTAAACTTGATTTATGAAATCACTATGTACATATTATTACATTGTTCTTTTCATATTTATCATTAAACTTGATTTATGAAAAGACTATGTACATATTATTACATTGTTCTTTTCATATTTCTCAGTAAACTTGATTTATAAAAAGACCATGTACATATTATTACATTGTTCTTTTCATATTTATCAGTAAACTTGATTTATGAAAAGACTATGTACATATTATTACATTGTTCTTTTCATATTGATCAGTAAACTTGATTTATGAAAAGACTATGTACATATTATTACATTGTTCTTTTCATATTTATCATTAAACTTGATTTATGAAAAGACTATGTACATATATTTACATTGTTCTTTTCATATTGATCAGTAAACTTGATTTATGAAAAGACTATGTACATATTATAACATTGTTCTTTTCATATTTATCAGTAAACTTGATTTATGAAAAGACTATGTACATATTATTACATTGTTCTTTTTATATTTATCAGTAAACTTGATTTATGAAAAGATTATGTACATATTATTACATTGTTCTTTTCATATTTATCAGTAAACTTGATTTATGAAAAGACTATGTACATATTATTACATAGTTCTTTTTATATTTATCAGTAAACTTGATTTATGAAAAGACGATACGCATATTATCACATTGTTCTTTTCATATTTATCAGTAAACTTGATTTATGAAAAGACTACGTACATATTATTACATTGTTCTTTTCATATTTATCAGTAAACTTGATTTATGAAAAGACTACGTACATATTATTACATTGTTCTTTTCATATTTATTAGTAAACTTGATTTATGAAAAGACTATGTTAATATTATTACATTGTTCTTTTCATATTTATTAGTAAACTTGATTTATGAAAAGACTACGTACATATTATTACATTGTTCTTTTCATATTTATTAGTAAACTTGATTTATGAAAAGACTATGTACATATTATTACATTGTTCTTTTCATATGTATCAGTAAACTTTATTTATGAAACGACTATGTACATATTATTACATTGTTCTTTTCATATTAATCAGTAAACTTGATTTATGAAAGGACTATGTTCATATTATTATATTGTTCTTTTCATATTTATCAGTAAACTTGATTTATGAAAAGACTATGTACATATTATTACATTGTTCTTTTCATATTTATCAGTAAACTTGATTTATGAAAAGACTATATTAATATTATTACATTGTTCTTTTCATATTTATCAGTAAACTTGATTTATGAAAGGACTATGTACATATTATTACATTGTTCTTTTCATATTTATCAGTAAACTTGATTTATGAAAAGACGATATGCATAATATTACATTGTTCTTTTCATATTTATCAGTAAACTTGATTTATGAAAGGACTATGTACATATTATTACATTGTTCTTTTCATATTTATTAGTAAACTTGATTTATGAAAAGACTATGTACATATTATTACATTGTTCTTTTCATATTTATCAGTAAACTTGATTTATGAAAAGACTATGTACATATTATTACATTGTTCTTTTCATATGTATCAGTAAACTTGATTTATGAAAAGACTATGTACATATTATTACATTGTTCTTTTCATATTTATCAGTAAACTTGATTTATGAAAGGACTATGTACATATTATTACATTGTTCTTTTCATATTTATTAGCAAACTTGATTTATGAAAAGACTATGTACATATTATTACATTGTTCTTTTCATATTTATCATTAAACTTGATTTATGAAAAGATTATGTACATATTATTACATTGTTCTTTTCATATTTCTTAGTAAACTTGATTTATAAAAAGACTATGTACATATTATTACATTGTTCTTTTCATATGTACCAGTAAACTTGGTTTATAAAAAGACTATGTGCATATTATTACATGGTTCTTTTCATATGTATCAGTAAACCTGATTTATGAAAAGACTATGTACATATTATTACATTGTTCTTTTCATATTTATCAGTAAACTTGATTTATGAAAAGACTATGTACATATTATTACATTGTTCTTTTAATATTTCTCAGTAAACTTGATTTATAAAAAGACTATGTACATATTATAACATTATTCTTTTAATATGTACCAGTAAACTTGGTTTATAAAAAGACTATGTGCATATTATTACATGGTTCTTTTCATATGTATCAGTAAACTTGATTTATGAAAAGACTATGTACATATTATTACATTGTTCTTTTCATATTTATCATTAAACTTGATTTATGAAAAGACTATGTACATATTATTACATTGTTCTTTTCATATTTATCAGTAAACTTGATTTATGAAAAGACTATGTACATATTATTACATTGTTCTTTTCATATTTATCAGTAAACTTGATTTATGAAAAGACTATGTACATATTATTACATTGTTCTTTTCATATTTATCAGTAAACTTGATTTATCAAAAGACTATGTACATATTATTACATTGTTCTTTTCATAATTATCAGTAAACTTGGTTTATGAAAAGACTATGTACATATTATTACATTGTTCTTTTCATATTTATCAGTAAAATTGATTTATGAAAAGACTATGTGCATAATATTACATTGTTCTTTTCATATTGATCAGTAAACTTGATTTTAAAAAGACTATGTACATATTATTACATTGTTCTTTTCATATTTATCAGTAAACTTGATTTATGAAAAGACTATGTACATATTATTACATTGTTCTTTTCATATTTATCAGTAAACTTGATTTATGAAAAGACTATGTACATATTATTACATAGTTCTTTTTATATTTATCAGTAAACTTTATTTATGAAAAGACTATGTACATATTATTACATTGTTCTTTTCATATTGATCAGTAAACTTGATTTATGAAAAGACTATGTACATATTATTACATTGTTCTTTTCATATTTATCAGTAAACGTGATTTATGAAAGGACTATGTACATATTATTACATTGTTCTTTTCATATGTATCAGTAAACTTGATTTATGAAAGGACTATGTACATATTATTACATTGTTCTTTTCATATTTATTAGCAAACTTGATTTATGAAAAGACTATGTACATATTATTACATTGTTCTTTTCATATTTATCATTAAACTTGATTTATGAAAAGATTATGTACATATTATTACATTGTTCTTTTCATATTTCTTAGTAAACTTGATTTATAAAAAGACTATGTACATATTATTACATTGTTCTTTTCATATGTACCAGTAAACTTGGTTTATAAAAAGACTATGTGCATATTATTACATGGTTCTTTTCATATGTATCAGTAAACCTGATTTATGAAAAGACTATGTACATATTATTACATAGTTCTTTTCATATTTATCAGTAAACTTGATTTATGAAAAGACTATGTACATATTATTACATTGTTCTTTTAATATTTCTCAGTAAACTTGATTTATAAAAAGACTATGTACATATTATAACATTATTCTTTTAATATGTACCAGTAAACTTGGTTTATAAAAAGACTATGTGCATATTATTACATGGTTCTTTTCATATGTATCAGTAAACTTGATTTATGAAAAGACTATGTACATATTATTACATTGTTCTTTTCATATTTATCATTAAACTTGATTTATGAAAAGACTATGTACATATTATTACATTGTTCTTTTCATATTTATCAGTAAACTTGATTTATGAAAAGACTATGTACATATTATTACATTGTTCTTTTCATATTTATCAGTAAACTTGATTTATGAAAAGACTATGTACATATTATTACATTGTTCTTTTCATATTTATCAGTAAACTTGATTTATCAAAAGACTATGTACATATTATTACATTGTTCTTTTCATAATTATCAGTAAACTTGGTTTATGAAAAGACTATGTACATATTATTACATTGTTCTTTTCATATTTATCAGTAAAATTGATTTATGAAAAGACTATGTGCATAATATTACATTGTTCTTTTCATATTGATCAGTAAACTTGATTTTAAAAAGACTATGTACATATTATTACATTGTTCTTTTCATATTTATCAGTAAACTTGATTTATGAAAAGACTATGTACATATTATTACATTGTTCTTTTCATATTTATCAGTAAACTTGATTTATGAAAAGACTATGTACATATTATTACATAGTTCTTTTTATATTTATCAGTAAACTTTATTTATGAAAAGACTATGTACATATTATTACATTGTTCTTTTCATATTGATCAGTAAACTTGATTTATGAAAAGACTATGTACATATTATTACATTGTTCTTTTCATATTGATCAGTAAACGTGATTTATGAAAAGACTATGTACATATTATTACATTGTTCTTTTCATATTGATCAGTAAACTTGATTTATGAAAAGACTATGTACATATTATTACATTGTTCTTTTCATATTTATCAGTAAACGTGATTTATGAAAGGACTATGTACATATTATTACATTGTTCTTTTCATATGTATCAGTAAACTTGATTTATGAAAGGACTATGTACATATTATTACATTGTTCTTTTCATATTATTAGTAAACTTGATTTATGAATAGACTATGTACATATTATTACATTGTTCTTTTCATATGTATCAGTAAACTTGATTTATGAAAAGACTATGTACATATTATTACATTGTTCTTTTCATATTTATCAGTAAACTTGATTTATAAAAAGACTATGTACATATTATTACATTGTTCTTTTCATATTTATCAGTAAACTTGATTTATAAAAAGACTATGTACATATTATTACATTGTTCTTTTCATATGTATCAGTAAACTTGATGTATGAAAAGACTATTTACATATTATTACATTGTTCTTTTCATATTTATCATTAAACTTGATTTATAAAAAGACTATGTACATATTATTACATTGTTCTTTTCATATTTATCAGTAAACTTGATTTATAAAAAGATTATGTACATATTATTACATTGTTCTTTTTATATTTATCAGTAAACTTGATTTATGAAAAGACTATGTACATATTATTACATTGTTCTTTTGATATTTATCAGTAAAATTGATTTATGAAAAGACTATGTACATATTATTACATTGTTCTTTTCATATTTATCAGTAAAATTGATTTATGAAAAGACTATGTGCATAATATTACATTGTTCTTTTCATATTGATCAGTAAACCTGATTTATGAAAAGACTATGTACATATTATTACATTGTTCTTTTCATATTTATCAGTAAACTTGATTTATGAGAAGATTATGTACATATGATTACATTGTTCTTTTCATATTTATCAGTAAACTTGATTTATGAAAAGACTATGTACATATTATTACATTGTTCTTTTCATATTTATCAGTAAACGTGATTTATAAAAAGACTATGTGCATATTATTGCATTGTTCTTTTCATATTTATCTGTAAACTTGATTTATGAAAAGACTGTGTACATATTATTACATTGTTATTTTCATATTTATCAGTAAACTTTATTTATGAAAAGACTATGTACATATTATTACATAGTTCTTTTCATATTTATCAGTAAACTTTATTTATGAAAAGACTATGTACATATTATTACATAGTTCTTTTTATATTTATCAGTAAACTTTATTTATGAAAAGACTATGTACATATTATTACATTGTTCTTTTCATATTTATCAGTAAGCTTGATTTATGAAAAGACTATGTACATATTATTACATTGTTCTTTTCATATTTATCAGTAAAATTGATTTATGAAAAGACTATGTGCATATTATTACATTGTTCTTTTCATATTTATCAGTAAACTTGATTTATGAAAGGATTATGTACATATTATTACATTGTTCTTTTCATATTTATCAGTAAAATTGATTTATGAAAAGACTATTTACATATTATTACATTGTTCTTTTCATATTTATCAGTAAACTTGATGTATGAAAAGACTATTTACATATTATTACATTGTTCTTTTCATATTTATCAGTAAAATTGATTTATGAAAAGACTATGTACATATTATTACATTGTTCTTTTCATATTTATCAGTAAACTTGATTCATGAAAAGACCATGTACATATTATTACATTGTTCTTTTCATATTTATCAGTAAACTTGATTTATGAAAAGACTATGTACATATTATTGCATTGTTCTTTTCATATGTATTAGTAAACTTGATTTATGAAAAGACTATGTACATATTATTACATTGTTCTTTTCATATTTATCAGTAAACTTGATGTATGAAAAGACTATTTACATATTATTACATTGTTCTTTTCATATTTATCATTAAACTTGATTTATAAAAAGACTATGTACATATTATTACATTGTTCTTTTCATATTTATCAGTAAACTTGATTTATAAAAAGATTATGTACATATTATTACATTGTTCTTTTTATATTTATCAGTAAACTTGATTTATGAAAAGACTATGTACATATTATTACATTGTTCTTTTGATATTTATCAGTAAAATTGATTTATGAAAAGACTATGTGCATAATATTACATTGTTCTTTTCATATGTATTAGTAAACTTTATTTATGAAAAGACTATGTACATATTATTACATTGTTCTTTTCATATTTATCATTAAACTTGATTTATGAAAAGACTATGTACATATTATTACATTGTTCTTTTTATATTTATCAGTAAAATTGATTTATGAAAAGACTATGTACATATTATTACATTGTTCTTTTCATATTTATCAGTAAACTTGATTTATGAGAAGATTATGTACATATGATTACATTGTTCTTTTCATATTTATCAGTAAACTTGATTTATGAAAAGACTATGTACATATTATTACATTGTTCTTTTCATATTTATCAGTAAACGTGATTTATAAAAAGACTATGTGCATATTATTGCATTGTTCTTTTCATATTTATCAGTAAACTTGATTTATGAAAAGACTGTGTACATATTATTACATTGTTATTTTCATATTTATCAGTAAACTTTATTTATGAAAAGACTATGTACATATTATTACATAGTTCTTTTTATATTTATCAGTAAACTTTATTTATGAAAAGACTATGTACATATTATTACATTGTTCTTTTCATATTTATCAGTAAACTTTATTTATGAAAAGACTATGTACATATTATTACATTGTTCTTTTCATATGTATTAGTAAACTTTATTTATGAAAAGACTATGTACATATTATTACATTGTTCTTTTCATATTTATCAGTAAAATTGATTTATGAAAAGACTATGTGCATATTATTACATTGTTCTTTTCATATTTATCAGTAAACTTGATTTATGAAAGGATTATGTACATATTATTACATTGTTCTTTTCATATTTATCAGTAAAATTGATTTATGAAAAGACTATGTGCATATTATTACATTGTTCTTTTCATATTTATCAGTAAACTTTATTTATGAAAAGACTATGTACATATTATTACATAGTTCTTTTTATATTTATCAGTAAACTTTATTTATGAAAAGACTATGTACATATTATTACATTGTTCTTTTCATATTTATCAGTAAAATTGATTTATGAAAAGACTATGTGCATATTATTACATTGTCCTTTTCATATGTATTAGTAAACTTTATTTATGAAAAGACTATGTGCATATTATTACATTGTTCTTTTCATATTTATCAGTAAACTTGATTTATGAAAAGACTATGTAAATATTATTACATTGTTCTTTTCATATTTATCAGTAAAATTGATTTATAAAAAGACTATGTGCATATTATTACATTGTTCTTTTCATATGTATTAGTAAACTTGATTTATGAAAAGACTATGTGCATATTATTACATTGTTCTTTTCATATTTATCAGTAAACGTGATTTATGAAAAAGACTATGTAAATATTATTACATTGTTCTTTTCATATTTATCAGTAAAATTGATTTATGAAAAGACTATGTGCATATTATTACATTGTTCTTTTCATATTAATCAGTAAACTTGATTTATTAAAAGACTATGTACATATTATTACATTGTTCTTTTCATATGTATCAGTACACTTGATTTATGAAAAGACTATGTACATATTATTACATTGTTCTTTTCATATTTATCAGTAAACTTGATTTATGAAAAGACGATACGCATATTATTACATTGTTCTTTTCATATTTATCAGTAAACTTGATTTATGAAAAGACTATGTACATATTATTACATTGTTCTGTTCATATTTATCATTAAACTTGATTTATGAAAAGACTATGTACATATTATTACATTGTTCTTTTCATATTTATCAGTAAACTTGATTTATGAAAAAACTATGTACATATAATTACATTGTTCTTTTCATATTTATCAAAAAACTTGATTTATGAAAAGACTATGTACATATTATTACATTGTTCTTTTCATATTTATCAATAAACTTGATTTATGAAAAGACTATGCACATATTATTACATTGTTCTTTTAATATTTATCAGTAAACTTTATTTATGAAAAGACTATGTACATATTATTACATTGTTCTTTTAATATTTATCAGTAAACTTGATTTATGAAAAGACTATGTACATATTATGACATTGTACTTTTCATATTTATCAGTAAACTTGATTTATCAAAGGACTATGTACATATTATTACATTGTTCTTTTATATTTATCAGTAAACTTTATTTATGAAAGGACTATGTGCACATTATTACATTATGCAAGAAAATTGATTATTGTGTAATAAGATGACTTTATCTTTTTATTATTTACCTTTCAAGCATATTTTTGTAATACTTTAGTATTCTTAAAGTTCTCATATTAATCACTTTGATCTTTCAAACATAGTCACACGCTTCACAAGAAATGTTAATAAGTCTGATTTTTTCAGGAAGAGTGAGTTCTCATAGTTAACTTTGATTTTTCAGGACAATATCCAGACTTTACAAGAATGTGTTTTTTTAATTATTTTACTTCAGTTAGCTTTAATAAATAAAGAATTTTCTGAAGAAAATGCTTGATTTCATTTTCATTTGAATTTATATTCGATTGGTTCTTTTAAGAAAAGAACGTGTTCCATTTATGCCTGCTATTTCTATTTCGTCACAGCTTGATCTACCGATGATTGCTTCTAAGTATTTCTAAAGATTCTTTTTTATTAGGCCAAGTGCTTCTGTCACAACCGGTATAATGTTTATTTATTTCAGAGATCATGTCGTTTTTAGATCATTTTTAGGTCCTGATATTTTTATCATTTATTGTTCAGTTCTATTAAGGCCAAAATCATTTAGGACAGTAACCGGTAAGTCTATTGATTTCATAAACTATACCTTTTAAAGACATTTTAAGTCCTGATATGTTGATATCTTTTCCTGTTCAGTTGTATTAAGGCCAAAGTTACTATGGCTTGATGGCCTTGTCTTTTATGTATTTACCACGTATATGTCTTTGTCATAGAACACTCACATGGTTACATTTTCATTCGATGTTATCAGTGCTGTTTCATGTTCCCAGCTGTTTGATGATCTGTCAAGTTGCATGTCTAAACAAATCTATCGAGGTATGTAATAATTCGTTGTGGCGGACAGTGAGAAATCTATATGTCAATAGGATTGGGTATTCAGATATTGACTGTGAGTTTTTATATGTTTCACTAAAGTTGATATTTTAGAGCACTTATATCCACAAATATTACAATAATGTGTTTTTTTTCCAGTATGAGTTCTAATATGACGTGTTAAGGTTGATTTGCGAGAACAGGAATATCCACACACTTCACAAGAATGCGGTTTTTCTCCAGTATTTAACGATGATTGTTGAGAGAAAGAATACTCACACAATTGACAGGAATATGGCTTTTCCTCAGTGTGAGTTCTCATATGAATCACTAAATATGATTTACGAGAAAAAGCATATGCACACACTTGACAAGAATGTGGCATTTCACCAGTATGAGTTCTAATATGGCGCATTAAACTTGATTGATCAGCACAAGAATATCCACACATTGTACAAGAATATGGCTTTTCCCCAGTGTGAGTTCTCATATGAATCACTAAATATGATTTACGAGAAAAAGCATATCCACACACTTGACAAGAATGTGGCTTTTCACCAGTATGAGTTCTAATATGGCGCATTAAACTTGATTTATCAGCACAAGAATATCCGCACATTGTACAAGAATATGGCTTTTCCCCAGTGTGAGTTCTAATATGTATTACTAACGATGATTTTAAAGAACAAGAATATCCACAAACTTCACAAGAAAATGGCTTTTCTCCAGTTTGAGTATGCATATGTCGCAGTAAATGTGATTTTTTTCAGAACAAGAATGTCTTATTAATGAACTGTTTTCAGAACAAGTATATCCACACATTTTACATGAATGGGACTTTTTCCCTGTGTGAGTTCTTACATGTTTCACTAATGTTGAACGTTCAGAACATGAATATTCACACGTTTGACAAGAATATGGCTTTTCCCTCTTTTATTTTCATTTTTCTTAAACTTTTTCTTCTAGGGGATGGGACATCCAACCAGATGTCTTACATTTACCCCTATTTTAGTGAGTCCAACCAAGAGATCTTTTCAGGATTCTAGCCGTCCCTTTCAGTGCAATCGTTTGTATTTCACTTGCACTTGGTTCACCGGGTATGCTTGCTATGCACTTTTTAAAGTTCTTTTTCATAAGCCCAGTTGCTCCTATGATGACTGGTATAATTGAAACGTCTTTTAATTTCCAATTTCGTTTCATATCATACATAAGTCCTTGATACTTTGTAATCTTTTCCCTCTCAACTCTGTTAAGCCCTGTATCATTGGGTACACTGACCTCTATTACGGTCGCTTTTTTGTTTGCTCTGTCCCAAATCACTATATCTGGTTTAACAGCTGCATTTTCAAGATATGTAGCAGTAGGGATTATGTAGTCATAGTGAATAGTGTAGTTGTCATTCCCAACTGTTCGTTCGGGTGTATGTTCCCAGGAGTTTTTACTACACTGAATGTTGAGTTTCTTACATATCTTCCAGTGAAGGTATTTGCAAACTCCGTTATGGCGATCTGTATAATAACCGTCTCCAAGTAGGACTTGGCAACCAGAAATCAGGTGGCCCACACTCTCAACCTCAGTGCTACAGAACCTGCATTTATTTTTGTTGCTTAGACCACACATCTTTTTGAAGGCGTTTGTCATGAGGCCCTGGTCTTGTGCAGCCAATATCAACCTCTCTTGGTCGTAATGGAGGGATCCTCTTTTGAGCCAGTCCAGGGAACCATCCCTATCAATATATTCTTGGGATAGTTCAGTCGGTAGGTATTTTGCCCGTTTGTGGTTGGTCCATTCTTCTGTTTTAACACTATGGAACTGGCTAGTGTATTTTTTCCGACTTTTCTGGGCTATGTCAGTGGCAGGCTTGTTTGGGTTCTCAGTATCATTTGTAAGGCAATCTTTTCCAAAATGAGTGGCAAGTTGTGTTATAGATGTGCTACTTGCTCGATTCTGATAATGGTCTTTAATTTTCATAAGCTTGGGGTTACAGGAACTTATTATGTACTGACCTATGCTGACGATTGTGGCTCTGTGTTGATGATTGACTTCCGAGAGCCCCATACCTCCTTCTCGCCTGGGTAGGTACAAACGAGGCATGCACTGATTTCGATAAATAACTCGGTACAAGGTTAGCATTTTCCTTGTCTTTGTGTCAAGCCAATTTATGTCTTTCTGAGGCCAGTCAATAATGCCAAAACTATATGTTAGTACTGGCATGGCAAGTTGGTTAATTGCCGTAATTTTGTTCTTGTTTGTGATTTCAGTTTTGCAGATTTTTCTTACCCGGCGTAAATATTCTTGGCTTAGTTTCTCTCTCATCGTTGAATGCTGGATGGACTCATTTTCATCAATGCCGAGGTATTTGTATGTTTCCTGTTCATCCAGTTCTCTGATTACACTATTTTCATCGTGCTGTATATTTTCAGTAGATATCTTCTTGCCAGCTTTCAGAGTACACATAGCACACTTATCCAGTCCGAGCTTCATTTTGATGTCATTAGAAAAAGTGTGGACAATTTTCAGTAGATTATCTAAATTCTTATCCGAGCTAGCATAAAGCTTAAGATCATCCATGAAAAATAAATGGTTTATTAACTTGGAGGATTCTCTTTGGCGGCTGTAGCTTAGATTATAAGCACCTTGGTAGTTCTTTAGAAGCTTACTTAGAGGATCAATTGACAGGCAAAATAGTAGAGGAGATAAACTGTCTCCTTGGAAGATACCTTTTTTTATTCTTATATTTGGGATGGATATCCTTCCCCCGGTTTGGTTTAAGGTAATGGATGTTTGCCACTCCTTCATTTGGGCAGCTAACATTTCTCGTATGGTCGGGTGGATTTTATATAATTCAAGGCATTTTAGTATCCACGAATGGGGTACACTATCAAATGCTTTCTGATAATCTATCCATGCCATATTTAGATTTCTTTTTCTTTTCCTGCAATCTTCCAAAATGGTCTTATTAATGAGCAACTGATCTTTGGTACCCAGGCAGTTTTTCCTACATCCTGTTTGTTCCTCCTCAAGATAATCACCGGATGAAAGATGGTCATATATGCTGTCAGCTATTAATCCAGTGAACAGCTTGTAAGTCGTGGTTAGGCAGCATATTGGGCGATATTTGCTAGGGTTTTTGGTTTCTGTGCTTTTAACTATTAAGCTTGTATAGCCTTTTAATAGCCATGATGGTGTCGCTTCATAAGCTTTCAACATTCTGGTGAAACATCTGCTATAATGATCATGCAATGCTGTTAGCTGTTTTAACCAGAAGTTAGATATGTTGTCGATGCCAGGTTTCTTGTGATTTGAAGCTCGTGCCAGCTTTGATCTTATCTTATCTGGCGTTATTTCTGGCTCTGGCATTTCTCTTTTATTTTTGTTTGCATTGATAATATCCCCGATCCACTGGGCCTCTTCGTTATGTACTTCCTCTTTTTCAAATAAGGGTCTCCAGTAATCGTCTAATTCCTGTTTAGATGGGGGATCTTGGATTTTAATTTCCTCTCTTATTAGATTCCTGTAGAAAGTCCTGGGATTTTTTGCAAAAAGCTTATTCTGTGTCTTTGCATGAATCTTTGCCATGCGATGTTTAATTCTTTGGGCAATGGCTGGTATTTTGCCTTCCAGTTCCTTCACTATGCTTCTGATATTTTTACAATTTGTTTTAAATTTCGCACAGATTCTTTTGACGATGTTTCTGAGTCTACGTTCCACTGTGGGATTATTCATGAACTGCTTTAATTGGCTAAGTTCCTTTCTACAGGTGTTTATTTTTTTTATCAGCTTGGCTTTCCATTTTGGTGTTGCTTTGGTTACATTAGGTGTTTTATTTCTATTTTGCTGTTTATGCAGAGGAAGTATTTTGTTGCTAATGTACAGCCCAGCTGCATATGTGACGTTATTTAGCTGCCTGAGGTCTATTTCTTCTGGAACAAGCCTTATAAGAGCAATATTGACTTTGATGATCAATGACTTAAAGAATCTTGAGGCTTGTATTTTAGGTAACCTAGGCCTTTCTTCCATGGTCATATTGTTGACTTTTTCTATTGTATTACAGAGTTCCTCTTCTATTTCCAATTGCTCATCATCTGGTTCTGGAAGCAAAACACAAGGTGGAGTTTTTCCTGGTGAAGGAGTTATTTCACACGTTGATGGAAATGCAGATGTGTTACCTGCTTTATAGTGAGAGTGAGCTGGTGTAGAGGATTCTGTAGGCATTTGAGTTCCTGATATAGAGTCATGCACTTCTGTTGGACTTTGTGCTGTAAGGGTTATCTGTTGGGTAGCTACCGACAACTGTTGCACTGATCTAAGGTGGTGGTGTTGCAGGCTCACATTTGCGGTCTCATCAAATTTGGTGGGATACAGAATAGGTTTCTCTAGTGGGTTAGCCTGTGTGCTTATTAGGACTGTTATTTCATCTCTCATGTATTTTAGTTCTTCCTCATTAAACACTCGTTCTTTTAAAATATTATATTTTTGAGAGGTTAAATTACTCCATGGGACATTCTTCTTCCATGGACAGAAATAGAAGAAGATTTCCCTCCAGGTTTCTGTCCTTTGCTTTTGTTTTACACATTTGCTCTTAGCGTATTCAATGGCCCAAATTAAAGTCCACTTTTCATCCTTACTCCATCTGGACTTTGGTCTTTTTTCAGTCTCCTCTTCCTGAATAGGGAGGTAATCATTTTCAGCATTATTTAGGGCTTTATGCTTTATATTATTTTCGTCTTCTTTCCCCAGTGTGAGTTCTGATATGACTCACTAAATTTGATTTTTCAGTAAAAGAATATCCACACACTTCACAAGAATGTGGCTTTTCTCCGGTGTGAGTTCTCATATGTCTCACTAAATTTGATTTTTGAGTAAACGAATATCCACACACTTTACAAGAATATGGCTTTTCCCCAGTGTGAGTTCTCATATGACTCACTAATTTTGATTTTTCAGTAACAGAATATCCACACACTTTACACGAATGTGGCTTTTCCCCAGTGTGAGTTCTCATATGTCTCACTAATTTTGATTTTTCAGTAAACGAATATCCACACACTTCACAAGAATATGGCTTTTCCCCAGTGTGAGTTCTCATATGAGTCACTAATTTTGATTTTGTAGTAAAAACATATCCACACACTTCACAAGAATATGGCTTTTCCCCAGTGTGAGTTCTCATATGACTCACTAATTTTGATTTTACAGTAAAAGAATATCCACACACTTTACAAGAATGTGGCTTTTCCCCAGTGTGTGTTCTCATATGTGTAACTAATGTTGATTTTTGAGAACAAGAATATCCACACACTTTACAAGAATGTGGCTTTTCCCCAGTGTGAGTTCTCATATGACTCACTAAATTTGATTTTTCAGTAACAGAAAATCCACACACTTCACAAGAATGTGGCTTTTCTCCGGTGTGAGTTCTCATATGTCTCACTAAATTTGATGTTTGAGTAAACGAATATCCACACACTTCACAAGAATATGGCTTTTCCCCAGTGTGAGTTCTCATATGACTCACTAATTTTGATTTTTCAGTAACAGAATATCCACACACTTTACACGAATGTGGCTTTTCCCCAGTGTGAGTTCTCATATGTCTCACTAATTTTGATTTTTCAGTAAACGAATATCCACACACTTCACAAGAATATGGCTTTTCCCCAGTGTGAGTTCTCATATGACTCACTAATTTTGATTTTGTAATAAAAACATATCCACACACTTTACAAGAATGCAGCTTTTTCCCAGTGTGAGTTCTCAAATGACTCAATAATTTTGATTTTTCAGTAAAAAAACATCCACATACTTTACAAGAATGTGGCTGTTCCTTAATATGTTTATTCATGTTTAAACAAAATTGCTCCTGGAGCAAGATTATCACTACCAAGTTATAAACAAATTTTAATCTGGAGTTGTTGATGCAAGTTAGATGCTTAATAAATTTCAATTTGTATCACTTACTTTATTTGATAAGAGATATTTCATTGTGTAAAAGTTAAAATATTCTCTTTTATAAATTATCAGATTTATCTGAAATGTTAAATTCGATATTTCATAGTTTATAAAAAACATTAAACAAACATTTCACAAATTTTAATATGTGTGATGCTCTTATCACTATTTGCTAAACAATCCAGATAACTCTTCACACATATGTGTCTAATAAAGTTGTGTGCTGCCGTTTTTGTTGTCTGCCACGTAAGGAAATAATTGTGTATAGAATACTGTTTAAGGTGAAGGATGGTCCCTTAATATTCATTAAAAACATTCAAGCAGGAACATCTGCAAATAAAACATAAATTAAATTTAATATTTTTAATATCATTGTTTATTTTAATCGTGCAAACAAACCTAGAAACATAACTTTATAAAACATTTAAAAATCACAAAAACACTTAATTCACATTCATATTGTTTAAATGTTAAATAATATTCATAGTATTTTGTAATAGATAAAGGAATTATGCAATTAATAAAGTAAAATAAACAGTAATATAGTAAGAATTTGTAAAAACAATAAGCATACAACTACCATAGTTGCTACAGATAATAATAAAAATATATTGCTAATAATAGAAATATAATGAGTTTATAATACAGGAAAAGTGAATTTAAATATTTAGTAAATTAAAGTTAATAATACAAATCAATATATAATCTAGTTACTTAGCAATGGATACTAATATGGTCTTTTAAACTAGCTTTCGTTTTAAGTCATATGTGTGGAAGTCATATGTGCGCTTATTTATAATGTGTTTGCTATTACACTGGACATTTTCCTAACATTACATATTTATTAATATTCATAATAATTTAATGCAACAGAATTAGGTTCTTATTTTTTTATTTTTAGAAACCAACAGTTTTTTCATGTAACAAATTTTTTCATCCAACGCTTTTGAATGTATTATTATCATTCCCATATTTTATTATACAAATGAAATAAACAGTTTTAATAATCGATTATCGCAATTTTATTTTTTTAATTAAAGTCTGGTAATACATATTCGTATACCATATACATTATATTCTTATTATTGTATATATTCTATATTATATTCTTAATACATTATATTCGTATTATTGTATATATTCTTAGTAGTTATTTTAATTTTTATTAAAATACTTTTTAATTTTTTAAATTCAAGAAATTGTTACTAGCATTTAACGAATTATTTCATCCAATGTATTTAGCATATTTTATTTATTCGTATATTTTTTAGTTTTTTTTAATGATTTTTATCCTAATCATTTTCATCTTCTAATAGTATAAATTATTAAAAGGTATTAATGTTGAAAGCTTAGTATGAATTTAAATATGGCCTATGAAATTCAACTATTCAACTCATGGTCTACGAACTAATCTTGTCTCTATCTTCTGCATATTAATGCTGACTCATTCCAATTCTGTATGGCAGAACCTGCATTTGTTGTCATTACTGATACTTGTCATTTTCTTGAATGCATTGCTCATCAATCCCTCGTCTTGAGCAGCCATTATAACTCTTTCCTCATCGTGGTGAGGGCTCTCCTTTCGAGCCAAAAAATGCTTAATATGAATTTAAATATGACCTGTAAAATTAGCCTATTCAATTCATGGTCTCCGAACAACTTCTTTCTTTATTCTGCATATTAATGTTGTATCTATAACCAGTAGATATTTTACTGTCTTTTAAACCTTTTTAATTCGCTTTAAAATTACGTTTTCTTTTACTGTTTTTACTGGATTGTGGATTTTTATATCTCTTAAACTTTTTTAATTCGCTTTAAAATTAAATTTCCTTTTTGAACCAAGAAAAAAAATAACATTTTCTTCTTTGATGAATGAAAAGTCTGATGATTTGTATGGTTATGCAATGAAACAAGTGTAAGACGCAGTAATTTAAACAATATGTATGTGAATTTAATGTTTAATAAAGTTACATATACTCTTAAAATGTAAATCATTTCTATTGAGTTTAATAAACCGTTGCAATTTTAATATATGTTTATTGAATAAATAGATTATAAACGTGAACATTTTCATGTAATATGTACCATTGTTATAATCAGAGAAATCTATTTAGGTTCATCAGCAAACGTTTGCTTTTTGCTTTATTAATGCACATGCATACACTTGATATAGGAATTTGTAAATTTATCAAAAGTCTCGACAATTTATTAAAAGAGACGTATTTAATGCGTAAAACCTAAGTAATTCGATTGGGAAAACTACAGTAAAAATCAATACATTTATTTTTTATTAGTAATTTCTTGTTTTCCGTATATATTTCTCAAATTTAAAGCATATTATTAAAATTTATAGATTGTTTAAGGATATCCGTTTATTGCTAATTCATCTGAACATAGAAATTGTTGTTACTACGTGTTTAACTTATCAGTGAGTTAATATGTAATCTATATGTGACGAATTATAGCTGGACTTACCAGCCCATTTAACGTCATTTTAACTATTGGTTAAAACAAAATTGTTATTTAATAATCTGTTAATACACAATTTACATAGTAAGGATGTTACAAAGCCTGCTTAAACCTTGCTAGAAAATTACATAAGAGTATCCTATACGTAAACAAAGCTAAGATTACCATATGTATTGTGTATTGTTGCCAAATATGGCTTCGTGCAACTACCAAGACCATATTTATCTTAGACTTCTAAAAAAGTCTCAAGTATACGCTCTGCACCAACATTCTTACTCCCAACCAATCACACAAACATCAAAATCCAACCATTCTCCTTTGTTTATGCTTGTAAGGCTTCTACTGTTTAAGACGAAACTAGTAAAAATTTGCGTTGGAATGTTTTATTTTAAAATAGCTGTTCATTCTTAATTCATCTGAACGTTAAAATTATTTGTAATCATAGACATTTAACTTATGACCGAGTTTAATGTTTTATATTTAATATTAGTAAGACAAAATATTTAAATTATTATTAACATACACAAACATCAAACCTATATTATTTTGATTTTTATCTAAACATTTTATAACAATACAACTACCACATATAGATTAATATTTTCCTTGCTTGGGACAATTACATTTTTTATTTCTTCTCGTGTATTTCTCAATGTGTCAATCCTATTATTCCAAACCAATGAAGACAAATATCTGTTCATCTTAGATTCAGCTTAACATATTTTTAAAAACTTAATCACATGTAAGATCAGCACATTTAATAATAAATCTATAAAAATGGTTTTATATTTAAAAAGTTAATTCTGTTTCCTATTTTTAAGGAATATAGTTTTAAGAGATTTTATAGTGAATTGTTATAGGCAATGAAAACGGACAGAGTAGAGCTCCACGTCTACAGCTTTGAAGTGAAAATAACTGGAATAATATGATGTATTATAACAAATTACCTGAACAGTGAATTAATTAACACTAGATCAACAAGTCAAACGAGCAGAAACTTGTCATTATTATTGATTTTTTTGTTGAATAAAATATTATTTCATATGATTATCATTATTATTGAGTTTTTATTGAATTTATTATTTCATATGATTATCATTATTATTGAGTTTTTATTGAATTACATATAATTATGATGTATAATAACGAGGTACCTGCACAGTGGATTAATTAACACAAGATCAACAAGTCAAACGAGCACAAACTTGTCATTATTATTGATTTTTTTGTTGAATAAAATATTATTTCATATGATTACCATTATTATTGAGTTTTTATAAATTTAATATTATTTCATATGATTATCATTATTATTAAGTTTTTTATTGAATTTAATATTATTTCATATGATTATCATTATTATTGAGTTTTTATTGAATAAAATATTATTTCATATGATTATCGTTATTATTGATTTTTTATTGAATAAAATATTATTTTATATGATTATCATTATTAAGTTTTTTATTGAATTAAAATAAATGAGTTTTTTTATTGATTAAAATAAT
Organism: Euprymna scolopes; assembly: GCF_053919585.1. NCBI lineage: Eukaryota > Metazoa > Mollusca > Cephalopoda > Sepiida > Sepiolidae > Euprymna > Euprymna scolopes. The sequence continues at coordinate 170,564,330 of NC_136527.1, forward strand.
ATTTCATATGATTATAATATTATTAAGTTTTTATTGAATTAAATATTATTTCATATGATTATCATTATTATTGAGTTTTTATTGAATAAAATAAGATTTCATGATTATCATTATGATTGAATAAATAAAATTTCATATGATTATCATTAAATTGAGTTTTTTTTTATTAATAACGTATTATTTCATATGATTATAATATTATTGAGTTTTTATTGAATTAAATATTATTTCATATAATTATGATTATTATTGAGTTTTTTATTTAATAAAATATTATTTCATATTATTATCATTATTATTGAGTTTTTATTGAATTAAATATTTCATATGATTATAATTATTATTGATTTGTTTTATTGAATTCAATATTTCATATGATTGACATTATCTTTGAGTTTTTTATTGAATTAAGTATTATTTAATATGATAATCATTGCTATTGAGTTTTTTATTTAATAAAATATTATTTCATATGATCATCTTTATTATTGAGTTTTTTATTGAATTTAATATTATTATTATTATTGAATAAAATATGATTTCATATAATTTTCATTATTATTGAGTTTTTATTGAATTACAGATTATTTCATATGATTATCATTATTATTGAGTTTTTTATTGAATTAAATTAAATTTCATATAATTATCATTATTATTGAGTTTTTTATTGAATTAAATATTATTTCATATGATCATCATTATTATTGAGTTTTTTTATTGAATTTAATATTATTTCATTTGATTATCATTATTATTGAGTTTTTATTGAATTAAATATGATTTCACATGATTTTCATTATTGATTTTTTTATTGAATTAAATATTATTTCATATGATTATCATTATTATTGAGTTTTTATTGAATTAAATATGATTTAATATGATTATCATTTGTTAACGACTTTAAAGTGTTTCTCCCTTTAACATCCAATGTTTTTAAGTGGTATATTGAAAGATATGCTAATTCAATGAAACCTGAGTAGCCATATTGTCATTAAATACCATATTTACTGTTTGTATAGCAGACTTTACCCGTACATTAAATTGTATTATGTGTAGCAACTCACCTGCCAAATCGATTGACCCTTAAAATGTTTGTGTGTTGTATCAATACTAATTCATCTTTACATAATAATCAGACAATATATATATATTGTACGGTTGTACTTCATTGTTTGGTGAGCATTGGATTAGATAGGCTTACCTAACATTTCTGAGCTGGCATTATCCATTTTGTTTGTGATTTATCCTTTTTGTTTATAGAATTTAGAGAATTTTATGATCTTAACAGAATATGTTCTTATAAAATGCTGAAACATGTTGGATTTAAATTTGCGAACTTAGTTTTTAATAGTTTGTAACATTTGTTATTTTTTAAAAGTTGTTTTTACACAATAATTAATATATTTTTTCAAGTTTAAGAAATCATAATAAATTATTATATTTTTTAGAGTCAGTGAAAATTTTACATTTGAAATTTTAGATAGTTACGTTTGACTTATGATGTTTTTTACAAAAGAGACACCATTATTAAGGCCCAGATGCCACTCGAGGATAGGGTTTAATCAGCATACAGTAGTCAATGTAACACTGTTGTCTTAATTGTTGGTAAATTTTATTACTTAAGGGAAACGCATCATTAAGAACATGTTTAGGTTGAACTTGAAAATGACGATATTATAGTCAGCTGGAAAGCAGGCAAATGGAAGAGTTTCACAGGTTTGTATTCTAAGAAAGAAACTTTGTTCATGGAATCTATGTTTATGTTCAGGCGCAGATCAAGAGTGGGGGAAATTATTGATAATTTTTTCAGCTAGACGAGTGTTTCTTGCGAAAGTGTGGCAAGCGGGGCTATAGACTGAAACTCAGATGAGGACTTACCATGAAACTAATTTTAAAGCAGAGACAGGCTATGAGAAAGAGGTTGCAGGGAAGAGAAAATTGCACCACCCACTAGGCTACGAAGTCTACTTTTAACTCTGTCAAAGGAAGGAAACATGAGTTTGAATAGATACACAAAGATAATTGCCAAGACTGCTGCGAAGAAAGTGGGCTCTCTACCCTGCTAGAAAATTACTTACACTTGAAAATATCCTATATCTCTACAAACTCTTGTACGACCTTAATGAAAATACTCGTGACAAACCCGATAAGCAGCTAAATCCCACCCCTTCATAGTAGAGATCACTAGATGTATGAAAGCATTCTATTTTAATTGTTTCTTCCTCAGAACTGTATATCTATATAAAATTATGTATATGTATATAACATATATATACATATGTATATATATATACATACATATGTATATACATATATATATACATATATATGCACATATAGATACATATATACATACATATATATACATACAACATATATACATATACATATATATATATACATACATATACATATATATATACATACATATACATACATATATATACACACATATACATATATATACATATATATATGCATATATATACACACATATATATATACACATATATATACATAAATATATATACATAAATATATATACATATATACATATTTATATGCATATATATACACACATATATACACATATATATATATATATGTATACATGTATATACACACACATATATACACACACACATATATATATATATATATATATATATACATATATGTATACATGTATAAACACACATATACACACACACACATACATATATATATATATATATATATATATATATATATATATATATATATATATATATATATATATATATTAAATGCCGAAAAAACAGTTTTTTGTTCAGTTGTCAAACAATTGAATCAACTTCGAATCAAATTATTGTGTTTATGATAAACATTAGGGTTTTCGCAGAAATCACGTAAATTTTACTGAAATAAACAAATTTTTATTCACGAAATCAATATTTTTTATTGGATTGCAATAAAATTAAAACTTTTTATGTTTAATATTATTTTAAGAATCCATATTTTGGAGGGAGATTGCAAAAAAAAATGTTTCAGATTATTTTGAAAGTTATTGAATGGGGATTTTTTTAAAGCGTAAAAAAATAACTTACCTTTCATATTGGATCACAATAAAAAATAAACTTATTTTAATATTTAAGATTATTTTAAAGTTGTTGAATAATATTGTTGTAAAGTGAAAAAATAAACTTACTTACATATTAAAGGGTGCTAGTGCACTTACTGATCCGAGCTATTTTTTTTTAAATCGTATTTCTAAGTTTAATTAAAGTTTTATATGCTTTTGTATGTTTTTTTTATTCAATTGTAAATAGGTACGAAACACCCTCCCCTCTCAATGTTAATGGCTTTTTAAATAGTAACGTTATTATTTCAGCAGCAGCACGGATCAATAATGTACCTATTTAAGATTATTATTAATATTTCTAAGTTTAATTAAAGTTTTATATGCTTTTTTATGTTTTTTTTTATTCAATTGTAAATAGGTATGAAACACCCTCCCCTCTCAATGTTAATGGCTTTTTAAATAGTAACGTTATTATTTCAGCAGCAGCACGGATCAATAATGTACCTATTTAAGATTATTATTAATATTTCTAAGTTTAATTAAAGTTTTATATGCTTTTGTATGTTTTTTTTTATTCAATTGTAAATAGGTACGAAACACCCTCCCCTCTCAATGTTAATGGCTTTTTAAATAGTAACGTTATTATTTCAGCAGCAGCACGGATCAATAATGTACCTATTTAAGATTATTATTAATATTTCTAAGTTTAATTAAAGTTTTATATGCTTTTTTATTCAATTGTAAATAGGTACGAAACACCCTCCCCTCTCAATGTTAATGGCTTTTTAAATAGTAACGTTATTATTTCAGCAGCAGCACGGATCAATAATGTACCTATTTAAGATTATTATTAATATTTCTAAGTTTAATTAAAGTTTTATATGCTTTTTTATTCAATTGTAAATAGGTACGAAACACCCTCCCCTCTCAATGTTAATGGCTTTTTAAATAGAAACGTTATTATTTCAGCAGCAGCACGGATCAATAATGTACCTATTTAAGATTATTATTAATATTTCTAAGTTTAATTAAAGTTTTATATGCTTTTGTATGTTTTTCTTTATTCAATTGTAAATAGTTACGAAACACCCTCCCCTCTCAATGTTAATGGCTTTTTAAATAGTAACGTTATTATTTCAGCAGCAGCACGGATCAATAATGTACCTATTTAAGATTATTATTAATATTTCTAAGTTTAATTAAAGTTTTATATGCTTTTGTATGTTTTTTTTTATTCAATTGTAAATAGGTACGAAACACCCTCCCCTCTCAATGTTAATGGCTTTTTAAATAGTAACGTTATTATTTCAGCAGCAGCACGGATCAATAATGTACCTATTTAAGATTATTATTAATATTTCTTAGTTTAATTAAAGTTTTATATGCTTTTGTATGTTTTTTTTTATTCAATTGTAAATAGGTACGAAACACCCTCCCCTCTCAATGTTAATGGCTTTTTAAATAGTAACGTTATTATTTCAGCAGCAGCACGGATCAATAATGTATCTATTTAAGATTATTATTAATATTTCTAAGTTTAATTAAAGTTTTATATGCTTTTGTATGTTTTTTTTTTATTCAATTGTAAATAGGTACGAAACACCCCCCCCTCTCAATGTTAATGGCTTTTTAAATAGTAACGTTATTATTTCAGCAGCAGCACGGATCAATAATGTACCTATTTAAGATTATTATTAATATTTCTAAGTTTAATTAAAGTTTTATATGCTTTTGTATGTTTTTTTTATTCAATTGTAAATAGGTACGAAACACCCTCCCCTCTCAATGTTAATGGCTTTTTAAATAGTAACGTTATTATTTCAGCAGCAGCACGGATCAATAATGTACCTATTTAAGATTATTATTAATATTTCTAAGTTTAATTAAAGTTTTATATGCTTTTGTATGTTTTTTTTATTCAATTGTAAATAGGTACGAAACACCCTCCCCTCTCAATGTTAATGGCTTTTTAAATAGTAACGTTATTATTTCAGCAGCAGCACGGATCAATAATGTACCTATTTAAGATTATTATTAATATTTCTAAGTTTAATTAAAGTTTTATATGCTTTTGTATGTTTTTTTTTTATTCAATTGTAAATAGGTACGAAATACCCTCCCCTCTCAATGTTAATGACTTTTTAAATAGTAACGTTATTATTTCAGCAGCAGCACGGATCAATAATGTACCTATTTAAGATTATTATTAATATTTCTAAGTTTAATTAAAGTTTTATATGCTTTTGTATGTTTTTTTTTATTCAATTGTAAATAGGTACGAAACACCCTCCCCTCTCAATGTTAATGGGTTTTTAAATAGTAACGTTATTATTTCAGCAGCAGCACGGATCAATAATGTACCTATTTAAGATTATTATTAATATTTCTAAGTTTAATTAAAGTTTTATATGCTTTTTTATGTTTTTTTTTATTCAATTGTAAATAGGTACGAAACACCTTCCCCTCTCAATGTTAATGGCTTTTTAAATAGTAACGTTATTATTTCAGCAGCAGCACGTCTCAATAATGTACCTATTAAAGATTATTATTAATATTTCTAAGTTTAATTAAAGTTTTATATGCTTTTTTATGTTTTTTTTTTATTCAATTGTAAATAGGTACGAAACACCCTCCCCTCTCAATGTAAATGGCTTTTTAAATAGTAACGTTATTATTTCAGCAGCAGCACGGATCAATAATGTACCTATTTAAGATTATTATTAATATTTCTAAGTTTAATTAAAGTTTTATATGCTTTTGTATGTTTTTTTTTTATTCAATTGTAAATAGGTACGAACCACCCTCCCCTCTCAATGTTAATGGCTTTTTAAATAGTAACGTTATTATTTCAGCAGCAGCACGGATCAATAATGTACCTATTTAAGATTATTATTAATATTTCTAAGTTTAATTAAAGTTTTATATGCTTTTTTATTCAATTGTAAGGTTAAAGTACAGAATAGGTACGAAAAACACCCTCCCCGTGTCTTTTTAAATGGCTTTTTAAATAATAACGTTATTTCAGCACGGATCAATAAGTGCACTTGTACCTATTTAAGATTATGTTAAAGTTGTGGAATTATAATTTTGTAAAGTGAAAATAATAAACTTACCTTTCATTCCAGGAATGTAATACGAAAAAAAAAATCGTTTTTCTTTTGTGTCCAACGCAGAAAATTTGTTTGTTTGTTAGGATTTCTTAATATAATCTTTAGTAAATTGATACAAAATTTGTTTTGTGTGTCCAATTCATTAAGCAATTAAATATATGAAAATATAAAAGAATCGAAATTAAAATATAAAAAACACGATTTAAACGTGAAATTATTATAAGAAGAAATCAACTGCTTCAGAACAAAGACCTTTTGTTCATCATAAAACGGTGTAATCATTATTTTGTTCCTCGTGTAAAAGATTGAACATTTCATTATGATTTGGATTAGTCGAACTACTGTTTACATCCAAGATGAGAACAGTAATCCAAATAATCCAAATATAAAAAAATGCAAAACTGAATATTTCACATAAACAATTCAAAAAGGAAGGAATTGAACAAATAGCGAAGTCAATCAAATAACAAAAACTAGATTTGAACCAACAAAAAACAAAACAATAATCACATGATTACATTATGAAAATTGCGAATTATTTTTATCAGATTTGATTCCGTTAACTTTACGATGACCTTAACTTATAATTCCAGACTTAAACCTGATATTTTACATGCAATCAGCATCTAACGACTAACGATGGAAGTGTAGTACGTGTTTCTAGTTTGTTTGTGCATTTCAGCCATGTGCCGCCTTATAACCATTCTGGATTTACTTGTCATGTTTTGAGCCTTCCCATGTATTACCTTCTCCTATGATAGAGAAGTAACGCAATGTTGGAAAATGTCCCGACTCGCAGATGTGAATATGAGAAAAAATATAACAGAACACAAATCGATATTTAACAACAACTGAGTCTCATGAGTTGCATTATATAGTATTTTGCCATCAAAGGGACGTAATTCCCAAACAGTTGCCTGCCTTTTAAGCGATAAACGCCGTGTAATTTGCTTGCACCCTTCTTGTTATATATATATATATATATATATATATATATATATATATATATATATATATATATATATATATATATATAATATATATATATATATATATATATATATATATATATATATATATATATATATATATATAACAAGAAGTAATTTGCTTGCACCCTTCTTGTTATATATATATATATATATATATATATATATATATATATATATATATATATATATATATATATATATATATATATATATATATATATATATATATATATATATATATATAACAAGAAGGGTGCAAGCAAATTACACGGCGTTTATCGCTTAAAAGGCAGGCAACTGTTTGGGATATATATATATATACAAACATTCACCTCATGTAACTGTCATGTAAAAGTGCCGATTCTTGCAGTTAAAAACTTTATATGTTCATGAAACAGTTGCTTTTAAATCCTTATGTCTTTTCATCCTCATCACCAGATGAAATGTAAAATACGCTCGCGAGTGTGAGTATGTGAGGAAATAGAATAGAACACAAATCGATAATTAATTAAATCACATTTTTTTCCTTTTTATATATCGTTTAAAGGGCAGGTAACTCTTTTGGGAATTATGTCCCTTTGATGGAAACATTACGATATAATGCAACTCATGAGATTCAGCTGAATTATAATTAATGTACCTATTTACAATGCCTCCCCATGGGACAGAGTTAGACACCAGGGTCGTTTTTTTTATGTGGAGAAAAGGAACAAAAATTAAAATTGTCTCAGTCGTGAAGGATTTCTCCTCCACTGACAGAGAACAAGAAATTGGAGTGCAGCAAACTGCAGCATCTGAAGAAAGATACTACACTTTGATCTTGTCCCGAAGGCCAAAATGTCAACAAAAAAATTATGCCTTTCAATTGCCGTGATAATAATAATGTGAAACATGGTGGCTATGGATACATAAATCAGAAACAGGTACTTTTATTTTATAGTTCTGTCTCCCGATTCATAAACTTTTCGGCATGAAAACGTGCCCAGAGCTCGACAGTCAAATAAACTACTTTGAAAAATAAAGTCAAAATACTAAAACATTTTTTTCACACATAAACCAGAAACAGATACTACATTTTCATTATGACTGTCTTTTTTTTTTTAGTTTGGGATTCTGCGAAGACTTTAACTATTTAACTTTTAATATGAAAACATGGCTGGCATGAGTATAACGGTCGTATCTTTGCTGAATGTATGTCTAACAGGCAAGCTAATTAGCCAATTGAGTTTAATAATGTAATCATGTAGTTATAATTTGCTTCTTTTTTAAATCCAAATCTATTTTTTTTTTCATTTGACTTTACATTTCGTTTTATTTGAGTTGTTTATGTGAAATGTTTTTATGTGAGGATTATTTGGATTATTCGGATTACTGTTCTCATCTTAGGTGTAAGCAGTAGTTCAACTAATCCAAATAATAATAGAATGTTCAGTCGTAAAAAATAAACCTTAGTTTAATATCTTCATGTGTCTTATTTATTTTAATAAATTAGAAAAAAATATGAAGAGAACTTGAAAAAAAAATCCAACTAATGAACGGACATTTTTACACAAGGAACGAAATAATAATTTCACCGGATTATGATGACCTTGAATTGATTGTTCTTTAGCAGTTGATTTTCTCTTTAAATAATTTCACGTTTAAATCATGTTTTTCATCTTTTAATTTTGATTCTTTTATATTTTCATATATTTTATTTCTTTATGAATTGAACACACACACACACACAAACTGTATCAATTTACTAAAGAAATCATAATAAACAAATCAAATTTTTCTGTTTTGAACACACACAAGAAAAGAACGAATATACATCACTTTTTTTTTTCGTATTGAATTTCTGGAATGAAAGGTAAGTTATTTTTTTTTGTTGCTTACATTTTCAAAAAAAGCATGCAATAACTTTTAAAATAATGTCAAATAGTAAAATAAGTTTATTTTTTATTGCAATCCAATAAAACTATGGATTCTGCTTTTAACAAACGTGAATAAAAAAAAGTATGAATCTCCAATCAATAAAAATCTTCGAAGAAAATATTATTCAATCTGACATTAAGATTTTTTTAAATCAGAAATTTGTTTATTTTTAGTAAAACTTATGTGATTTCTTAGAAAATAATGTTTATCATAAACACGATAATTTAATTCAAATATGGTTGAATTGTTAGACAACTTAGCACAAAACTGTTTTAGCGGTTTTTAATTGTTTTAATATTTGTTAAAAAATGTTGAATACACTTATTTAGTATTATTATTAATATTTACTCCAATATTTTAGATTTAAGAATGTGATCATATTCTTCTATAAAGATTACATAAAATGATCACCCATTTAGTGGCCATCACTTAAAAATTTAAATGTAACAATTTAATAAACAAAACATACCATAAAATATCATTCTGTATTTTCATGTAACAATTTAATAAACAACACATACTATAAAATATCATTTTGTATTTTCATGTAACAATTTAATAATGTGCAATTTTATGCTCTTTCCGATAAACCGAATATAATATTTTGGACAAAGTTTTTTTTTTGTTTAATTCACGTCCCCCCCATTTTCAAATGTCTATATAAAAGTAAATAATTAATTTACTCGCCAAAGTTTTATAAATTTAAAACAAAAAATAGCGTTTTTTCAAATGTAAAACAAAAAATAGCGTTATTTAAAATTACCTGTAAAGTCCGAAGTTTAAAACCTTCTTATTTTTTAACCACGTTTTTTTTTTTTTGTTAATGAGACGTTGGTACTTGCTCCTTTAATTGAAAAAAAAAGTTTGAATTACATTTTTCGAGTAGTTATAAGCTTGGAAAGACAGGGGTCGAATTAATTAACGCCCCCATTTTGAAATGTCTATTAAAGAGTAAATGATTAATTTACTCACCAAAGAGTTATATATCACAAATTGAAGATAAAAGATCAATAAATGATTTATTCAAATTTAAAACAAAAAATGTAGTGTTTTTTTTTAATTTACCTGTAAAGTCCGAAGTTTAAAATCTGTATTTTTTTAAAAACGCTGTTTGTTTTTTTTTTAATGAAACCTTGGTCCTTGCTACTTTAATTGAAAAAACATAGGGTTTGAATTACATTTTTCGAGTAGTTATAAGCTTGGAAAGACAGGGGGTGAAATTATTTAATATTTTTTACGATTTTTTTTTTTTACTTAATTAAAAAGTAAATGTTATGGCAAGGTTATTAAGAAATTAGTCTTTAACCTTTAAAAGCTACCAAGAATGAGACTCTAATAAAACAAGAATAGAAATTTTAAAGCAGTGGCAACTTTTTTTTTACTGTAACAAAGCTTATAATATTAATAACATCAACATTTAGTTTTTAACATTACAAAAAATGAAAATGCAATGATAGTTGTAAGCTGCGCAAGTTTTTCTACATTTTTTTACGACTTTATAAGAGATTGCATGCGACGATAAGAAATTATATGTTTTCTTCAGACAAAACTTTTTAATAAAAAAAAGATGAAAATATGAAAAAAAGGTTACGGCGGCTTTTTTCTTTTTACTGATAAACACATTAGTAATACCAACACCAAGTAAATCGCAGTTTTCGTTTAATAAAAATTACAAAACTTCTACAACTAGATTTTCCTAAAAATAACAAAGAAAATATGTTGGCCTTTAAAGATTTCTACAATGTTTCTGCCATTTCTGTAACTGAAACTCAATTAGCTGGTGATATACTGGATTTAATATGTAAATATTGAATTATATGGGTGTAAATTTATTAGAAGTATTAATAATTAACTATTTTTTGTCTATAGTTACACAGTTTTTTTATACTTTAATCTAAGAATATATATTTAACATAATATAACGGGACTATATGTAGGGATTGAGTTATATTTAAGAAAAGTCTATTTTAAGTTTTTTAATTAACTTTAGTTTGCAATAAACTCATCAATCACGTATGTTTTGCAATTTTGTCTATCGTTTTAGTCTTCTCTCTCAAAATATCAAAGAATTACAAATACTACAAAATGGAATTATAACATAATTTTTGTGTTCAACTAATAAATGCAAGTTCTATTAATTCGAACGTTTCAAAATTAACACTTTTTCTTATCACTTGTAAGCTTTTAATTTTTGAAAGTTTGCTTCAAATATTTTCTTGGAAATATAAAAGAAAATTTTTATGCAGTAATAAAAAAGTTGCAAACAATTAAAAATCGTTTGGTGGATTTAGAGTATTTTTATTGAATAAAATGAAAATATTTGAACGTTTTTATAGAATAAGAAGAACATAAATTCAAAAATGTTTATAATTTAGTTTATATACATAGATTAGTGATTAATAGACGTTACACAATAAAACATATTATAAACAGAAGATATGAATATATAAAAGGAAATAACAGTTTGATAGACGTTACACAATAAAACATATTGGAAAAAGGAACATATATGAATGAATGTATGAAAGTAAAACAACATAGGTCAAACATTGATTTGTAAAATTCCAAACATGTAATTATTACACTCGGAAAATAATATCAATTTCACAATTGTATCAAATTTGCTACACACTTATTATTATTTTAATTGGAATTTATTATTGAGATGAGTATTATTTATATTAAATTTATTTATTGCGGACAATTATCCTCATCTTTATTAGTTGTTGTTTCACAACGTTTCGGCCAACTATTCCTCTGGCCTTCGTCAGGTGGCAACCCCGACAGATACGAACTTCGAATCTCCCAACTGCATTCTCATCAATCATTGCCATTCATATTGTAATATATGTTTTTCTTCTCATTTTGATTTACATCTATGTATCTATAAAAGTGAACGTGTCTGTCTGTGTACATTTCCCTATGCAGTAACTCTGTCAAATATCAGTCTACAGACTCGAAATTTGATATACAGGGTACTGAGATTCGGAAAAAATCTTTGCAATCCTTTTCCAGCCAGTAATTTTGCTGTTAAGGGATCAAAATTCAACGATTTGACCTTTGAGAACTCTACCAAACCAATTTTGGGTTTGAGAACTCCGCCAATTTGTGGTTCAAACACTTGAAATTTGTGATAGGTTCCTTTGACATGGATATAACTTAATAACTTGATTTGAGCCAAAAACAATAAATGTTAAGGGGTCATAATAGGAGTCAAAGTTTTTAAAAATAAACTTTTTTTTTGCTTAACTTACCCAGGCATGGCATGCTCGTCATAAAAAATGCTATAATTTCAACATATATCTGTATGGAGTGGATCTGTGTCAAGTTATAAAATATCTGTTTATTTTCGTATAACTTTTTTTTTAGATTAAATTAATCTAGATATTGAATTCAATCTAATAATATTAATAACAATAAACAAACATAATACTAATATTTGAATACAAATATTAAAAATATTGAATTTCATTTAATTTTGCAGATGTTCCTGATTGGACGCTATTATTCAATTTTAATGGAGTCTCATTTTCCTAAGCATCATCCTATACACAATTATTACTTCATTTGAAAGAGAACACCGACATCTGCTGCAAGATTATACTTTTTAATGAAGTTTGTGAAACATTGGTAAAAACATTACACATCTTAAAGGTAATATATTTTTGTTGAATAAAGCCAAAAGGAAATAAGAGATCAAATTCCAGAAAAGTTTATGAAGACAATATTTTTACAGCACCCGAAAATATAGCAATAAGAAACATTTTATAGAAAGAAAAGTATGTGGCTTTAAGAAGACAATATTTTTTACGACACTCGAAACTATTAAACTAAGAAAATTTTTGTAGAAAGAAAAGTATGTGGCTTTAAGAAGGCAATATCTTTACAGCACTATAGTTTTATAGCACTAAGTCAATATTTTTACAGCACTATAGTTTTATAGAAGAGACAATATTTTTACAGCTCTATAGTTTTATAGAAGTAAGACAATATTTTTACAGCTCTATAGTTTTATAGCGGTAAGAAAATATTTGTAGAAAGAAAAGTGGTTTTAAGAGACAATATTTTTACAGCACTAGAACTGAGAAAAATTTTGTGAGAGAAAACTAAGACCTTATAAAAGCTAAATTATTTGATGTAGCAATTTGCAAAGATCACTCAGTCTAAATATATAAGACTGTGGGTAAATGATTGGTATCTGAAAAGCTTCTTATATTCAGGTTTAACAAATTAATAATAAAATTGCAATAAATAAAAATTAATGTTTCCCTAATGTGTGTAAACATTTGTGAAGTCACACTAGAAAAATGCGACATTCTTGTAAATTGTGTAGATACAATTGTTTTGTAAAATACGATTGACTAAAAAAATAAAAAAGGAAAAACCACATACTTGTGAAGTGTGTCAATATACTTCTTAAAAAATCACAGTAATACATATGAAAATACACATTCCTGAAAAGCAATAGCCATATACTTGTGAGGTGTGTGTATTTACACTGGGGAAAAGACACATACTTGTGAAGTGTGTTGATATTCTTGTTCTGAAAAATCACACTTAGTCATAAATATGAGAACTCACACTGGGGAAAAGCCACATAGTTGTGAAGTGTGTGGAGCTTCTTTTTCTCGAAAATACGGCTTAGCTACACATATGAGAACTCATACTGGGGAAAAGCCACATAGTTGTGAAGTGTGTGGATCTTCTTTTTCTCGAAAATGCAGCTTAGTTATACATATGAGAACTCACACTGGGGAAAAGCCACATACTTGTGAAGTGTGTGGGTCTTCTTTTACTAGAAAATATGTCTTAGTGACACATATGAGAACACATACTGGTGAAAAGCCACATAATTGCAAAGTGTGTGGATCTTCTTTTTCTCAAAAATCCAAGTTAGTTAGACATGTTAGGACTCACACTGGGGAAAAGCCACATACTTGCGAAGTGTGTGGATATTCTTGCTCTGAAAAATCTGTCTTAGTCAAACATATGAGAACTCACACTGGGGAAAAGCCACATACTTGTGAAGTGTGTGGATATTCTACTTCTCAGAAATATGTCTTAGTAACACATATGAGAACTCACACTGGGGAAAAGCCACATATTTGTGAAGTGTGTGGATCTTCTTTTTCTCAAAAATCAGTGTTAGTTAGACATGTTAGAACTCATACTGGGGAAAAGCCACATTATTGCGAAGTGTGTGGATATTCTTGTTCTGAAAAATCAGATTTAGTATCACATATGAGAACTCACACTGGGGAAAAGCCACATGCTTGTGAAGTGTGTGGATCTTCTTTTACAAAAAGATCTAACTTAGTCACACATATGAGAACTCATACTGGTGAAAAGCCACATAATTGCGAAGTGTGTGGATCTTCTTTTTCTCAAAAATCAAGCTTAGTCAGCCATAAGGTAACTCACACTGGGGGAAAGCCACATACTTGCGAAGTGTGTGGATATTCTTTTTCTCGAAAATCAGTGTTAGTCAGACATATGAGAACTCACACTAAGGAAAAGCCACATATTTGTGAAGCGTGTGGATCTTCTTTTACTACAAAATATGTCTTAGTCACACATATGAGAACCCACACTGGTGAAAAGCCACATATTTGTGAAGTGTGTGGATCTTCTTTTACTCAAAAATCAAATTTAGTCAGCCATAAGCTAACTCACACTGGGGTAAAGCCACATACTTGCAAAGTGTGTAGATCTTATTTTTGTAAAAAATCATACTTAGTCAGACATATGAGAACTCACACTGGGGAAAACTTAATCAGTGTTTAGAAATAAAGAACTTAAATGAAACATTCGAATATTTATGTAACTCATATAGAGTTCAAATGTTAGCCCATTTCTGAGAACTTTGACTGAAGTAAAATAAAACAAAAAAGGGAAAACTCATATAGTTCCGAAGAGTGTTGATATTCTTTATCTGAAAAATCAGATTTAGTATCACACTGGAGGCAACTGTATGCAATCAACACCAAGAGGGGGAGTGGATACATAGAGTAAATACTCTGTCAAGGGCAAACAAGATATGCAACTTTAAAAGCACAGGAATTGACAAGATTCCAAATTTCTGGCTTAAAAAAACTCCCAGCACTTCATGAACATTATGCGCAGGCATTTACTCGCATTGTCAGCGGCGAGGAAGATTCACCAGAGTGGTTAACTCTTGTCCAAACGACTCTGATAACCAAGAGCCAAGATACCCACTTACCCAATAAATACAGGCCTATCTGCTGCATTCCAACCACATACAAGTGGCTTACAGGAATGATTGCAGATGCAATCTATCAACACCTGACCGATGGCAAATACCTTGAAAACGAACAAAAGGGATGTACCAGGAATAAACTTGGTACAAAGGGCCAACTTCTCAACAAAACCATCCTCGAGGACTGCAAAAAGCGTCAAAGGAACCTGTCAATGTCTTCGATATAATATCTATAATATCCACAATAACGTATTGTACTTACAATAACCCTTATCTATGAATGGCTTCCGGGCCTTGATAAGTGCTGACAACCTTGTAAAAAAAAGAAAACAGATATATAATGTCCATGAGAACATAAAGACATTCCTTAAAAAACAAATGACTATGTGGCAAACATCAATTGCACTACACCACATGGAAGGGACAATACACACTTCAAATCTCAGTGTCCAGCGAGGTATATTTCAAGGTGATAGTCTGTCACCATTGCTCTTCTGCCTTAATATTGACCCACTCAGCAAACTCCTAAAAAACTTTGATGCTGGGTACAATCTTAGTAAAGGAAGGAAAAAAGAAAAAACGTAAAAGTAAATCATCTACTTTTTATGGACGATCTCAAACTCTATGCAGAGACAGAAAAAACAGCTTGTCTCTCTGATAGAAAATGTAAAGACTTTCACAGAGGATGTCTGCATGGAGTTTGGATTTATCAAATGTGCCAAATGCACAATAAAAAAAGGAAAAAAGACGACATCCGAAAATATTCGGTTCACTGATGGCTTTACTGAAGATCTAGGAGAGGATGCCACATATAAGTACCTCGGTATAGAGGAGAATATAACTGTGGAGCATGAAAAAATGAGACATAAGGTTGAACAAGAATACACATCACGCCTTAAAAAGATACTCAAAGCTGAATTAAGTGCCAAAAACAAAATAACTGCCATAAATCAACTTGCAATCGCTGTCATCACATATGAGTTTGGTATTATTGACTGGCTTCAATGCA
Source organism: Euprymna scolopes (assembly GCF_053919585.1). Taxonomy (NCBI): domain Eukaryota; kingdom Metazoa; phylum Mollusca; class Cephalopoda; order Sepiida; family Sepiolidae; genus Euprymna; species Euprymna scolopes. The sequence continues at coordinate 170,580,642 of NC_136527.1, forward strand.
ATATCAATAGGTTAGATACAAAGACCAGGAAACTCCTAACCTTACATAAAATAATATATCGAAATCAATGTATAGACAGGATATACTTATCACGAAAAAGAGTGGCCTTGGTCTCACTGAAACAAACCGTGCATATCGAGCCACCATAGTAAGCATGGGGCAGTATATTAAAAGCTCAACAGATATGACAATAGAAATAGTGAGGGACCACAATGAACGCCTACCCCAACAAACCTGAATCACAAAGTTTGCTGAAAACTTTGGTGATGTCATACTGGAAATACTGGCGAGGTATATGATGAACCAGCAACACAGATTGCAAGAAAAAAAAAAGAAATACACCGAAATCGAGATAGACACAAAAACAAGGATCATTATCGATGTCACTGTCGCAAATGATTTTTGCCCTAATAGAGCTGAACGGGAAAAGATAACAAAATATCAGGACCTAAAAAATGATCTAAAAACCACATGGTCGCTGAAACAAATAAACATTTTACCGGTTGAGATTGGAGCCACTGGCTTAATAAAAATGAATTTTCAGAAATACTTTGGAGCAATTTCTGGAAGACCAAGCTCTAACGAAATACAAATAGCAGCCATAAAGTGAACAGTATCTATTCGGATCCAGGATTAAATCAAAACCGAATCATAGTAGCCCTTTTTGATCTCTTTAAACTCACTAAAGTAAAATACATAAAAAAGAAAGAAACTCTGTGAAGTGTGTGAATATTCTTCTTCTCATACATTATCGTTAACCATATTTTTGTGAAGTGTGTGTTCCCAGAATCAACGTTAGTGACTGATATACTACATCACTCAAGGGAGATGCCTCATTCTTGTGAAATATGTGAATATTCTTTTTGTAGAAAATCAAACTTTGTGAGGCATAAAAAACTCACACTAGGGAAAAGCAACATTCTTATGAAGTGTGTGGATATTCTTGTTTTAAAAATCAAAAAAGCCATATTTTTGCGAAGTGTGTGGATATGCTTGTTCTTAAAAGTCATCGATAATGATATATATGAGAATTCATGCTGGAGAAAAGCTGTGGCATTATGTCTCAGTGCAACGGTTGCTAACACACTCTACAGCAAGACCGAGTGGTGATTTGGCCATAAGCCTAGAGATACAAAGAACTGCATTCCCAGAATTCCCTTTCTAGATCGACTTTTTTCTGTCCGGACCGTCATGAGCTGAACACCCATATTTCTATCTCTATGTAAACTAGTTAGGGTAGGTTAGTTAGTTTTGAAGAACCAATTGCCTATGTTTAATTGTAAAGCTTAATTATAATTTGTATATTGTATTGTATTGTAATATATTGTATCGCATGTCGTTCTTTTGTTTGTCATAAATGGCTTCGTTGAAGAATGAGGCGGCCAGAGGAAAAGGAATATTCCAACCCGAATGCCACAAAAGATCAAGATATTTCCTGGGAGAAGATGTAGCCACACAGCCTCTTACATCCAACATCTCTTGACATATCTAAAGCCTTTGATAGGGTATCGCATAAAGGTTTACTTCATAAGATCGCTAGCTATGCTATAGCTGGAAAAGTCTTCTCAATTATTAAATCATTTCGTTCTGATAAGTTCATAAGAGTATTAGTTGAGGGGCAAAAATCAGAAGCTCACAGTATTAATGCCGGTGTCCCTCAGGGGTCCATCCTGGGCCCAACTCTTTTCCTGATCTACATTAATGATCTTCCAAATCACATCCTTACATCATTTGTAGACATTTATGCTGACGACATTACCATTTATGGTAGCACATCTAAGAGAGTAAACGACCAAGTTCTCTCCAATTCTCTCTCTTCTGATCTTGAGCACGTAGTACAATGGGGAAAGGGGTGGCTGGTTACTTTTAATGCATCTAAAACCAAGCTACTCTCTTTACATCATCAACATTCTGATCCACATCTGGCATCAATTGAAATGAATGGCTCTCGTCTTCAGGAGGCCTCAAGTTTTGGCAAGCTTCTGGGCTTGACCATTACTCCTGATCTTAAATGGAACACGTACATCAAATCTGTTGCCTAGGCCGCTGGAATAATGGTGGGATCTTTCTATCGATCCGGTAAATATCTCACTGCTGATGCTATTCTCTATCTATATAAGAGCCAGGTACGTCCAAGGATGGAATACTGTTGCCACATCTGGGCAGGAGCTGCTAGAAAGGACTTGTCCTGCCTTGATAGAGTTCAAAATAGACTTCGTAGCCTCGTAGGAGATGTCCTTTTTTCTTCCTTGCAACCTCTATCTCACAGAAGAGATGTTGCGAGTTTGTCTCTGATGTATCGTTATTTTCATGAAAAGTGTTCGACTGAGCTTCAATCTATGGTCCCCCCGCGCAAAACTTTCACAAGAAACACTCGTCTAGCTGTAAACACTATCAATAATTCTCCCCCACTCTTTATCTGTGCCTAAACCTAAACGTAGATTCCATGAACAAAGCTTTTTTATTAGAACTGCACGCCTGTGGAATTGTCTTCCGTTTTCCTGCTTTCCGGCTGACTACAATATGGCTGTGTTCAAGTCTAACGTAAATAAATTCTTGATGAGCCGTTCCATATAAGTTATCAAATTTACCAAATTTTCATTACTAATGATTACTATATTGTCCAATTTCTACTGTACACTCTTTAACCCTTATTCTTGAGTGGCCTCTTGGCCTTGATAATGTGGTGATACCTATGTAAAAAAATCTCAGGTATGTTTTTCCTATTGATACTCACAGCCTAATGACTGAGCCATCGTCACATCATCAGACTATTAGTGTCGCAGTTGAAGCCAATCATATGCCAGTGACCGGCTGATCGTGTAATAAATCCATATTTTTGTAAAGATATTCTTGTTCTGATAAATTGAGAAAAGCCACATTTTTGTAAAATGTGAGGATATTCCTGTTTCATAAATCATCATTATTAGTCCATAAAAGAACTAGCATTATTAAAAAACATACTTTTGAAGTGTGTGGATATTTTAGTTCTCAAAAATCATTGCTAGCGACACATATGAGAACTCGCACTAAAGAAAAGCCAAATTCTTATGAGGTATGTAGATATTCTAGTTAATTCTGTTAGTTAACCATATAAGAACTCACACTGAGGAAAGCCACATTCTTCTAAAGTGTGTTGATATTTTAGTTAATAAAAAAATCAAAATTAGTGAGTCATATGAGAACTCAGAACACAAAGTGAACAACAACAGTCCGTGATGTCAACATTGTAAAATAAAAGATAATGTGCTCCACCCTTGTCTACAACGATGCATTAAATTTTACATAACGATAAATAAACTCTACAAACAAAACGAGTGAGACATATAAATCCTCTCTGGACTATGAACACCTATGAACAAGTGTTGGTATCAACAGCAAGTTGATGATTAACACACCTATGAACAAGTGTTGGTATCAATAGCAAGTAAAATACAATTAGAAAGAAAGAAACCGGAAGTGTGTGAATATTCTTGTTCTCATACATTATCGTTAACCATATTTTTGTGAAGTGTGTGTTCTCAGAATCAACGTTAGTGACTGATATAATACATCACTCAAGGGAGATGCCTCATTCTTGTGAAGTATGTGAATATTCTTTTTGTAGAAAATCAAATTTTGTGAGACATAAACAACTCACACTAGGGAAAAACACCGGTTTCTAATACACTCTACAGCATGGCCGAGTGGTGATTTGGTCATAAGCGTAGAGATACAAAGAAATGCATTCCCAGAATTCACTTTCTACATCGACGTCTTTCTGTCCAGACCGTCATGAGCTGAGCACCCATATTTCTGTCTCTCCGTAAATTAGGGAGCGAGCACCCCTTCCCTCAGCACTAGTTAGTGTAGGTTAGTTTAATTGTAAAAATTAATTATAATTTGTATATTGTATTGTAATATATTTTTGTAAAATAAATAGTTAATACAATATATATTACAATTGTGTCGCGTGTCGTTTTCTTTGTCTGTCATAAATGGCTTTATTGAAGAATGAGGCGGCTTGAGGAAAAGGAATATTCCAACCTGAATGCCACCAAAGGTCAAGACATTTCCTGGGAGAAGACGGAGCCACACAGCCACTTACATCCAACATCTCAAGTATGTTTTTCCTATTGATACTCACACCCTAATGACTGACCCATCGTCACATCATCAGACTATTAGTGTAACAGGTGAAGCCAGTCACATCATCAGACTATTAGTGTAACAGGTGAAGCCACTCACATGCCACTGACCGGCTGATCGTGTTATACAGCCACAATCAACTGTTCTATTGGAGTAAGTTCAGCTTGATCGTCAGACATTAAGAGATAATGTTCACGGATAATATAATTTTTTTCGTTTCATTGTTTATTCTATGTTTGACTGTTAATCCAGACAAAGAGACATTTAATATATTCGAACAAACTAAACAAACAGAATGAAAACATATTGTATCACAATATGAAATGACTTAATAAGAACATGTTTTTTTCACAAAAAAATATATTTTTATTTAATTCTTTCATTTTTATTAATTATTTTTCTTGATTTACTCAGTAAAAGAATCAAATAAATAGACAACCAGACGAAGTAACTTTATTTAATTATGACATCAGTAACTTAACAATAATAATAAAAAAACACTTTCATATAAAATATTTTCTACGATTATTAAATTAAATAATATTGTTCTGGTAGAGATAGTTGTCTCAAGTAAGAAAAATAATATTTAACCTTAGACAGAGTCTTTGCTAAACCAGGCTCTAGCAAAACTTTTAGAAGATAAACTAAACTATATTTTGTGTGTCTATTAATAAATATTAGTTACCCTCATGATACCGTATTGGATAGGAACTCTCATGAAATCTGTGGTATTTTTATATTTTTAGTTTTTGTTTGATCAGCTTGAGACAAACGAAATAAAGATAAGACTTCACCAACTTCAAACTAAACTAAAATAATGAAAACGTGTCCTAATAATATGAAATGACTTGATTAAAAAAAACTGTTAAGAAAAGTATTTTTAATTTTTTTTTTCTTCATTTTTTTGCATTATTATTAATTAACTTTTGATTTACTCCGTAAAAGGAGGCATTAACTAAATATAATAAACCAAATGAAGTAACTTCATTTAATATTGACATTAGAAACTTATTAGAGTTCACCTTTTATTGATAGTAAACACACGAAACTTGTTCCTTTCAATGTAATCTCCTCTGGCTGCAATCCAATTGTTATACTGTTCATACAACTTTAGGAAGGCCCCATGAAATCTATTTTATGTGAGCGTGTCATTGACCCTCGTCACAGCATCTTTCATCTCCTCAATCATATCATAACGCCAGCCTGTAAGGTTTTCCTTGAGCTTAAGGAATAACTTAAAGTCACAGGGAGAAAGATCTAGACAATCGGGAGGATGAGAAACTGTATTGATGCACATCTCGATTAAATTGTATGTAACAAGAATGGAGCTGTTGGGTGCTGCATTGTTGACTGGTGAAAATGCCAATGACACGATTTGAAGAGTGCTGACATCATCGACGGAATGTCTTCCTGAATTACTTTAAAACCTGAACATATTATTCCTTGTTGATTCTCAGTCCAGTGGCAACCCATTCCCTGCTGTATCTGTTTATTTGAACCTGAAATCATGAAAAAATTGTTTAGTCACCTCATGTTATATATGGAATGGGACATATCCCGGTAATGAGAGAAACAAAGTAAATAAGGTTTGAAAATAATATTTATTAAAGGAAAAGGCTAGAATCGAATCCAGTATTCAAAAGTTGAAAATAATATATATTACTATTTAGATACGATTTTAGGAATGTAAAGCGCCTACTGTCCAGTGTGTCAGGTCAAATATCAGACGATGTAAATTAAGCAATGTCTTTGTTTTGCCAAAAATGTGTTGGGCATATGCGTATGTAAATTCATGTGAGAAAACATTGATATGATTGAGCACGTTCCTGACGTCACAAAGAAAGTTAGAACTATATCGAGTTAAGAGGGGGTCAAAAGATATTTCAGTAAAAGTTAAGTTGGGAACAGTCAGAGGAGGAGAGTTTGCTAAGCCAATTTTGGAAGCGAAAGAAGGGGTGAAAAGAGAATTTTTTTACATAGCCGTAACCACTTATCAAGGCCAGAGATCACACGAGGATAAGGGTTAAGAGTTTACAGTAGTCAGTTGGACAATATATTAATCGTTATTAATAGTAATTCAGTAAATTTGTTAACTTAAGTGAAACGGATCATCAAGAACTTGTTTACGTTGGACTTGAAGAAAACCATATTGTAGTCAGCTGGAAAGCAGGAAAATGGAAGACAGTTCAACAGGCGTGCAGTTCTAAGAAAGAAGTTTTTTTCGTGGAATCTACGTTTAGGTTTAGGCACAGATAAAGGGTGGGGGAATTATTGATTGTGTTTTATGCTGGACGAGTGTTTCTTGGGGGGCATAGATTGAGCACTTGACGTGAAAATAACGATATAGCAGAGACAAACTTGCACCATCTCTTCTGTGAGATAGAGGTTGCAGGGAAGAGAAAAAGACATCTCCTACGAGGCTACGAAGTCTATTTTGAACTCTATCAAGGCAGGATACGTCCTTTCTAGCAGCTCCTGCCCAGATGTGGCAACAGTATTCCATCCTTGAACGTATGTGGCTCTTATATAGATAGAGAATTGCATCAGCAGTTAGATATCTACTAGATCATTAGAAGGATCCCACCATTTTCCGCGGCATTGGCAACAGATTTGATGTAGGTGTTGCATTTAAGATCAGGAGTAAAGGTCAAGCCCAGAAGCTTCAAAACATAAGTCCTCCCCAAGACGATAGCCATTCATTTCAATTGATGCCAGATGGGGATCATAACGTTGATGATGTAAAGATAGAAGCTTGGTTTTAGATGTATTAAATGTAAACAGCAACTCTTTTCCCTATTATACCACGTGCTCAAGATCAGAGAAGAGAGAATTGGAGAGAATTTGGTCGTTTATGGTCTTAGATGTGCTACCATATATGGTAGTGTTATCAGCATAAAGCTCTACGAATCATGTAAAGCTGTGATTTGGAAGATCATTAATGTAGATCAGGAAACGAGTTGGTCCCAGAATAGACTCCTGAGGGACTCTAGCATTTATACTGTGAGCTTCTGATTTTTGCCCATTAACTACTACTCTTATGAACCTATCAGAGAGAAATGATTTAATAATTGAGAAGACATTTCCAGCTATACCATAACTGGAGATCTTGTGCAGTAAACCTTTTTGTCATACCCTATCAAAGGCCTTTGATATGTCAAGAGGAATTGGTTGCCTCCGTCGAGATATTCACTAATTCTGTAAGCACATCTGCTGTAGATCTAGCAGAACGGAAACCATATTGCATGTCACTAAGAAGGTTATTTTTGTTGCGATGGTTGATTACTTCTCTATTTAACGCAGATTCCAGCAACTTACTAATGACGCACAGGAGACTTATTTGCCTATACTGAGAGAAGAATGAACGATCACCTGAATTCTTAAATACATGACATACTGGTGAGATTTTCCAGGGTGATGGGAAGCAATTCTCCTTAAGACAAAGTTTAAACATCTCTTCCAACCGTAAGAGTAAATATCATTTTATAAGTAAATTTTGTCTTTGTTTGTCATCCACCAGAAATGTAATGTGATTTAGTCTATCATCTTGGTAAATGAACATATGTAACACTCTTCCAAAGTTTTAACGGTCTCACCCTTTCTTCAACTGTCTGTCCCCACCATCAATAAAGAAGTGAGTAACAAGAACTTTCCATTTCACATTCGCATGAATCCCCTAAGAATGATTAGAATTGTCATCGTCGTCGTCATCACAGTGTATTTTCCTCTATTGTTATTCATCCCCGTTTTATATTATCGTTATGTGTCGTCCTACACGATATTCATATCATGAACCGGTGTGTCAACGTGATTATGCTGTATTATATTCATCTAAATTATTTATTAATAATCATTTTTATGTTAGTTAACCAAGTGTTCATAAAACCAATAATCGTTTCTTGCAGTTGTATTTTCTATTTTAAGTATATTTTAAGTATAAAATTGTTGATTTTATTATCTCGTAAGATTTCAACTTTCCAAACGATTAAAACATACCTTTTTTTTTGCATCAGATTAACATTTTTATTTTCTATGAAATAATTGCAGAATTATTCATAAGAAGTTGATCATTGTTACTAGGATCTTATTAACTGAGATCTGATTTCACAGTGAAAAAAAAAACCTGTTTAATTCTATTTGAAAAGTTTTAATATATTTTACATACAATCACATTAGAATCTTTTCATTGGACTGTTGTCACCAAGACTTGTTAGTTTAGCTATGATTACACAGTGGAAATTTTAATTTAGAAAATTTAAATACGGTAACGTTAGAAATACATGCAAACATTTTTCATTATTTTTCACCCCGGATTTACGAGATGGATTTTGGCAGGTAAAATTGCATGAACAAGCAGTCGCTTGACAACATTTACTACACCATTTGATCGGTCTTGGTTGAAAGTATTATCATTTGGGATTGTTCCAGCTCCGGAGATATTTAAAAAGGCCCTCTTTAACAATGTATCTGATTTAGAAGGGGTGATTATCAAAGCAGATGATCTTCTGGTGATTGGGAAGGGTAAAACAATGGAAGAATCAAACGTTGACCATGGGATAAAACTCACGAAACTGTGGCAGAGATATCGTGATCGTGGGATGCGATTAAATGCTGGCAAATTGAAGCTACGGCGAACATATATATCTTTCCTATGTCACATGATTACCAGTAAGGTTTTACTTTCTGATCCTGGGAAGGTAAATGTCATAAATGAGATGCCATGCCCTACAGATGTTTAAGGACTGCGACGATTGGTTGGATTTGTGAATTACCTGGCAAGATGTTTGCCACACATACCATCATTCGTAGGCATTCTTGCTGACGACACTACCATCTATGGTAGCACATCTAAGACAGTAAACGACCAAGTTCTCTCTGATTCTCTCTCCTCTGATCTTGAGCACGTTGTACAGTGGGGAAAGGAGTGGTTGGTTACTTTTAATGCATCTAAAACCAAGCTTCTATCTTTACATCATCAACGTTCTGATCCCCATCTGGCATCAATTAAAATGAATGGCTCTCGTCTTGGAGAGGCCTCAAGTTTTGACAGGCTTCTGGGCTTGACCTTTACTCCTGATCTTAAATGGAACACGTACATCAAATCTCTTGCCAAGGCCGCTGGAAAAATGGTGGGATCCTTCTAACGAGCTAGTAGATATCTAACTGCTGATGCTATTCTCTATCTATATAAGAGCAAGATACGTCCAAGGATGGAATACTGTTGCCACATATGGGCAGGAGCTGCTAGAAAGGACTTACCATGCCTTGATAGGGTTCAAAATAGACTTCGTGACCTGGTGGGAGATGTCCTTTTCTCTTCGCTGCAACCTCTGTCTCACAGAAGAGATGTTGCGAGTTTGTCTCTGCTTTATCGTTATTTTCATGGAAAGTGTTCAACTGAGCTTCAATCTATGGTCCCCCTTCGCCAAACTTTCACAAGAAACACTAGACTAGCTGAAAACATTATCAATAATTTTCCCCACTCTTTATCTGTACCTAAACCTAAACATAGATTCTATGGTCAAAGTTTTTTTTTTTAGAACTGCACGCCTGTGGAATTGTCTTCCGTTTTCCTGCTTTCCAGCTGTCTATAATATGGTTTTCTTCAATTCCAACGTGAACAAGTTTCTGATGAGCCGTTCCACTTAAGTTAACAAATTTACCGAACTTCCATTACTATCGATTACTATATTGTCCTTTTGACTACTCTACACTCTTTAACCCTTATCCTTGAGTGGCCTATCGGCCTTGATAATTGGTGACGCCTATGTAAAAAAACATACCTGAGGTGATGGACCCAATTCGAAATATTGTGAAGGAATATGTGCCATGGACGTCATTCCAAATTCATGAAGAGGCTTTTGGTAAAATGATAAAGTTAATGAGTCAGACACCAGTCCTGAGATAGTATGACCCTAACAAATCTTTGATCATTCAATGTGATGCAAGTGAGAAGGGTATGGGGGTTGCACTTCTGCAAGAACGTCAACCCCTAGCCTATATCAGTCGTGCGCTGACCGACACAGAAACCCAATATGTACAAATTGAAAAAGAGCTGCTAGTAGTTATCTATGCTAGTGAAAAATTTCTTCAGTATACTTTTGGTCGACGGATAACAGTACTGAGCGATCATAGGCCATTGAAGCGATCATGAAAGAAGAATTGGGAAAATGCCCAAAACGACTGCAAAACATGCTGATGCGACCACAGGCTTATGATGCTACCGTTCAGTATCATCTGGATAAGATGTTCCTTGCAGAAACACTATCAAGAGCATACATCCAGGGAGTGAACAGCGAATATATGGACAATGAAGATGATGTCAAGGATGCTGAATGTATTCCTGTAACAGAGAGAAGGCTGCTTGAACTGCGCTCAGCCACAAAGGAAGACAAAAGCATCCAGCAGTTGCAGTAAGTAATTGTCGAAGGATGGCCAGAAGACAAAATGCATCTTGACTAAGAGGTGAGACCATTCTTTATCATGCACCATGAAATGACGGTACAAGATGGGTTAATTTTCATAGGAAACCGGGTAGTGTTTCCGATGCCCCAGCGGACTGTGCTAAAAGAAAAGCTGCATTCCACACACGTAGGAATAAAAGGATGTTGCAGAGGGGAAGGATAACGCTTATATTGGCCAAACATGAACAGTGAAATCATAGACTCTTTCGAAATGCCCCACATGCAGAAAATACTAATTAGTTAATCCAGTCGAACCACTAATGGTACATGAAGTTCCTGACAGACTCTGAGCGAAAGGGAAGTGGACCTTTTTAAGTTTGCAGATAGAGACTATCTATGTACTTTTGATTATATGAGCAATTTCTGCAAAATTAATCATCTTCAAAATACAGAAGCAAAGACAGTAATAATCAAACTTCAGCACCATTTTTCACGACATGGAATGCCAGATCAGTGGTAACTGATAATGGGATGCAGTTTAGTAACCAGAGATGTTCTATGTTTGCAAAAAAGTGGCGTTTCATACATACACTTGTCAGTCCATACAAAAGCAAGGCGAATGGCAAAGTGGAATCTGCGGTAAAGATGGCAAAGAACCTTTTCCGGAAAGCGATGGAAGATAAGGCGGTTCCATACCTAGCAATGTTGGATCACAGAAATACACTAGCTAAAGGTCTCTAACTATCAGCCCAGTAGCTGATGTCAAGAAGAACAAAAACAGTTCTCCCAACTAGAGAGGAGTTACTCAAGCTAGAAGTGCCCCCCCAAATTTTTAAGTTTGTTTAGCGAGACAGCAGGAAACAAGAATAGTCCTTTAACCACAAAGTAAAACCACTTTAACCGTTACACCATGGAGATGTAGTAGGTGTGTCAGAAACGGACCTTAAGAATGCGTGAAAAATATTGAATAATTAGACCGCCTATCTTTCCAAGCTAATAATTACTTGAAAAATGTGACTCAAACCCTATTTTTTTCAATTAAAGGAGCAAAGACCAAAATTTAAAAAAATAACAGGTTTAATACCAAATTATGAAATATATTTTTTAATCTGTTTTCTTTAAAATAGATTTGAAGAATATCAACGGAATTTTACTTGCGTCGATTATAAAAAATCGATATAAATTCCAAAAAATCACTTACCCATAATAATTACTAATCATTGTGCAGTTCCATTCCTCACTGTAAAGAATTTATCCATATTCATATTTTAAATTCCATTTGTTTTTTTTAATAAAAGAACTTTTAAATGCCTATTTGAAAAAGGCGCCATTAACGTAAGCATTTTACGTTCTTATCAAAAACCGGAAGTAATTTTTTTATGGTTTTGAACTACGGGTGGACAGAAAGAAGTAAAAACCACACGTTCGTGTTAGTCATCTAATCTTGTCCGTAAAGAAATATGTGTTCCCATAGTTTAAAAATAGTCTGAGAATATTTTATCTTCAATTTGTGATAAAAATTCACATTGACAATATGAAAATATTGTAAAAATTGAACCAAATTTTGATGGATTTTTAAAGTTTAAAAATTGAAAAATATTTGACTCGTAAAATTCAATTGATTTCATTACATAAAAAATGGCTGCCTGAAGGCTCGCAGGCACTTTGTAAACACTGTTTTTTTTTTTAAATAAAAAATAATATTTCTATTATTTAAAAAAAAAAAAACTTTAATAGTTTAATTTGGAAGTATATTCCATAAAGAAAATAAACAACCCACTTAAAAAAAAAAAATTATATATTTTTTTAAAAATATTTTATTCGCAGTTTTGTGTTAAGGGTGTCAAAAATTTCCAAAAATTCTGATACACCTATAGCATGTAGCACTATGAAAGCACAAATAAAGGGTCAGAAAGTGGTAAAAGGCAATCGGATGACAGAGATGATGATTGATTGATATGAAGTGCAGAGCGAAGTATACAGGAATAATGGTCACAGTACAGAAGAGACATATAACACAGATTAACCTCAATATGAAGGTGAAATAAAAGAAAGACTAAACCCGACACAACGCCCAATAATAATAAGCACAAGACAAACCAAGCCTGAAAAGAGTGCGGACAACACGGCCGGGAAGAATAGTAAGAGATACTGTGAGATTTTATGATTTCACAAAAAAAGTGAAAAGGGCAGAATAATCCTTGTTATGCGAAGGGTAGTCAGACCAATGAATACGTAGGTCACTTCTCTTTATATATATATATGTTTTAGTTTAATTCTTATCAATTTTTTTTTCTTGTCTTTGAGAAGAGGGATAATGTTGCATGAGGAACTATTCAGGGTGTTCACCGTTTGGAGTTAAGCCCCTTGGGACGACTTATGTTTACAGAGTAGAATAAAGACGCACACATATCTGTCGTTGTGTTGTGTTTAATCCGTTGGCATCCTAAGAAATGACACACAAGCTTCATGTATTTTGTATATTTTAATGAAATACAAAGAATAGGTTTACTAAAGAAATTAAATAGAAAAGAGAAATTTAATAAAGCATGGAGTATTGACAAGTTTTAATCTAAACTTGTTAGTAAAACATTTCGAACATTAAACTAATTAACAGATATTTTTACACGAGGAACGAAATAATGATGACACCGTGTTATTACGATGACCTTTAAATTCAGTTGATTTTCTCTTTAAATAATTTCACGTTTAAATCGTGTTTTTCATCTTCTATTTTTTTATTCTTTTATATTTTCATATATTTCATTTCCTAATGAATTGGACACACGAAACAAAAGTTGTATGAATTTACTAAAGAAATCATAACAAGGAAAAAAATTCTGTTTTGAACACAACGAAAAAAACAAAAAGCAAATTCATCCCGCCTTTTTTTTTTTCGTATTGAATTCATGGAATAAAAGGTGAGTATTTAGTATTTAATACATTTTTAAATTAATCTTAAACATTAAAATAAGTTTACTTTTTTATTGTAATCCTATGAAAATATTGATTCTGTCTTGCTTTAGGATTTAGTACATTTTTAGGGTTTGTATTACTGTACACAACTTTTTCGGGTATTATTATACAAACACCGTGACAGCGTTAGGGTTAGGGTTAGGGTTAGGGGTTAGGGTTAGGGGTAGGGTTAATTCGCTGTCACGGTGTTTGTATAGTTTTACCCTTTTTCGAATCTATGTGTACAGTAATACAAACCCCATTTTTAAATTAATCTGAAACATTAAAATAAGTTTACTTTTTTATTGTAATCCTATGAAAATATTGATTCTGTCATGCTTTATAACAAACGTGAATAAAATATATGAATTTCCGATTTGAAAAATCCCCTAAAAATATATTCTTCAATCTGTTGTTGTCAAAAATGTGTTTATTTTAGTAACACTTATGTGATTTTCTGTTAAAATAATAATGTTTACCATCAACACAATAATTTTTTTTTAATTGTCGTTAAAGAATTCCGTTTGAGTTTTTATGCTTTATCCAGTATTTTACATTTAAAAATAGAAATCACGATACGTGTGAATCTATGTTCCGTATTGAAACCATTATGCTATTATTTAAAAATCCTTTCTTAACATCGGGAGGGGATGGTTTTAACTTAAACACACTATTTAAAATATCGCGCGGTATGCACAGGCAACAATACATCACTTTCTTTTATAAAGTTGACATGAAATGAATACTCATTTATTGGCCATCACAAATTAACAGAAATTTAATGTAGAAAAACATTGTTGTAAAATATTTGCAACCGTAGTTTACTCCCACTAAGAATTTAAAATCTTTTTTTATTACGTTTCAAATGTCTCAAATTTTTTCTGCAAAAGGGAAATAAAACCGTAATAAATATTTCAGATTTTAGAGTAGGGTATCACTTTCCATTATGAATTTAATGTAAACTGAACACCGATTTAATTGCCAGACAATTGCCAACAAAACGTAATCATTCCCAGTTTCTAAATTTGTCATACGATGAGGAGGGGGCATCCGATTGATTTTTGCTTTCTGGCGTCTTTCTTTTTTGGGGGGAGAAAATAGTTTACATTTTTAAAACTATTCTTTACTTTCACAATTAAATATACAAAGGAGTGTCACTGTTGCATTTTATATGGGTGGAATTATACTAGTATTGTGGTTAATTTTCAATTTTTTGAGAGATTAATGGGATTCCCGAGGTAACTGTTGCATGTCAGCTATTTTTCTTCTTGTTCGAATGAAGACTCGGCACTAGTTTTTATTATTTATCTATTTATTTAAAAAAAAAACGCTTCAAAGCATAAACAAAATCTTATCCTGGTTGCTGGAAGAATCAATCACTTTAACAACATTTTAATGTATTTGTTCTTTGATCACGTTTATTTTTATTATTTAATTGTTAGGTAAAAATGCTAATTAACAAAGACACTTGGTCCATACTAAGAATGGTTTTCTAAATAATAACCTTATTATTAATTAAAAGAGGTTGTGTTCATTTGAAAGAGAACAAAAAAATAAAATGGGTTAGTAAAAACTGCCCCCATCCAAATCTATAATTAAAATTTAAGAATAATTGAACAACCCCCCATCTTGGATCATTTTGGTAAATTCAGTTGTAATTTTCATTTTATATATATATATATATATATATATATATATATATATATATATATATATATATATATATATATATATAAAATGAAAATTACAATTGAATATATATGCATATATATATATATATAAAATGAAAATTACAATTGAATATATATATATATATATATAAAATGAATATTACAATTGAATATATATATATATATAAAATGAAAATTACAATTGAATATATATATATATATAAAATGAAAATTACAATTGAATATATATATATATATATAAAATGAAAATTACAATTGAATATATATATATATATATAAAATGAAAATTACAATTGAATATATATATATATATAAAATGAAAATTACAATTGAATATATATATATATATATATATATATATATATAAAATGAAAATTACAATTGATTATATATATATATATATATATATATATATATATATATATATATATTCAAAATATGAGATTAGAAAGACAACCACATGCGTATCTGTATTTTTTAAATAAACAAAATATTTATTTAAAGTTTCAAATATTCGGCTTATAAAGCCTTCATCAGGAACATATATCTAAAGTAATGGCAGAAACACTAGAGGATGACCTCCAATCAGTAGTTCAGTCAGGGTTCAAAAGAGAGTCGCAAATCTGATAGCCCCTAAACTGGCATCTAAGCTTCAGCCTCTGTCCCATCGATGAAACGTTGCATCTCTCTGCCTGTTCTACAAGTATTTTAATAGTGAATGCTCTGATAAACTGCAAGCACTTGAACACCCTCGACAGACCCGACAAGCTGCAAAATCCCACCCCCACACTGTAGAAATCCCTAGATGTAAAAGATCTTTCTACTCCGGTAGTTTCTTCCCCAGAACCGCTAGACTCTGGAATTCCATTCCAGGTCACTGCTTCCCCAACTGTACTGACATGCAGAAGTTCAAGTGCAACGTGTCGTTTGGCAGAGTTTGTTGGTCGAAGTAGAGAGTGTGTATTGTCAGTCCAGTGGGTAGCGCCGGAATTCGAAATATGAGATTAAAAAGACAACCGCGTGCGTATCAGTATTTTTTTAAATAAACAAAATATTTATTTAATGTTTCAAATTTTCGGCTTATAAAGCCTTCATCAGGAATTTTCTTTTTAAACAATACAATAGATTTTTTTTTCCTCACGTGCCATGGTGTCGTTTGGCAGAGTTTGTTGGTCAAAGTAGAGAGTGTGTATTGTCAGATACGCACGCTGTCGTCTTTCTAATCTCATATTTTGAATTCCGTTCTCCCGTGCTTCTAAAAAGTGGATTACTACTAAACTACCGATTCGCGCTTAGACAGCGCTACCCACTGGACTGACAGTACACACTCTCTACTTCGACCAACAAACTCTGTGGAACGACACCATGGCATGTAAGAAAAATATATATATATATATATATTGTATTGTTTAAAAAGAAAATTCCTGATGAAGGCTTTATAAGCCGAAAATTTGAAACTTTAAATAAATATTTTGTTTATTTAAAAAAATACAGATACGCACGCGGTTGTCTTTCTAATCTGATATTTCGAATTCCGTTTCCCAGTGCTTCTAAAAAGTGGATTACTACTAAACTACCCATTCACGCTTAGACAGCACTACCCACTGGACTGACAGTACACACTCTCTACTCACAGCCCGTGACACCCCTAGTCTCCCAGACCTCTTCCAGCCACCAAGCACCTACTCCCCATGAGGGCAGCTCTCCAACGCCCGAAGGGAAAGATGATGCAGACGGAGTTGCCCATAGAACCCAAGCGCTTTTCAGGGACACTTTGGAATCGCTAAAGGCTCTCAGGGTGGAATATAAGGCACCACCGCCCAAAGCTCCCCAAAACACTCCGACACTACCGAAAGCCCCGAAAACCAACGCAACGACAATAAAGACCGATGGGCGAAATCCCATGACTCAATCTCCGGGCAAAAGGAAGGAAACGGACCAGAAGGTGGGCCAAAACCAGTCTACGACACCACAGGAGGACTGGCCAGAGTTAGCCCCAAACAAAAGGGCCAAGCAGCAGCAACAACAGAGCCACCAGCAGAAGGAAAAGGCAGCGGCAGCCGATCCCCTCCCAGTCCGTCAAACACCAAACAGGACGAGACTACGGCATGGGGCCCTCCGGAGCTGGAGCAGATGACACCCGATGATTATAGGGAACTCTTCAACTCCACTTACAAGGATGTCACGAAGGGAACAACCATCATACCCCTTCCGGGACAGATTGAAAAATTGGAGAAGAGAGTTCTCTCCCTGATCACCTCTTACCTCAAGACCAGGAGTTTAACGGGTGTCAACAAATCCTCATTGACTTGAACATTCCGGCAAGTTATATATGCAGAAGGTGTTTCGGCATGTGGGACATTCTGCTCCCCAGAGAGGAGGATGCAAAAAGACTGGCCAGGACTGAACACAGAAGCAGGAACATTCGGCTCCAGTCAGTATACCTCGGTGGGAGGAACACCACTGTCTCAGTACTGAATGTCCCGTGCTACATGACCGGAAAACAAGTCGGGGCCATACCGAGTCAGTACGGTGAGGTGGAAGCAGTCACCAAGCTCGCGGTCGACGCAACGTTTTGACTGGGGACTACAAAGTTCGGATGGTCCTGGGCAAGGACAGTTTTGACAACATTCAAGTCATGCTCAAGTTTGGAGACCAGACCATGACACTGATCGTGGAGGGGAGAAAACCTCACTGCTAGCACTGCCAGTTGAGGGGACACATGGCCAAGGACTGTCCTAAAACGCAAACAGTGAACCCCCCGGGAAAAGTCCCCACCAAATTACCCGCTAAAACCCCAGCAGAGGTACAAGCCACAGCCCCAGCCGCAGCCGCAGGCAATTCCAACCCGGCAGCAGAAACAGGTTGAGCAACGGTCACAAGGAAGGGCAGACCCAACAAAAATCTGCCCAAATCAATAACGACCAAAACCCAACCCAAAATCACCCCGATTGACACTCAAGCACCCTCTTCCTCAAACAAGAGGAAGCTCCAAGACTCTGAGGAAGAGATCGCGTTGGAGGGTCTAGAGACAGCCACAGACACAGAGGAGACAACATCAGAGGCAGCAGTCAGCAAGCGAACGACGAAGAGGAGGAAAAGCAGGAGATCCAAAGGAGACACCCTCACCCCCAAAGACAATATCCAACCAGCCGAGGCTGAGCCCCCCAAATCCCACCCCTCAAAACAGCCAGAGCAATGTCCCCCCTCCCTCCCCGAACCCCCAAGAACACTACCTCGCAATCCATCCCCAGAAAGTTTGAGTAACGACCCCAAAAAACAACCTCCCCTGCCAACATACACCCCAACACCCGATATCCCCTCCGCTACTCCCCCTGCACCCACTCCCCCTCCAGTCAAGGAAAAACACACCCCACCAATCTGCATGGAACGGACAAAGAGACTCCCCTTCCTTCCAGAAGGAAGGATATGTGAGACGGGCCCTCTGCAGAACTGAAAGGCCAGCAGAAGGTCTGTTATACGCAGCTAAAAAACTTTCTTTACGTCGGTGGCGATACTGTCACCGACCCAACCAAGTTCAAGGACGCTCCCTTGTTGACCAAATTTATTAGAGTCAACAAGGATTCCAGGACTGAGGCCCTCTGGGCATGGATAGATGCCGCGAAGGATGCAATCCCAAGCCAGCAGCTGGTGGACACGGAGCATCCTTCGCTAAACAATTTAGTTTTTAAATGCGAGGGCAGAGTTCCTGTATATATTCACCCCTCCTTCTACAGGGCTTTAAAACTAATTTTTCCCCTGGACGTGGGAGGTGTGGCCAAGAATGAAGTACCCTCTGCAGACTTACTGACCGGAAGCCTTGGACAGGCCTGCCACGTCCATACCCCCGAGGATTTCAGGCCCGTGTGTGACACTGAATTAAGTAGGTGACCATGACTTTAAACTTGGCTACTTATAATGTGAGGGGCCTCAGATGTCGAAGCAAGGCCGTGCGAGTGCTTAGAGATCTGGTGCCCCTAAAGGTTGATATTGCCGCTATACAGGAGACCCACGTTCCACAAGAGTGTGTCGTGGTGCTCCTGTAAGCTGAATCGTCGTTTTGCAGGGAGAGGTAGTACAGACAGACGGTAAAGGATGAGCGGAAAGACATATGTAGCACACGCCTCCGCCCGACCCTTCAAGGACAATTTCCTTCGAACCCAACTCTTAACAGAGGATTTGACCTTGACCTCTACTTCCGACAAGTTTTTCTTCAGCTGGAGACCCAGTCCGAACCACAAACCAAGGATCCGGACCGGGCCGTCGGTCCAACTAAAGATGCCCGGAAGCGAATTTACTCCAGTCAAGGCACCCAACTGTAGACCCACTGACTTACTGCGATTGAAGACGGCCCCCGTAACTTCTTCATATCGAGCGAACACCTCGGTGACCACTTGAATGTCCGTGGGGCAAGACACGAACACTGTGACGTCATCGGCCAACGCGGAAACTCTGGCTCGTGTGCCTCCAAAGAGAGCTATCCCGCGCAGGACTGGTGTAGTCGCCTCGTCCCTTAACTTGCGAAGGAGGGGTTCCAACGCCAGGACATACAAGAGAGGCGACAGCGGACATCCCTGTCGTACCGACCGGAATACGGCAAAAGACTCCAACAGCTTACCTTTGATCTGCACTGCTACCGTCGGCCTGTCATACAGTACAGAGATCCACTTGCGGAAGTCCGGATTAAATCCGGCGGCCTCCAGCACAGATCCCAGGAACCTATGGTTCACCCTATCGAAAGCCTTGGACTGATCCAAACTGATCAGCACAGCTTCAGCGTCGTCTTCTGTCCCCTCTATGATCGTGCGTATCAGATGAAGATTGTCCTGAATTGATCTCCCCTTCACACATAGCTCTGGTCTGCTTCGATCAAGTCAGTGATGACAGCCTGCATCCGATTCGCAAGAACCTTGGCCAAAATCTTTAACTCTGTGTTTAGCAGAATCAAAGGCCTGAAATCGTTTAAATCTTTCTCCTCACAATGCCGTTGACCTTTCCTCAGCAATGTGATCACTCCCTTGGTCACCTGGGATGGAGCCCTGAACAAACCAATGGTTGAACATATCCTTCAGAATAGGGACCAACATGGGCGACAGCCTCAAGTAGAATTCGTAGGGTAGGCCATCAAGCCCCGGGGACTTGTTGCAGCCGACCTGCTTCAACGCAGTAATGATCTCATGTTCCACGACAAGACTATCACAGCTAGCCGCTCAAGCCGCCATTAGGCGAGGCGAGTCGGCCAAATAGCTGCCAAACTCTTCGACCCTGAGTCTGGGTAGTTGGGTGAAGCGCTCCGATAGATACTTTCGAAACCCCTCGCAAATCACCCGCGTCGACACGAGGGCATGCCCTTCCAGGTCGTTTAGATTTCGAATGTACCCGTCCGAGCCGTGCTTTAGAGCAACCTTATGCTCAACAGCGTCTACATTAATAGCCTCGTTCGAGACTTTCATTAGCCTAGCCCTAACTATCTGGCACTCGTACCGCTCGCTAGCCAAGCGGCTGAGGTCTTGTTTAGCTAGTGCTATCTCTAGGGGGTCCCCACCCTCCAATGCCTGGGTCAGCCTATTCTCTGTACGCTTCTTGGCCTTAGCCTTATCTAGTGCGAGGCGTTGGCTGTACTTGACCGAGAAACGTCTAATCTTAGCCTTGAGGCTAACCCACCACTTACTCCCGGTAACCGCCCCCACTAATGCCCGTTGGATTATCTCTGTAACCTTCAACTGGTAGTCCTCCAGCTCCAACAAGGTGCTGTTGAACTTCCAGTATCCAGCCAGTATAGACCTAGGGCTCAAGTTCAGTTGGGCCATAACTAGTTTATGGTCCGAGTGTCCTAAAAAGTGGAACGTGGGGCAAGATAGGAAATCTACATCGCCTCTTCTAACTAACATCCGATCCAAGTAAGTACTTGGATAGGAAGGTGTATTAGGATGCCACGTCCACATCTCCCGCCCCGGGTGATCCAGGCGAAATCTGTCGACCAGGTCGCACGAAGCCATCAGGTCAGACAGACTGCTGTTACACCACGCCGACCCGCTAGTCCTCCCGACCTTATCTATCCTGGGATCAAGGATGGCATTCCAATCACCCATTAAGACTACCCTCTTCGGATCATCTACAAAGCCCTCCACCCGTCGAAAAAGGAAGCCCTCTCCACAGTGGGGTTTTCATTAGTTAGCTTTAGATTCCACAGAGTGAATGAGGTATTGTGGTAAATGTTGCCAGTCAAGAGTAAAGTCGCCACAGACTCCATTTTTACTTTAGTTACAAAGACCCTGCAACACTCCCCTCCCCAGATCTTTTCCGGCCTTGTGCCTAAATTTGTTTTGTCTTTTGGAGATTGTACTTTTTTAAATGTTTTAATTTTATATTGGAATGTTTTTAATTGTAATTTTTTCTTTAAACGAAATAAATTAAATATGAAGATCAAAGTGTAGTATCTGTTCTTACTACATGCTGTACTTATGTTTCTAACTTTTCCTTGGCCACATGGCTAAGATCAAAGTGTAGTATCTGTTCTTAATAGATGCTGTACTTACGTTTGTAACTTTACCTTGGCCACATGGCTAAGATTAAAGTGTAGTATATGCTGTACTTACATTTGTAACTTTTCCTTTGCAATGGAAGGAGAAACCCTTCCATGCTAAGGCATTTTTAGTCGCATGCAAGTCACTCCATCGGTCGGTCTATAACACATTTACATTTTATTTTTTTTAAGCAAGGGGTATGGAGTAAAATTTTTGTCCCCCGATTTATCAAAGAGGGACCAATGTTTTCAATGGGTCCGTAGTCTGGATGATTGACGGATAACCGTCCATTAGTTTTTCCTGAAATTTTTATTTACTGAAGTCATCTCAGCCCATTTTTCGGTCATTTTAGTTTATCTTTAAGAATTTCATGTCAATCCTACATTCACACATTCATTCATTTCACGAGAGCACATGACTAATGGCTATTGGCCTTGTTAAACTCAGCTCAACATATGACCTTAAACGACTTTATTTTATTATACTTACTGACCGATAGCAAATGCTGACCGATAGCAAAGTTTTGAGTCGAAGGCGAAGGGGGACTGCAAATCCATTTTAATTTTAAATGGATTGTTTTGCTTTATACAACTCTCTAAATGCATGAAAGCACACCCCACATAATCAGCATCTCATTGGAATTTAAACCTATAAACAACATTACCGTAGTTGATATAAAGCACACTCTCTTTGCTCAAAAGACAGGTAGGTCTCATAGTATATACCAAACTTAAGGGATGCAATTCTCTATCTATATAAGAGATAGGTACGTCCAAGGATGGAATACTGTTGCCACATATGGGCAGGAGCTGCTAGAAAGGACTTATCCTGCCTTATTAGAGTTCAAAATAGACTTCGTAGCCTTGTAGGAGATGTCCTTTTCTCTTCCCTGCAACCTCTATCTCACAGAAGAGATGTTGCGAGTTTGTCTCTGATGTATCGTTATTTTCATGGAAAGTGTTCGACTTCAGTCTATGGTCCCCCCTCGCTAAACTTTCACAAGACACACTCGTCTAGCTGAAAACACTATCAATAATTCCCCCTCATTCTTTATCTGTGCCTAAACCTAAACGTAGATTCCATGAACAAAGCCTCTTTCTTAGAACTGCACGCCTGTGAAATTGTCTTCTGTTTTCCTGCTTTCCGGCTGACTGCAATATGGTTGTCTTCAAGTCTAACGTAAATAAGTTCTTGATGAGCTATTCCATATAAGTTATCAAATTTACCGAATTTTCATTACTATCGATTACTATATTGTCCAATTTCTACTGTACACTCTTTAACCCTTATCCTTGAGTTGCCTCTTGGCCTTGATAATGTGGTGATGCCTGTGTAAAAAAAAAAAAAAATGGAAACTAGTTATGATAATACTTACAATCTGTCTTTCAATTATACACTTTTCTCAAAAATGTAATTTGAAATAAAGTATACATTTTAAAAGCATATTTATTTTCATAATTTAAAACCTCCCTTTTTTAATAAGATCTTGATCACAATTTTAATGAATATTTTCCTGATCCTATCTATTTTAGAGTACAGTCCGCTAGGTGTATCACTCCTGAAAGCTCTACGTATCAAAGTATAATTGAACCAGTCTTTCGTTATTTGGATAGAAAACGTTCACTAAAAAAAGTCAATTACATGTAAATGATAGCGACAGTCAAAAGAATGAATCAAATCTCAGTTTGAAATTCTCATTCAAAGTAAAACGTATTAACGTGTGATAATGAATACCATGTAAACGGAGACAAAAATAAATCGAACTGAATGTAAATACAAAAAAAAATAAATTTAATCTATTTTTATTTGCAGATATTCATGGTTGAACAATTTTGCTGACATTGAACTGGTCATTTCTTTTCTAAACATTTACTGGTGAAAAGATTATTTGAACTGATCATTATTGTTCTAAACATTTACTGGTGTTGTATTTAAACTGATCATTATTTTTCTAAACATTTACTGTAAACAGATGTATTTGAACAGATCATTATTTTTATAAACATTTACTGGTCAACAGATGTATTTGAACCGATCATTATCTTCTAAACATTTACTCGTCAACAGGTGTATTTGAACTGATCATTATTTTTATAAGCATTTCCTGGTGAAAAGATGTATTTGAACTGATCATTATTTTTCTAAACATTTACTGGTGAAAAGATGTATTTGAGCTGATCATTATTTTTCTAAACATATACTGGCCAACAAATGTATTTGAACTAATTATTTTTCTAAACATTTACTGGTAAACATGCATTTGAACTAATTATTTTTATAAATATTTACTGGTGAAAAGATGTATTTGAACTGATCATTATTTTTCTAAACATTTACTGGTGAAAATATTTATTTGAACTAATCATTATTTTTCTAAACATTTACTGATGAAAAGATGTATTTGAACTGATCATTATTTTTCTAAACATTTACTGATGAAAAGACGTATTTGAACTAATCATTATTTTTATAAACGTTTACTGGTCAACAGATGGATTTGAACTGATCATTATGTTTATAAACATTTACTGGTGAAAAGATGCATTTGAACTGATCATTTTTATAAACATTTACTGGTTAATTGATGTATTTTAACTGATCATTATTTTTCTAAACATTAACTGATGAAAAGAGATATTTGAACTGATCATTATTTTTCTAAACATTAACTGACGAAAAGATGTATTTGAACTGATCATTATTTTTCTAAACATTTACTGATGAAAAGACGTATTTGAACTGATCATTATTTTTCTAAACATTTACTGATGAAAAGAGGTATTTGAACTGATCATTATTTTTATAAACATTTACTGGTGCTAAGATGCATTCTTGTGAAATATGTGAATATACTTGTTCTGATGAATCAGATTTCATAACGCATATGGAAACTCACAGTGCAGAAAATTCATATTCTTGTGAAATATGTGAATATACTTGTTCAAATAAAACAAATTTAGTAATACATATAATAACTCACGGTGCAGAAGGTGCATATTCTCGTGAAATATGTGAATATATTTCTTCTGATGAGTCAAATTCAATAACATATGTGGAAACTCACAGTGCAGAAAATTCATATTCTTGTGAAATATGTGAATATACTTGTTCTGATGAATCAGATTTCATAACACATATGGAAACTCACAGTGCAGAAAATTCATATTCTCGTGAAATATGTGAATGTATTTCTTCTGATGAGTCAAATTCAATAACATATATGGAAACTCACAGTGCAGAAAATTCATATTCTTGTGAAATATGTGAATATACTTGTTCTGATGAATCAGATTTCATAACACATATGGAAACTCACAGTGCAGAAAATTCATATTCTCGTGAAATATGTGAATATATTTCTTCTGATGAGTCAAATTCAATAACACTTATGGAAACTCACAGTGCAGAAAATTCATATTCTTGTGAAAAATGTGAATATACTTGTTCCGATGAAATAAATTTAATAACACATATGAAAACTCACACAGAGAAAAAGACATATTTATGTGAAGTGTGTGATTATTCATGTTCTAGAAAATCATATTTAAAGTCACATATGAAAATTCACACTGGGGAGAAACCATATTCTTGTGGAGTGTGTGGATATTCTTTTTCTAGGAAACCAGATTTAGTGATGCATAAGAAAATTCACACTGGCGAAAAACCATATACTTGTAATATGTCTGAATATTCTTGTTTACGGAAATCACAATTAGTGAAACATATTAGAACTCATACTAAAGGAAAGCCATATTCTTGTAGAATGTGTCCATATGCTCTTTCTGCGAAATCAAGTTTAGTGAAACATATTAGAACTCATACTGGGAAAAAACCATATTCTTGTAGAATGTGTGCATATTCTTGTTCTGCGAAATCAAGTTTAGTGAGACATATGAGAACTCACACTGGGGAAAAGCCATATTCTTGTGATATTTGTGAATATTCTTGTTATTTCAAATCAAATTTACGTACCCATATGAGAATTCACAGTGGTGAAAAACCATATGCTTGTAAAATATGTGAATATTCTGCTATTCAAAAAACAAATTTACTGAAACATATGAGAACTCACACTGAGAACTTGAATGCCTACTAGACACTATCCTCGAGTTTCTAAGGTCTCTCTGTACAGGGGTTTGTCAGAACAACCTGGTATGAGGATACATTTCAATAGAAGTAAACCCTGACCAAATATTCAAAATCACATAGTATTCTCTGCCCAAATTAGATATCCTCACTATGGTTAATCCACATTAGCTTTTACGAGGAATGGTGCACTTTCTCCAAGTGATATTACCTCAAGTAACAGCACAAAGCTGGATACTCCACCAGACTAGATAAATTCTTGTTCTGGAATCCAGTAAAACCAAGAGACCAAAATGAAATATATACTACAATGTATAAAAATTATTAATTGGGGAAAGGAAAATTATGTTCTCAATTCCTTTACTAACTCAGTGTTTGAGAGATAAAGAACTTACATGGAACATTCGAATATTTATGACTCTTTATGAACCTTAATGGAACATCAGCATTCATTTTGAAGGAGGAAATAATGTATGGAATAATGCAACTCATGAGACACAGACAAATAATGATAATAATAATGATGATAATAATAATGATAATAATAATAATAATAACAATAATAATAATGATAATAATAATAATAATGATAATAATAATAATAATAATAATGATAATAATAACAATAATAATAATGATAATAATAATAATGATAATAATAATAATAATAATGATAATAATAATAATAATGATAATAATAATAATAATGATAATAATAATGATAATAATAATAATAATAATGATAATAATAATGATAATAATAATAATAATAATAATGATAATAATAATAATAATGATAATAATAATGATAATAATAATAATAATAATAACAATAATAATAACAATAATAATAATAATAATAATAACATTAATAATGATAATAATATTAATAATAATAATAACAATAATAATAATAATAATAATGCGAAACAGGGTTGTTATGAGTATATAAACACAACAGGTATAACAGCACAAACCAGAAACAGGTACTACACTTTCATTTTAATTTAATGTCGAAACAGCTTTTTTTAGACAATTTAATGGCAGTGATAAGGATGAAACATATAAAAAAGAAAACAATTTATTGATAAAGAATAAAAGCTAATAAAAAAAGTAGAAACAAGTAGTTTTTACGAGTTTACAATTCTGCGGAGATTTAACACGTTTTATATGGAAAAAAAACTACTTAATGGAGGGGGCACTCTCATATAAAAATCACCGAGAAAGACACGTTGACATTATTTCAATGGAGAAGTAAATGCATGGGAGAATGCACTTCATGACAAGTAACGACTGTGTTTTCCCGCCAGAATAATGATAACCCGAATCATGGCACACACGAGACCTCAAAACAGGAACAGATACTACACGTTAGTTGTTGTTCTCTGGGTTCTGCGTATACGCCTAACAGGATTACGTTTGAAACCATAAGGTCACATAAGTTTACTCTAATCAAGTTAGATAATTTGCAACTTTCATAATGTATTTTTGTCACTTAACTGAATTCACCGCTTTCTCCATTTTTTTCTTTCTGAATTGTAATCGTAGGGTAAAGTGGAGAATGTACCCTTCCACCTCTTGCTGTGTTCAACAAAAAATGCTGTTCTTGGTTCGACCTTTTTACACCAGATAGCCTAGTAGCGTGTGTGGAATCATTAAAATGGAGATTTGACTTGTCTGCCAGTGCGAACTTCTGCTCTGATGCTACCTTCTTTGATGTTCGATATTTTAAAGCCCATCTATCATCTGCCTGGCAACCATATCGTTTAAATAATCCATAATTTATAAAATTTGTCTTGGCCACGCTCTCAATAAGACATTAGTTACTGATTCATGGAGTGGAATTTCTGTCGATGGACTACTTCCAATTTCCATACCTCTTTGTATCAAGCTCAGGTGTCCATAAATAACATTGGGATGACTGCAAACTATTTCCTTAATCTGACGCTCAACAAGTTGCTTCCATAAAAGCATCCTTTCTTGTTCCAGGTTATTTTGATGGTGAATATTTCCAATATGACCAATGTCATTTGCACGAATTGTTAAATTGTTTAAAGTTCGTAGTGGATTATAATGGTAGTGTGCATTAAGAAAAGTTATTCTTCCAGCTCCTAACAAAATGCAAATGTCTGCGATATATATATATTTATATGTAATCAACTTTTTCTTCACCATATTCCTTCTACTTCACTTTTTTGTGTGATCAAGTAAGATCTTTGACTTACATGTTGTTTCATCAAATACTTTTGCATGCAAAATCCGATCCCGTATTTTGCTAATTCCTACCCTCTGATGAGAAGGAAAGTATTTCTTCGAAACTCCACGGATTAAGGACTATCCACTTATCTAGTGTTTCCTTTTCAGATTAAATATGTTTTTAACTCATTTCAAAGTATTTTTTACATGTTTTATTTACTGTTTGCTCATATATATATATATATATATATATATATATATATATATATATATTTATATATGAAATCTTTACAATGTAACTAACGTATTTATATATATATATATATATATATATATATATTTCTTTTAAAAATATATATTTTAGGGAATAAAATACGTTAATTACATTGTAAAGATTTCATTTATATATATATATATATATATATATATATATATGGAATCTTTACAATGTTTTTAAGCTCAAACCGAAATGCAAATGTTTTCGATGTGTGTGTATATATATATATATATATATATATATATATATATATATATATATATATATATATATATATATATATATATATATCGCTGATACTTATACATCAGGGGAGTTCGCCACTAATTACTTCCTGTTAGGCTCATGTTGTCATTGACAGACACCTCATAACAATGCAATTACTGTTCTCATCTTAACATGATAGGAAAACAATTTATTAAACGTCGATTGAAACTGTGTAGTGATGCCACCGTCTTCAACCAAAAATTACGTAGGGAGTTTATGCAGAGATTGTGTCAAATTGGAAATCAGTTCAACGTTAACAAACGTTATTCCTGGCTCTGGCTTTTTTTACCTTGTTTTCATCATATAAAAATATTCAATATATACTTATTTTTTTGTTTATTTTGTATTTTCAACCTTGTTTTCATTACATAAGGATATTCAATATATACTTATTTTTGTTTATTTATTTTTTGTTTTCAACTTTGTTTTCCTCACATAAAGATATTCAATATATACTTTGGTTTTGGTTTATTTATTTTCAACCTTTGTTTTTATCACATAAAGATATAGAATATATACTTTGGTTTTGGTGTATTTACTTTCAACCTTTTATCACATAAATATATTCAATATATACTTAGTTTGTATTTATTTTTATTTTCAACCTTGTTTTCATTACATAAAGATATTCAATATATACTTAGTTTGTATTTATTTTTTCAACCTTGTGTGTTTGTGTGTGTGTGTGTGTGTGTGTGTGTGTGTGTGCATTTTTGTGTATGTCTACAAAAGGCTTTTTTCCGGCGAGTTCTTACAACTTTTTATATCACGTTGAAATCATAATATCTACGAGTTAATAACGGGGCCCGACTGTCTATTTAATTTGCCCAACTTTGAAAATCTAAATATTTGGACCGCCGCATGTGAATTCGGCTTTTTCGTATAATAAAAGCTAAACTAATTTTGAGCTGGCGTCATTGTTCCGGTCGCGATCGCCGGGAACGTCCAAAAGCAATCAGCTTTGATCAAAGTGGAGTTTCTCCTTATATCAGACAATTGCTATTCAATTTGGACAATCCCCTTTAAATGGGGAGCTAGTTTCCCCCATCATCTTGGGGAAGCCAAAACTGCTCAGCATTGAAACAAAGTAAACAAACACCAAAAAGCTGTCCTGCAGTAAATAAAAAACGGCCACGTCATCGGAATGCTCCCGTGATGACCTCATTAAGTGGCCACCTGTCAATCAAACCTCTTTGACTCACTTTTAACCCTTAACTTAACACGCTTATCCAATCCTTTCCCCTCGTGGCCGATATAATTACGTGGCTGGCTTTTTCCCCTTTCGTTTCAATTTCGCGTCAAGGCTTCGGGGTTCAACCCTACCTTCCTACTAAAACTTTTTTCTCTTTTGCCACGTTTTTTTAAACACACACACACCTCCAAACACCTGGGCAACGCTGGGTAACCCCCGCTAGTAATGTATAAATATGAAAATGCATAAATTTAGATTTGCTTTATTATGAAAATCGATTATAAGCGTTGTAAACTATACCAAGTAAAATATTCTTACTGGAACATTAGAATAAAACTTAAATGAATTCGATATAACACAGCTTACTTTGGAATGCCCATAGCCAAGGTCGGAATGCTTATCACGCTGTGATAATGGTAGAAATCACTTTAAACTCTCAACGCAAAGCTGAAGAGACATTACTCAAAACGGCAAAGTAGAAAGTTGATTGGAAAGCCATCGGGTAAAAATCTGTTCTTTTCTTGCAGATCAATGTTCCCACACGGAAGTTCTATAGCAAACTCTACATCTCCAATGAAATACTTTAGCTTGGGCATCTGCCATTGCTTAGGCAGCATGCATGCCACAGATTTAAAGCGGCAATTGAAGCACACAGAAGTTCTATAGCAAACCCCTCTCTTTACTTCTACTTGCGTAGCTGCCATTGCTTAAGCGCCATGCATGCCACAGATTTATCTGACACAAGTCCAGGACACACAGGCAAAAGTTTTTAGAAATATTTGCAAAAAAGAAATAGCGACAGCTAAGAGAAATCATCAGAAAAGGCATTGAACGATGGAAATAAGGAAGTCGAGATTTCTGAAAAAATATTAAGCAACATCGAACAATCAAAAGCATTTGCACCTGATCTCATTTCGGCTTTACTTCTCAAGAAATGATCCGCTGAGATTGCTTTAGTTCTCTTCAAACTCTTTAACAAATGCCTTAACAAATTTTGCTTTTTCTGACTGCAGGAAACCTGCTTCTGTGGTACCAGTTTACAAGAATTCTGGCGAAAGAACTGGCCCAATAAATTATTGCCACATTCATCCCCTCCCTCTTTTCGCCAAAATATGAGTCCACAATTGATCAAGCCCTTGCCCACCACTTTAGAGTGAGACGAACAATATGGATTTAGGCAAGCCTGTTTTACTGCTGATATCGTAACTGTAATCTCTGAACGTATTTACCATGCACTAGATAAGGCAGGGAAGGTAGGGTGGAAGCCCTAGATATATCTAAGTCTTTTGACAAAGTATGGCACAAGGCTCTCCTCAGGAAAATCTGATCATATGGAATCATTGGACGAATATTTAACATAATTAAATCCTTTTTACATAAGAGAGGAATCGCGGTCGTCCGAACAATATGATGCAAATGGGGCTGTACCTCAAGGGTCGATCTTTATTATTCGTGGTAATCATAAAGGACATCCATGATAAAATTGGTTTTGGAATGCGTATATAACACCACACTCTATAATGGCACGTAAGGAAAATGTACGAACACATATCTACGTCAATGTCGAAAATCCTAGAGGAAGACCTCCAGACTGTAGTGGGGACAAAAATGGATAGTAACATTCAATGCTTGCAAGACTAAGTTTCTTTTCTTTTATGATTACAAGAAGCCTTTTCACCCATTAATAGTTGTGACTGATGAGACATTGCCTGAAAGTAATTTGTTCAGACTCCTCGGCTTAACGTTCAAAGGGAACCTGAGCTCGAACAGATACATCAAGGGTATTGCCGCAGCTGCTCCAAGGAAGCTAGGCTCTCTTTACCATGCTATAAAGATACTTAAGCCTAAATGTATCCTGTAAATCTACACGGTCACAATTCGTCCATGTATGGAGTATTTGGGGTGGTACATCTAATACTAGTTTCTTACTCCTAGAAGGGTTCAAAGGAGAGCCGCCAACCTAATAGGTTCCTACGTTTCAGCTGGATTCAGCCTCTATCCCACCGAGGAAATGTTGCATCCCTCTGCCCGTGTAAGAAGTATTTTAATGGTAGACTTTGGAATTCCTTCCCGGGTGCATGCTACCCTTACTGTACTGACATACAGACGTACAAATGTTATATTAACAAACATATTGCTGCTCAACTCCCAACACAGTATCCCTGCAATTATGTCCCAGATAGTAGCCCCCTACATCAAATGGTCCTGGATATGAGCTTAAACTATATCCGATGGTAAGGCCCCAGTTTGCGGGCTTTGGGGAGTGTGGAGCCACCCCTTAATTGCCATTGCTCCAAGGTCCACTCTGACCCGGAGTGGTAGTACCTGTTAGGGTCCCAATTTTGGATTAAATAGAAACCGACTTGAAAAAATATATATTTTATTAAAAAAGAAATTCTGAATCACTGGATTCGGCATTAAATAACCTGAAAACGGTTGATATGCCGTAAAACAAAAACAGCCAACCAACCTACATCAAAGTGCAACTGAGCCCTACATGAAAATTGCTTTGTTTGGGGTAAAAACGCAATAAAAAAAGGAAAGTGGTTAGTAGTTAAAAGCGTTTCTGTGTAGAAACATTGATGAAAAGTGTTCAGTGGATACGTGTTGAAGTTCGTAGTTGGAGCGCGCGTCCATGTATGGATGAGGTAAAAACTTGTGTATCACATGTAGAGATAGCCATCTCGGATAGTTTATCACGTTCCAATGACGAGGGATGTGCTGTCAGCAGGAACTATGAAGAAAGGGAGAGTGTATTGCCGGTTTAACCTTTTATGTCGTCATGTGATTGGAAGCTTCTGATTTCATTTCACGTGATTATTGTTATTTATTCATGTGCATGAGTAGATTGTTGGTGTTTTTAACTCACACGCACACACACACACACACATACATATACACACATATATATATTATATATATATATATATTATATATATATGTGTGTGTGTGTGTGAAATGCGTGGGTGTAAAACATCACCAATCTACATATGCCCACGAAAAACACAAATAATTACATGAAAAATACATATATTTTTCATTCTTTTTTTTTTCACTCTTGCTTTTTTCTTTGTGAACATTTGTCTACACTTATCAGTTTGGCTTTTTGGAGGGACGTTCGGCTTCAAATATTTATTATAGTCAGGCAACCCAATTAGGGTCAGCTATTTGACACATTTACCCTTTTTTATATTCTTACCTTGTGCTGGACAAGTTGAGTGTTGAAAATTATTCATAATATTGGCAAGTAAGCTGTCCGACATCTTTTTTGTCTGCCGCGTGTGCGGGTATTTGAGGGTTCGTGGCAGCTATTTTGCTGTCGACATCTACAGCAGTTTTCTTTACCACAGCTATTGATATTTTTATGGTATTTTGGGGTGTGCGGCAGTTGTTATCATCGCTACTGTCGGTGTGTCAGAAACCGACATTAAAAATGCGTGCAAAAATTGAATAATTCGACCTCCTATCTTTCAAAGCTTATAACTACTTGAAAAATGTAATTCAAGCCCTTTTTTTCAATTAAAGGAGCACAGACCAAATTTTAAAAAAATAACAGGCTTAATAGAAAATTATGCAATATTTGTGTTTTTTAATCGGTTTTCTTTAAAAAATATTTAAAGAAAATCAACGTATTTTAACTTGTTCTGATAAACATATACATATATAAATTCCAAAAAATCACTTACCTATAAAAAATACTATTCAATGGATACTTACATACTTCATTGTTAAGAATTTATCCATATTTATATTGTAGATTCCATTATTTTTAAATAAAAGAATTTTTTAAACAACTATTTGAAAACCCCACTATTACGTAACCATTGTTACGTTGTAAGCGAAACGCCGGAAGTGATATTTGTTCTTGTTTGGAAATACGGATGGACAGAATGACATAAAAACTGGACGTTCGTGTTAGTCGTCTAGCCGTGTGCGTGAAGAAATATGTGTCAGCATAGGTAAAAACTAGTCACATTTTACTTACTAAAACGAGTCGAGGATTTTTTTTTTCTTTTCTCAAAGAAATACATGAGTTTTTGATTTAATATATTTTATTTATGGAGTGATTTTTTTAAAAATATCTACAAAATAAAATTGAATGAAATACAATTAATTGTCGTAATTAAACAAAACTTTCTCTGCAGTATAAGAATATTAAAAGGTTTCACTTAAAAAATTCAATGTTGTTTAAAAAAAGGTTTAAAACTTTGTAATTTATAGGTAAATTTGCAAATAACTGGGTTTTTTGTTTTGTTTTAAATTAGCTTATTTTAGCTATTGATCTTTTATCTTAAATTTGTGATATATAAATTTGAGGTGAGAAAATTAATTATTTTCATTTTAATAGACATTTCAAAATGGGGGGGGGGGGTGAATTCAAAAGAAACGCTTGTCCAGAAGATTATATTCGTTTTATTGGAACGAGCATAAAATTTCACATTTAACCTGAAAATATCGTAAAAATTGAACCAATAGAAAAATTTTGATAGATTTTTAAATTGAATAAAAAAAAAAATAACTCGTAAAATTCAATTAATTTCATTACGTAAACAAAATGGCTGCATAAAGGCGCGCAGACACTTTGTAAACACTGGTTTTGAGAAGAAAAAATAGTTCTATTATTTTTTAAACGATTTTAAGAGTTTATTGTGGAAGTATATTTCTTAAAGAAAATAAACAACCCATTTTATAAAGAGAAATTACGAGTTTTTTTTTTAAATATTTTATTCGCTGTTTTTTGTTAGGGGTGTAACCCCCCCCCCCCCAAATTCTGACACACCTATCGCTACCGTTAAGTGTGTTTAGTTCTTTTTGTTTCATGTCTGCGGTACGTCGCCCGTCCTGAACTTAGGTTAAGTGTTAAGT
Source organism: Euprymna scolopes (assembly GCF_053919585.1). Classification (NCBI taxonomy): domain Eukaryota; kingdom Metazoa; phylum Mollusca; class Cephalopoda; order Sepiida; family Sepiolidae; genus Euprymna; species Euprymna scolopes. The sequence goes on from NC_136527.1 coordinate 170,615,228, forward strand.
ATTTCCTGTAAGCCTTTATTGTAACTTCAGAATATGAACATATCTCTGTTGAACGGTCAGTATTTTTAACATCGCACGTGGTAGCCTAGTGTTGTACGTGTGTAGACTGACGTCCGGGCTTTGCAAGTGAAATTCGACATTTTCGGATGAAGTGGAGTTTTTTTTTCTGGCAAAATGATAGGTAAATGACTTTTTAAAAAAAAATTGTATTCGTTTGATATAAGCAATTTATTTTCTGTAATGCCTATTCTTTTCTGTAAAATTGTAAAAAATGTCTACAAGTTTAGTACATAATGGAGAAAAGTAGCTTTCCCTTTTGTTGTCGTTAATGTCTGAAGCAATTAATAGATTTTCGAGTTTATCCATTTTTCCAACGAATGTGGTCATCTTCTGGTCAGCTTGCGGTGAAAAAATTTAGAAAACCACATCATTACCCATAGCTATCATTACCCGCTTATAACTACTTGAAAAATGTAATTCAAATCCTAATTTTTGTTTCAATTAAAGGAGCAAAGACAAAAAAAAAAGAAAAAAAAACAGATTTAATAGCAAATTATACAATATTTGTTTTTTTTTTAAATCGGTTTTCTTAAAAAAAAAGATTTGAAGAAAATCAACGGAATTTTACTTACTTCGATTATAAAAAAATCGATATAAATTCCAAAAAATCACTTACCTATGAAAGATACTATTAGTAAATCCCTTGTTCTGACACCCTGTTTTGTTAAGTTTCTATCATTAACAATAGAACAAGACAAATCATCGTTGAGACCCAAAATGACCGACCAAGTCTCGTTTATTCACGTTTATGTTCGAGAGTTAACATTTTAAATAAAAGAGTGTTTGAGCAAGTCACACAGCGAGCAGTAGATTGTAAAATATTGATTTGTGTCCTTTTCTATTCTCTACCATATTCACACCCGGGAGCACAGACAGTTTGGCCCTCTTGCACTTTAGGCAACTGGAAATAAGGAAGATAGAAAAGGGACAGCAGTCGTCTGACACTGGTTGAAAGAATGCCATTGATTGGATAGAGAAATTATGACGTCATTTTATTAATAAACAATTTCTTAAACAATGTTTTACGCGTAATTTTAATTAATTAGAAACAATAAAAAGATACGCTATTGAAATTGACAGTATTAGAAAACATTTTTTTTTTAATAAATGATAGTTTTAGAAATAAATAAATACATGCATGATAAAAAGTACTTGTTTATATTTAGTATAAAACAGTTGTTTTTTTTTAACCAACCAAAAATAATTATAACTGATATTGTTCTCTGATACATATTATTGTACGCGGTAATATTTAATTGAATATAAAATGTAGTTTAAAATAAAAGTAAAATAGTTCACTATAAGTCAGCGATCGAATTGTTACTTAAATGACTAACTTTTAAAAATGCTTCTACATTAATTATTTTTATACTATTATTAAATGCTTATTAAATTCTTTTACAATAATTTCAATTCTTAAATTCTATCTTAACTTAATTTTTTTTTTAATTCTAAAAATACTATTTATTATTAAATACTTAGTTATTAAATTCTTTTCCAATTCTTTTTCAACAATTTCAATTTTTATCAATATTTCATGGTAATGACGTCATAATTTCTCTATCCAATCAAATTGCATTCTTTCAACCGGTGTCAGACGACTGCTGTTCCTTTTCTATCTTCCTACTTTCCAGTGGCCTAAAGTGCAAGAGGGCCGACATTTTACAACATCACACTATTTCCCTATCAAAGGAGGCATAATGCATGGGAGAGCACAACCCGTGACAAATAAAGCCTTTCTTGAAATGATGATAACGCGAAACATGATTGAAATGAGTAAACATGTTAGAAACATGTACTAATCCTTTATCGTTATTCGTTAAATGCTGATTTTATGTAAAACACGCAGGCTAATAATTAGCACGTTTAAGTAAATCCTCTCTTGAAATCGCTACAATGATGATAACGCGAAACATGATTGAAATGGGCAAACAAATTAGAAACAGGTACTACTACACTTTCCTCGTTACTGTAATGCTGATTTTGTGTAAAACACGTAGGTTAATTAGCAGGTTTAACTTTGGAATCATGAGTGAGGATGTTCATCGTAATTTAACCGAATCGAGTTGCAAGTCCCATTACGTAATCATGACGTCATTGCTTAATTTCTTTGTCCAAATCTATTTTTGTCATTTGACTGACTTTGCCTTTTTTGCAATTCCTTCCTCTTATTTGAGTTGATTATGTTAAATATTCAGTTTTACATATATATATTTTTTTTAATATGAGGATTATTTGGATTAATTAGACTACTGTTCACATTTTGGATGTGAACTGTAGTTCGACTACTCCAAATAATAATGAAATGTTTAATCTAAAAAATAAACTTGATTTTTAAAGATTCATATATTTATTTTTTAATGAATTGAAGACGAAATAAAAAAAAAATTATAATAGAAATACCCCAAAAGGTTTAAGATTTGACAAATATAATCTAAACTTGATATGAAAACGGAACGGACATTTTTACACAAGGAACGAAATAATGATTTCACCGTGGTACGATCAACATAGATTCATTGTTCTTGAGCAGTTGATTTTTTTTTTTTAAATAATTGCACGTTTAAATCGTGACTTTCATATTTTAAATTTCATTATTTTCATATGTTTTATTTCTTAATGAATTGGACACACAAAACAAAAATTGTATTAATTTACTAAAGAAATCCTAACAAACAAAACAAATTTTCTGTTTTGAACACAAAAGAAAAAACGACACTTTTCTCGTATTTTAATCCCTGAATGAAAGGTAAGTTTCTTTTTTTCTAAAAACTTTTTAAGATATAATTTAACAACTTAAAAATTATGTTAAATATTAAAATACGTTTTTTTTTTATTGCAATCAAATATGAAAGGTAATTTATTTCTTACGCTTTTAAAAAATCTCTTTGAATAACGTTTAAAATAATCTGAAAAGAAAAGCAGTTTATTTTGCGCTTCAGGAATTTTGATTCTTAAAAAAATCTTAAACATTTATTTTTATTGCAGTCTAATAGAAATAATGATTCCGCTTTTTAAAACAAACTTGAATAAAACTCTATGAACTTCCGATTAAAAAAATCTTCCTTAAAATATA